>NC_044390.1:92358335-92691460 GCF_006542625.1 Nomascus leucogenys | reverse complement strand
TATTCAGCCATAAAAAGGGATGAAGTCCTGACACATGCTACGTGATGAACCTCGACAACGTGACGCTGAATGAAAGAAGCCAGACACAAAAGGCCACATAGTGTATGACTGCATTCAGATGAAACATTCAGAAAGTAAATCCGTAGAGACAGAAAGTAGACTGGTGGTTTCCAGGGACTGGGGAAGAGTGAGGATGGGGGAAATGGCAAGTAGCTGCCTAGCTAACGGGTACCCAGTTTCCTTTTGGGATGATGACAGTGTTTTGGAAGTAAACAAAGATGGTGGTCCAACAGCACTGTGAATGTACTAAATGCCAGTGAAATGGCTAATTTTATGTGATGTAAATTTTACGTGATGTAAATTTTACCTCAATACAAAAAAGAAAATGGGGGAAAAAAAAACCACAGGTGAAAAATGACCCCTCCCAGGAGCGACTGAAACTTTAAAAAGATAGAATGTATCAAAATCAAATCAAAACACCTGTAAGACTCAAGGAAGGCGGCCTCTCATGGCAGAGTTCAAGCAGGAGAGAGATTCTCGAACCTGGGGAAGGCCCCAACTTTACCACACACCGTAAGGAACCTTGAGGGTAGAATTAGGGGATTCCAATGTCTGCATATCTCACTAAAGAAAATGAAATGTTTCTGCCTCCCTTTCTCCCCTTCCTGTAGGTCTTTTCACAGACTCCAAGACATCCTTCTGCTTGCTTTTGCACACCCCAAAAAGTCACTGCAATGCCTGCAACTCCCGGAGACTCAGATGCCATGCCTTGCCTTGACTTGATCATTCTTCCGCTGAATTCTGGGGTCCAAATCTGCCACTTTCACAAAGCTTTCTTTCTTGCCGTCATGATGTTCCAGGAATTAATTTATGCAAACCACAAATAGAGGCATCCTGTTCTGTCCCTGCCCCCAGCCATCCCATCTTGTTGCCAAAGGGGCAACTGCAGAGAATGTTCCAGAGCCGTATCTAAAGAAACAGAGTCCCTTCCGCTGTCCACACACCGCCTCCTTCCTATCGGTACTCGCTACCATAATAGCTTTTCTCACTCTCCCACAGAGTTCTTTCACTAAGCAGCCGTGCAGCCAGGCCTGCCACCGTTGTCCTCAATGTCCAGATGAACAAATCAGACCCCCCCACCCGATAGCGCGCGACCGGCTGAAGGTCACACAGCTGGTTCTGGCAGAGCCAGGATTCGAAACCAGATCCCCTCACTCCAAATCCCACTCCTTTCCCTCCTGCACCAGCCCATTAACAGAGGATTTCTTTTATGACCCACACTGCATCATTTATTGCCTGACAAATGCCTCAGTAGTTAAGTCTGGGGACAATAACGTCTCGCATTTTAGCTCCCTAATTGAGCCCTCATTGCCAGGCCTCTCTCCCTTCAGTCTTGGAGATACAGCACGTACCCACTGAAGGATCTTCTGTGAGATTTTTGTTCCTTCTTTTATTCTGACCCAAAACTAAGACACAGGTCCCCTCGTCCTCAGGGGCTTCCTCACTCATCAGCTCTGAATTGGTTCGTGGGATTCCATGCACAATGCTTCTTCCACTGGGGCTTCTGGCCTCTGGTTTATCCCGACAGAGACTCTCACAGTGGGCGAACTCTTCCTCAGAGTCTGAGAAGCAGATGGTCCAGTGTGGGGAGACAGTCCACATCTTCCACAGAGCATTTCCTAGCACGGGGGGTGCCCTGGCAGGGGCTGAGGAAACACAGTGCTTGCTGGTCCTAAACAGGTCCAGGGGACCCAAGGAAGGCAGGGAGGCAGGACTTGGGACAAGTTGACCATTGGCCAACAAATGGCAACATTTTGAAATATTTTGTCAACCAGCACAGCCTTCCCAGCACCTGCAGGCTGCACATCAGGAACATCGGACTGCTTCCCCTTAGTGAAGTTATTATATTTGAATACAAGCAGAGGAAAGACGAAGGTGGCCTCTCCGGGTTGCCGTCTGGATGGGATGATCAGCCTCATGATACCACAAACGCATTTCCAGCTAACTGCTGCTAAGCCCTCAAGACAACAACCAACGCTTTACTTTCCCCCGGTCAACAGGAGCCCAGATGACAGCCCATCCTAGCAGCCATCCATTTACTTTCCTTCCCAGAGGCAGGGGACCCCTCACGCGTACCCTAGAGGTTTGGCCAATTGGGCATCTCCGGTTTTTATTTTTGTTTTTTTTTTATTATTATTATACTTTAAGTTCTGGGGTACATATGCTGAATGTGCAGGTTTGTTACATAGGTATACCCGTGCCATGGTGGTTTGCTGCACCCATCAACCCCTCATCTATACTAGGTATTTCTCCTAATGCTCTCCCTCCCCTAGCCCCCCACCCTCTGACAGGCCCCATTGTGTGATGTTCCCCTCCCTGTGCCCATGTATTCACATTGTTCATCTCCCACTTATGAGTGAGAACATGTGGTGTTTGGTTTTCTGTTCTTGTGTGGGCATCTGTATTTTGTCCCCTTCTCAATTTCACTTCCTGACCACTCCACTCCACTCCACTGTCCACAGCCAAGCACCCCACTTGGCACTGAGGCTCCGGACACAATTATTTTTCTCGCTGGCCTCAGTCTTCCCACCCCGCCTAGGAGTGCTGCCCCCCATCAATCAGGTCCTGTGCACACCACAAGCACTGCCGCCGGATGCCTCCTTACGGGACAGGGCTCCTCGGGTTCCAGTAGCTTCCAGGATCACAGTCAAGCCACAGCCCAGAGGGTCCCTTGCTGCATTTGCAATTTGGAAAACAAGGGGATCCATAAATTCCAGTGTGGCCGATTTCCAGGCCACGAGGAAGTCTCCAGAACCCAGATGCCTATCTCAGTCCCTCTTCCCTTGGGGCTGGCTCAGCAGGCATTCTAGGACCCAGCAACTCTCCAAAGAGTGAACTTTCGAGCTGCAAAAGTGCCCTCAAAACTGCAGTAAAGGCAGCAGGCTTCTACAGATGCTGAGGAGAGTACCTGTGAGCATGTAAGTCGCAAAGTAATTCTCTCCATAACAGCTGAAGCCAAAACAGGGTTGATGCACTCCAGGACTGTCTTTGTCTTGACTTTTCAATTATTATTATTAGTTATCATTATCACTATTATTATTACCAATCCACCCTGGTGTATCCCCTTGTGCAGTACAAAAGTCAAAACACTTACTCAGCAGAATGGCTAAACTGAAAAGAGAGAAAAAAGCAAATGGTGGTGTGGTCATGGAGTGACTGGGACTCGTGAACATTGCTGGAATGAGTGTAATTTGGTTCAACCTCTTTGGAAAGCTATTTGGTGGTAACTACAAAGCCTGAATTTCTGTAGACCCTGTAACAGCATTGCCACTCCTCAGTTTATGCCCAACAGAAACGCGTGCACCCGTTCACCAAGACACACATACAAGAAGGTGCACGACAGCCCTGCCATCAGCCCAAAATGGAAACAACCCAAAATGCTCATTGCCTTAATCTGTTCAGGACAGTCTAACAAAATACCACAAACTTGAAGGCTTATAAACAACAGAAATTTATTTCTCACAGTTCTGGAGGCTGGGAAGTCCAAGAGCAAGATGTCAGCAGTTTCAGTGCCAGGTGAGAGCTTGCTTTTTTATACATGGGGCCGTCATGCTGTGTCCTCACATGGTGGAAGGGGCGACAGAGCACCCTCAAGCCTCTTTTATAAGGGCATTAATCCCATTCCTTTAGGCAGATGACCTAATCTCCCAAAAGGCCCCACCTCCTAATAACACTGCCTTGGGGATTAGAATTTCAACATGTGAATTTGGGGGGGATACAGACATTCAGACCCTACCACACATTGACAACGGAACTGGTAAAGTGTAACATCTCACAGTGGAACACTACACAGCAGTAACAAGAGGAAGCAGCCTATCACCACACAACAACACAGTGACCTTCCAAATACACAGCTGAGTGGAAGAAGCCAGGTACCAAAAGTGCACACTGTGCAATTCCATTCATGGAAAGTCAGAAACAGGCACACAGATCTCCGAGGTGAAAGCCTGCACAGTGGCCGCCCTGTGGTGGAGGCAGTCATTGGGAGGAGTCCCGCTGGGCTTCTGGGGACCCTGCCATGCTCTGTCTCTTCTTCTGCGTGCCGGTTCCTTGGTGGTTGTGAGAACTCATCAGTCTGTGCTCACTTATGTGGACTCTTCTGCATGTATGTTACAGTTCAATATGAAGTTCAAAACAAAGCAAGTGCATTGCAACAGGGATGTAAGTCAGAGCCAGGGGGACATGGTGGCTCCACCACTGCCCTTGTTCACTGGGATGTCTCCAGGTGAACCCAAATGCCACCACCCCAGACACACAGAGGCGTTTCTCCCCCAGACCTCCACCAGGTGTCCGCGGTCCCTTTGGCTCTGAGCGACAAGAGTGACCTGAGCCTTGGCCTTGTACGTGATGGAGGATTGGCTGCTGGAAAGAGTCTGAGTCCAGATAAGCATCCCTCCTGGTTGGAACAGGGAGAGAGACATTCTAGCTGCTGTAGATAAGTCAAAAGAAAGACAACTGGACTCCAGGCCAGCCTCTACCCAGCAGGGACAGACAGGCAGGGCACAGGTTCACACCTTCTCCATCTCACTCCCCATATGTCTTTCCCAGTCCACTGCTAGCATCCACCACCTAGCTGGGCACAAGGAAACCTGCTCTGTGAGTACACGCCTGCATCTTTCTGTCTTCTACTTAGACCAGCCACTTTTGAACTAAATACTGAACTCTACGGGGTTTTGGGTTTGTTTGGTTGTCTACATAGCGGGTGTGCAGTAAAGGATTGACTTTGCCTGAAGAGAGGTCTGGCCTTTGCCTTCACCTCCTGAGAATTAACTTTTAAGCCTTTGGAATTTCTTGCCTGATAAGAGTGTCTTTGCTTACCTGGGGCCTTGGGCCATGCCAGATAATCTGTGCCTCAATACGATTTATGGTAGGGAGGCTTGGTCCACATGGGATCTGCTTGACCACTGGAGGGACTGGAGAGGAACATCGGCCAAGTGGGTGGTCAGCCATGTCTATATGACCAAGTTCCAAAAAAAGCTCTGGACACCAAGCTTGGGTGAGCTCCCCCAGTTGGCAGCACTCTGTGCCTATGGTTGCACATCAGCTCTGGGAGAAGCAAATGCTGTCTATACGACTCCACTGGGAAAAGTCAACTGGGAGCTTGCCCTGGACCTCTACTGGATCCTACTCTATGCACCTCTTCCCTTGGCTGAACTTAGTTTGTAAACTTTCATTAGAATAAACAATATTTATAAGTACAACAGCATTTCTGAGTTCTTTGAGTCCTCCTAGAAAATTATTGAACCTGAGGGTGGTCTTGGGGACCCTCCAGACTTGCAGATGGCATCAGAAGTGAGGGTCGTCTTGAGACCTTCCCAGCTTTTCAGTGGGTGGGTCAAGTCTTTCACTGTCTGCCACGGGCGGCGGTTGGAGAAGGAAGCATGCAATTAGAACTCACGCCATCAAGGCTATGAAATATTTTTATGCCCCATGTCATGCACCCAGTCCTCCAACGTTTAAAGAGGATTTCTTGAGTTCCAGGTACTACGCATGAAGTGCTTGGAAATGCAAAGAGGAGCATGGCGCTCAGTCCAGACCAGTGAGTCTCAGATGGTTTTGGCCGCAGACTGAGACTGTGGCTCACCTTTCCCCAGTACCCATTTCACAGTAGAAAAAGAACTTGTTCACAAATGCTGAAATGTCTCGAGCCCCTTCTGGAAGCCAGGCACTGTCCGCCGCCTTGCACTGCTAATACACGGACACCTCATGCAACCTCATGGGGGGTAGTATCGCTTCTGCTTCCATTTTCCACATGAGGAAACTTGATGACCGTCACTAGACAGGCAAATTGCATGGGTATGACCAGGGGAGGGAAGTTTTGCATTCTGCTTTAGCCAGAGGAGATACAGAAGATTCCTGTTTGGACAGTAAAAAGGTATTCACAGGCTATTGAAAATTCACTGGCCAAAAGATCTAGTTAAGGATGTCAACTAACGTTAGAGTTAACCAAACAGCCCACAATGGAAGAACTCAGTCCTTCATTAGTTCAGGAAACTGAACTAATAAATATTCCCAAAAAAGTAAGGAAAGCTACAACTTGAATTCACAACCATCTGAAGACAATTCTACCAAACGCCTTGATGATGATAAACTGTCCTGTCCAAACTCTGACGGCTGCAAGATGCCAGCAGCCATGTGCATCCTAGCGCCACTCAGGAATATTCGTGGATTATAATAGCTGAGCTTTACTGAGGCCACTCCCCTGAGCCAGACACTTTCCCAAGGGCTTTGCATAAATTTTCTCGTGCTTTACCTGTATCAACATATTTAATCCTCTTTACAGCACTATGAGTAGGTCTCGTTATCCTAGATTTACAAATGCGAAATCTGTGGCACCAAACAATTAAGGAACAGGAACAAGATCAGAAGGCAAGTCATTGTGGAGGCAGGATGGAGTGCAGGGGTCCTCATTTCTGAGCCTGCCCATCTGGCCACTACACCTGACCGGCACAGCACAGGTATTCGCACCAGCCTGCCAGGTTCAGGTCCTGGCTCTGCCATTGACTCTTGCTGCAATACAAAGACTTCTCCTCTCTCAAATGATGAAAAAATAAGTGTCTGTAGGAGGTTGAATAGTGTCCCCCAGGGATTCATATCCACCCAGAACCTCACAACGTGACCTTATTGAGCCACAGGGTCTTCATTGATGTAGTTACTTAGGAATCTCAAGATGAAACCACCCTGGATTTAGGGTGGGCTGTAAATCCAATGAGTGGTGTCTTTATAAGAGACAGACAGGGAACCTGAGAAGGCAGCTATGTGAAGTCAGAGAGAGAGAGAGAGAGAGAGAGAGAGAGAGAGAGAGAGAGAGACTGGAGTTATGCTTCTATGGGCCAAGGAACACGAAGGATTGCCAGCAACAACCAGAAGGGAGGAGAAAAGCATGAGACGGTTTCTAAACCCTACTGACATCTTCATTTTGGACTCTGGCCTCCTAGAACTGTGAGAGAATAAATTTTTGTTGTTTTACACCATCGCGTTTGTGGCCATTTGCTGTGGCAGCCCCGGGAAGCTAACACAGTGGCCATCTCGTGAGGCTGCTGCAAGGGTTAAGTGAGCTAATACGATATAAAGTGCTGGCACAGATGGAGTGCTACAGGCATGTTTGTTATCATTACATTACGCTGTATCTGTGAATCAAAGAAGGGAGTGAGACAGTCTGTCTAGGGAAACAGTGGCTTACATACAAACAAAATAAACTGACAAAATAAAAATAAATAAATTCTGATATCTTTGCTTTGGAGTGAAACACTGGGCATTCCTCCCTCCATAGCAGAGCCGGATACACTCAGGAATGAATGTCAGGAAGGTGATAGAGAGAGAAGGATTAGGAGCAAGACTCCCAGATTTTAATTCCAGCTGCAAGACGGACTAGCTGTGAGGCCTTGGATAACCATTGAACTTCTGTGACTCAGTTTCCTTATCTGTAAAACGTGGATAATAACACTATCTACCTACAGTGTTGCTATTATGAAGATTAAGTGAATTGATGTATATTAAGTGCTTAGAACACCTGGAACAAAGACGTGGATCAGCATTAGCTATTATCAATTTCCTAACAATGAACTACCATATGGTCTCCAGAGATCAGACGCACAAGCATCTAAGCCTCCTATCTTGTGAGATGTCCTTTGGAACTACTCTAAGTCTCTAGCCAGGATTCTAAACACTTCTTCTCCAGATATGATTTCCTGATCCTACTCCTCTTCCTTAGCAGAAAATTCCTCTAACATCCCTAGGCAAGGCAAATGTCTCCATTTGCCACAGTAGATTCATTTATTTCATAAGGGCTGCTCTAGAGAACATCCAGTCCTCAATCTCTTGGGCCCAAAGGACATTGCTGTACACCTGACAAATTCTTGAATATGTCATAGCAGTCACAATTAATTTTTTAAAATCCAGTTCTGGTGCATGTCCATAAAAATGTCCAGAGGTAGGGCCAAATTCAGATGCAACTCACTATAGAGGTTCAAATGTTACCCCCAGTTCCATTAGGCACTGGACCCTGTTCAGCTCTCATGCACGTGGGCTTTGTTCACCAATAAACTATCTCCTCATCATCACAGTGTTGCTGCAGCAGCTCCAGATCTCACATCCTCATCCACAATAAAAAAGCAAAATTCTTTCCCTTCGATCAAACATCCTGGAGCCAGGTTTTCATTGGCCAAATTAAACTGAGTGCTCAATCTTGAGCCAATCATTATGGCATCTAGGGTAGAGGGACAATGCTCATGGGCTTAGCTGGTCAACAATTATCACTGCACTAAGGGTGAAGTTAACCACCCCCCCCGCCCCAATCACATGGGAGAGGTTAGCAAGGAGTGGCTCCTGAAAGGAAATTCAAGTTACAACAGAACAAATGAATGCTGGGTATCAAAAACACAAACCTAAAACCAAACTATTGACATTTTGCCTCTCTCTTAAACACAAGTTATACAATTGTTTCTAAATCCCAGTCCTTAGTCCAAATCCTTCCTACTTTTAGATTATCTTTGTTAGAACAATTTAAGCCCAGGAACATCTATGTCTTGAATATTCATTAAGTTTGTTTTAGAGAAATATCTTTAGGCTTGGTGATATTCTTAGCCCTTGTTATTTAAAAAACTACAATATCTAAAACTATGCGGAAAAGATAAACGGTCTCACCACTGTAATGAGTTTGCGGGATTTGGGCTCTGAGCATGGAAAAATATATGACCACCAGGTGGCAGTAGCACACAACGAGTTTTATTTGGGCAACGCTTTGACAGGTTTGCATGAAAGGAGCCCCTCACAGCATGAGACTGTCCAAAGGATGTGGCCTGAGGGTCCCCCAGCCAGAAGGAAGGAGGGAAAGGGAACTCTGAAAGGAGAGGTAGATTCAAGACAGGGGCTCACATGTCTAAATAATGTCACTCAGCAGCACAGTGGGGAGTCTCTGGGTCAGAGAGTTCTAAAGGGCAGTTGCAGCTTGAGTTCTTTTATAGCTAAAAGGCTTATCTTATTTACAACTAACAGACATTGGGCTCAGTTTTGCAGGGTATGCAAAACAGGCAGGCTCCAAATGGCTAAAAATCTGTTTATTTGGGCTATGTTTAAAACAATTGGATGTGTAAAAATATGAGTTTGGTGCCAGCAGGCTTTTGAGCTAACAGGTCCCAGCCCGCTGTGAAGAAACAAACAACACAGGGGCCAATGAGCAGGTACCATTTTTATCTCACTTACATAATAACCACTTTCTGACATACAGCAAAAAAAAAATATATATATATATATATATATACACATATATTTCCATAGGGTCTTCATTATATAAACATTTGCTTATGAATCCTTGAAATTATGGGATTACATAGGGAAGGATAAATTGGCAGAACAAGAAGCCACTTGTTGATGAATGGACTTTTCCAGATGTCAGTCCCTGCCCACACACGGCCCTTAGATAACAGCAGTATCTACCCCTGCCCACCACTTCAACATGTCTGCCATCTTGATTGGTCAGATTCTGCTGACTGCCAACTATAAATACAATGCAAAAGCAATGCAAATCCATTGCAAAGTGAAATTGCATATCTTGTAATAGTAGAGGATGGACAAATGCATGCAAAGCTATCGACAGAGAATGAAGCCAGGGTCTACAATCACTCTTCAAGATATATTTACCAGCCAGGTGTGGTAGCTCATGCCTGTAATCCCAACACTTTGAAAGGCCAAGGCGGGCAGATCACCTGAGGTGTGGAGTTCAAGACCAGCCTGGCAAACATGGCGAAACCCTATCTCTACTAAAAATACAAAAATTAGCCAGGCATGTTGGTGGGTGCCTGTAATCCCACCTACTCCAGAGACTGAGGCAGGAGAATTGCTTGAACCCGGGTGGTGGAGGTTGCAGTGAGCCAAAATCACACCACTGCACTCCAGCCTAGGTGATAAAGCAAGACTCCATCTCAAATATAGATAGATAGATAGATAGATAGACAGATAGATAGATAGATAGATAGACAGACAGATAGAGAACAAGTGAAGAGGAGAAAATCAATGAGGACAGTGAGTGCTTCAGAAGACAGCAGTTTCAATAGCCGAGTATCATGAAGCTCTTGGGGAAACTGGGGAAGCCCTCAAATATTTCTGCTAAATGGATCCTTTTTGTGATCCTACTGGCAATGTCAAACATGAAAACTGCAATATTATATAGTTATTGAAAACTGGAAGAAAAATGACAGATTATCAACATGTATTCTTTGTTCAAAGTGCACAGATTGGGAATTGCCAACCCCTAATTTTGTTTACTACAAGATAAAATAAACTTTTATTATAATCTTTATTTCATTTCTCAAGGAAGAAAAAAAAATCCCAATCAAGTTTTTTCTCACTATTTTCTATGAAATTTTGGTTCCCAATTTTAGTCAATTAATTTTAATTAGCCAAAAATACTTAAAGAAAATTTCTCCATCACACCCTTCTAACTTTGAATTGCAATGCTCAAAAATGTATATTTATGTGTGTGAAAATATGCTAATATTGTATGTTGGTGGGGAACAGAACACTGGCTCCTCGTGGTTCCTAAAACAGCACATTCCTTCTCGTCCCTAAACCTTTCCACTTGCCATTCCCTCTGCCTGGAAGCCTCTCCCACAGACACCACCATGACTCATTCCCTAATCTCCTTCAGATCTGGACAAATGTCACCTCTCAGTGAAGGCTTCCTAGACCACCCAATCTAAAATGGCAAATCCCTCTTATCCTCAACAACTTCTATCCCCGGTTTCCTGCTTTATTTTTCTCCTTAGCACTAAACCGTACCCAACGTACACTTTGCTTCCCTTGTTTATTATCTGTCTCTCCCACTAGATATAAGCCCGAGGAGAGCAAAGATTCTGCAGTTTCTGTCTCCTGCATTATCCATAGTGCTGAGAACCATGCCTGGAAAATGGGAGGAGCTTAATCAATATTGGTCAAATGAAGGGTCTTTATCTAAGGTGTCATCCATCTCTGGATGTCCCATGAATATGAGACTTCAAGGGCTGAAGATGCCCAGTAAGAGACATCATCAAAAAATTCCAAGGGCAGGGGAGGGGGTGAAGGCATCAGAACCCTGTGGACCAGAGGCTCTCAAACTTTCAAGCATATCAGAATCACCTGTGCCACTTGTCATGGCACAGAGATCGGGACCCAACCTCTAGAGACTGTGCTGCTATAGGTCTGGGGGGCAGGACCCATAGTGCTGTGTTTTTAAACAAGTTGCCCTTCTGATGCAGGGGGGCCCTCAGAACACTCTGTGGGCAATACTGTTTGGGACACACCTCGGACATCACATTCTGTCGAGCAGAGTCATGCAAAAGAGGTTCAACACCCTTTCTGAGATAAGCCCAGCCCTGGGGCACAGGAACATTTTCAGGGTGTGATTAAGGAAAACTGTAAAGATACTTTTAATTGGGGCCCTCCCACCAAACAACTTTCCCTGTGATAAATTAACCAAAGACAGAGATGCTTGCATCTCCCACTAAGCACCTGGAGGCTAGTAACATCAGACTCTGCTGAGAGCTCCTTTCAAGCAAAGATTTAAACTGGAACAGGTTACAGGGCATGGAAAAGAGAGCCCAAGGGATCCACAGAAGGCAGCAGCCTGGCCTGCCAGGGGGCTGGAAACCCAGATATTCTGGGCCTCTGAGTCAGAACAGAAGCCATCTTGATGGACAAACAGACAACTGGTGCTGGAAAAGCACATCCACCAGAGAGAAGTGCTGGAAATCATGAAACTCAGCTATGAGAACAGGACACCTGAAGGGGGATCTGCATGCCAGTGAGAACTTTCCCCAGGCAACACGTGCTGATTTCTAGAAGCTATTGCCACTCTCTCGTCTCATGGCTAAGTTTAATCTCTCGTCTAAGAAAGTCAAATACTAAGCAACTTATGTGTCTAGCTTTGGACAAATCAGAAATTTCACATTTTTACAAGAAAAAGAATGGCTTTAGTTATTTCAGTGCTTCTACTACAACAGCTGCCTTGATTTCATGTGTTTGTTACCTTTTGAGAGACGGCTAGGTATCAGCAACTGGGAGAGGTGATTTGTAGGTAATGGAGCCCATCAAAGCAAGAGAGAACTACAGATAAGAATAATCATTGCAGCTACAATTGTAGAAATGTCTGCTCCACCCCATCCAAGGCAGCTCTGAGTGTGAAAACAGCAGTAGGTTCATGTATGCAGGAAGCTCCATCCAGCCTGTGGAGCTGATCTGATCCTCAACCTGTGCACCTATGCCACAATGAGACGTCATTATGTTGTTTCCCCAACCAAATGATAGCTTCTACAATGCAATATTTTCTTCCCAAACTCCAGCTTCATAGCCGCTTAGCCAATCTCAAACCTCAACACCTTCCACAGCCAATATAACAGAGTAAATTTACCCCAAAGCTGCCTGTTGGATCTTTCCTGTTCTATGCTAGCTGTATTAGTTTCCCAGAACAATTGTAACGAATTACCACAAACTGGTGACTCAAAACAAGAGAAATTTACGCTCTCACAGCTCTGGAGGCCAGAAGTCTGAAATCAAGGTGTTGGTAGGGTGGGTTCCTTCTAGAGTCTCTGAGAGATAATCGATTCCATGCCTCTCCTATAGCCCATCCCTCAATACACACACACACACACACACACACACACACACACACACACACACACACACACACTTCCTTCTTCACATCTTCCACAGCAACAAGACAAGCAAGTCCAAAACTCTGCCTTGGCCCCAAGTATCTAAACCTAGCAAAAAATGAGTGGACCCAGCCTATAGCATGTTTTACTTAGCCACTCATTTGGTGACAGTACATGCCATATGTATGTATATATAAACTTTAGGATGATCTGCTATGATCCCTGACTCCTGGTGATCACAGCTTTGTAAATCTGTTTCCCTTGATTGTGGGTAGGAACTGAGACTTCCTTATAACTAATTAAATATGGCAAAGGCACTGGAATGTCACTCCATGACCACATTAGGTTTATAAGACCATCTCACTAGCTGACTGACTCTAGAACTATCTTCTTGGGTGGCTTTGAAAAAACAGGCAGTCAGGTTGGAAGACCTTTGTGACAATGACCTGGAGGAAGTGGGGCAGCCTCCAGGATCCAGCCAGCAAAAATGGGAGGAGCTTAATCAATATTGGTCAAATGAAGGGTCTTTATCTAAGGTGTCATCCATCTCTGGATGTCCCATGAATATGAATCCAGAGGGCAGCCTCCAGGATCCAGCCAGCAAAAATCCAGGGCCCTCAGCCACACCACAACAAGGAAATAAATTCTGCCAACAACTGAGTCAGCTTGAAGCAGATTCTTCACCAGTCGAGCCTCCAGATGAGAACACTGGGTTGCAACACCTGGGTTGCAGCCTGTGAGATCCAAAGCCGAGGACCCAGCTGAGCCATGCCTGGACTCTCAACCCACAGAAACTATGAGATAATAAATGGGTGATGTTTTAAGTCTTAAGCCTTTAAGTTTGTGGTAATTTTGCTACTCACCAATGGATAACAATTAGACCATGTCTTAAAACTTTCAATTTGATGGCCAATACCTAAGCATCAGACAATTTCACATAAAAGCCCAGATTTCTGACTTCACTGAAACTTGACCACACTGAACTTGCATTCCTGCCCAGTAACAATGGGCTTGAGCTGAGCAGCAGCTGCTCCATCAGCCAAGGCCCACTCTCCAGTTACCACATCCCCCCCACCCCCAATCCTTACTGCCTCCCTGACACTGAGGCTGAGTGCTGGTTGCTACTAATTACTATGTTTACCCTACACTTTTTCTCTGCATTGACTTAGAAGGAAATGAAAAGACTTCTGTGTCTGTATCTATGTCAACCGTTTTCTCACATCGGTCTTCTTTGATCGTTTACGCTAATAGCCTGGTCCCTACAGGCAATGGTTTTCAATCGATGAGATACCACCCCCTAGAAGGCACAAATATAAAAATGAGCAGGGGTAGTTGGGATTTCCCAATAACTTAGGAAGCAGGTAAGGTGAGGCTACAAAGAACTGTCAGCATTTAGAGGATTAGGGTTAGGGATGCTAAATGCCCTGCAGTGCACAGAAAAGTCTCATCCCACATCAAATGCCAATAGTTCTCCCATGGAGAACACTCTAGATAGGTTTTTCAGTCCCTGTCTAGATAATGCCCACCCCTGCCTGCCCCCAATGCAAATGCCAATGATATCTTTTCCAAGCAAACTGGATCCCGAACTGAGCTGCTGATGCTCCCTAACTGTTCTGTCCTTGTCCCTATGTGGGGCACACTCTTATTTTTCAGTGCATGTAAACAGAACAGGAAGCAACTTTCCTACAAACGCTGGGTATTCTGTGTCACTGTCATGAAATCAACACCTGCCACAATTTCAAGTCCATTATTGTCCCACTATGAGGAATGTGCTTTGTTCATCCACTTCACTTCTTTTCATAGCCCCAAGCATTGGTGCCCCAAGCATTGGTTCCTAACAAGAAAATCAATCCTCCTTCAGATCACATCTAAATTCTGACATGACAGAGGTTCCCCAATGCAGAAAGTCTTCTCTTCTGTCATTCTCAACCATGGACTCTGGTCCTTATGCTCCACACAATAAGTTAATGACAATGTGCATCTCTCTCACAGCAAAATCATTAAATACACAAATATATACACACCATGACCAACATTTGGCAGGAGGTAGGGAAGTTGATATTTTCTCAGGGCCCAATAAAGGGTTTCTCATGATTCAATTAGTAGGGTAATAGTGTTTCATGGGAACATGGGATTTGTAAATGGAGAGTAATTAAGAACTAAAAATGCTTTTGAAATGAAAAGGATTTGGAAAGAAGATTGAGTCTCAGGGATTTGGGATTCAAATATGTCTGGGAGGCGTTCCATTTAATTTAAGGTCTATTTGCCAAGTATCTGCTACCTGTCAGGCATTAACCTACTGTGTGCAAAAGAACAGGTAGTCCTAAGAGACACACAGAACAGTGAAGTTGGCTGGGCGCAGTGGGTCACGTCCCTAATCCCAGCACTTCGGGAGGCTGAGGCGGGCGGATCATGAGGTCAGAAGATCGAGATCATCCTGGCCAACATGATGAAACCCCGTCTCTACTAAAATACAAAAAATTAGTCGGGCCTGGTGGCAGGCACCTGTAGTCCTAGCTACTTGGGAGGCTGAGGCAGGGGAATTGCTTGAACCTGGGAGGGGGAGATTGCAGTGAGCTGAGATCACGCCACTGCACTCCAGCCTGGGTGACAAATCAAGGCTCTGTCTCAAAAAAAAATTAAAAAAAAAAAAAGAATAGTGAAGTTAAGACCACTGTAGACATAATTTCTACAACAGTGACGTTAAAGCTATATGTCTGCCTTGAATTCTAGACTCTAGCTGTGTGAATGTGGAAAAGTCATATAACCTCTTAGTGCCTCTGTTTCCTCACCTGTAAAATTGGGCATATTAGTGACAGTACTGGCCAGGTGTGGTGGCTCTCATGCCTATAATCCCAGCACTTTGGGAGGGCAAGGCAGGTGGATCACTTGCGCCCAAGAGTTTGAGACCAGCCTGGGAAATATAGCAAGATCCCATCTCCAGAAAAAGTATGAAAATTAGCTAAGTGCGCTGGCATGGGTCTGCAGTCCCAGCTACCTCAGGGAGGCTGAGATGGGAGGATCACCTGAGCCCAGGAGGTCAAGGCTGTAGTGAGCCATGATCACACCACTGGATTCCAGCCTGGTTGACAGAGCAATACCCCATTTCAAAAACAAACAAACAAACAAACAAACAAATAAATAATAGTACCTACCTCACAGTGTCACTGCAAGGATTAAATGGAGACAGTATATACAAAGTGCTTATAACAGAGCCTGGCATATAACTAGTACTATACAGTGTTCACGATGACGATGTGGGTGATAAGAGTGTCCAAGTGCTGTCCCCTTCATAAACCAGCCCAGACTGAAATGCTGACATCCAAAAGAATCATCCTTTGGTGCTAAAATGCTTCAGGGGAAGACTGAGAACTAGAGAAAAACTACTGTGAGAATCATCCAACAAACTCCCAACCCTGGTTGTCCCCCACACACAAGACCAGGAAGATTCATGGAATCTGCCCAGCATCCAGCCCCTACTCCTACACAGTGCTTGTATTTCCCACTGAGGAGCCACACTCACACTCAGTCCAGGTAGGTCAGGTTGGGCTGTATCCACTGTTGGCTTCAGGGATTGGTATGTATGTGGCCAACCAAAGCATTGTGTCCTTATGACAGAGTGATTGGTCCAAGGAGGAACCATTTGACTGAACCAAGCCAATCAGACTTTCCCATTCCCTGGCCACAGTTGATTGGCTCACAAGTAGACATGTGACTCAGGATTTGTCAGGGATTGTTGATTCCAGCTGTCTCTCCACTAAGCAATAAGCAATGCAAGAGTCCACCACCTGCCTGAGAATAAAACCATCAGAGAAATGCAGAGGCAATTAATGGAATGAGCTTGCTTTCTGGCCACTCCATCTCAGTGTCTGGATCCAGCCAGACCTGAGGCTCTCTTTGAACTTTTCAATTACATGAGCCAGGAAATTACCCTTAAGCCACTTTGAGTTGGGTGTCTTCTATTTGCAATCAAAAGTTCACTGACAAAAAACAATCAGGCTCTGACATTTCTACCACTCCGAGGACCAGATAAAACCCTCTCAAAGTTCACAGAAGATACACACATAACTTTACCCTCTGTAATCCAAGGACAAGAGAACAGATGGCGGAAGGATGTTCAATATTTCAACTGCCCTTGTGAGCACAGAGAGCAAATATCAAATAAGGGAATTTATGGAAATAATCAGAGATCCTCTCTTGCCATATCCATCACTTCGGTAATAAATATTAATTTTAAAAAGCTAAGATACAAAAATTCAATTCATAACTCAAAAATAACCTGACCTTTTATGGAATTAAACTCATTGACAGAAGTCAAACCTGCTATTTGTAAAGTGTTTGGTCATATGAACTTTCAGGTGGCTAATAATCATTTCATCACAGTAATTTAAAGCATTTTGTCAGCCATAATGAATTTTTTTCACCTCTTCCTCTCCAACCCAGACACACTCAAGGGTTCACCCTGATGTACTGGATATTTCCTGTCCATGAAGACTTCTCAACTAACCTGGGTCCTCATAGCTACAAAGAAACACACAGGCACACACATGCACATATACATATATCCATTTTCACAGCTTTATTTGCCACCTATATTTTTTTCTTAAAATTTAGACTCAGGAGGTACCTGTGCAGGTTTGTTACATGGGTACATTGCATAATGGTGAGGTTTGGGCTTCTAGTGTGCCCATCACTCAAGTAGTGAACATTGTACCCAATTGATAATTTTTCAACCCTCATCCCCCTTTCAACCTCCCCACTCCTGGAGTCTCCAGTGTCTATTATTTCCATCTTTACGTCCATGTGACCCACTGTAGCTCCCACATGGAAGTGAGAACATACGGTATTTGATTTTCTGTTTCTGGGTTACTTCACTTAGGATAATGGCCTCCACATTATGATGATCCCCAAACTTATTTTTACAGCACAGAACTTTCTTCCAAGTCCCAGATTCATAGCCAAATGAATACTTGAAATCATCTCTTAGAAGTTGCAAAGAAAATCAAACTTACTTTGTCCAAAAACTGAACTCAAGGTATCAACCCACCCAAAATAAAAACAAAACTACTGACTTCCCTTGTCCCCCCTTGAGAAAGGACCACCAACATCAAAGTACTCAAGCCAGAAACCTAGGGATCAACCCTGTCGCTCCCTTGACACCCAAGTCCATCAACAAGTCCCAAGTGTCTCTCCATGTAGCTGCCATCATCCTCATGTGCATCATGTGCAACCACTGCTGCAAACCATGCAGCAGCCAGGTGGTCTGCTCAAAATCCCAAGCTGTCGCTGCCCACCTTAACACTCTCCCCCAGTCACTTCTATTGTTAGAAGAAGTCCAAAATCCATCAAGCATGGACTCTGGAACCAGACTGCCTGGATTCGAATCCTGGCTCTACTGTTTATCTGCTGGGTAAGTTACTTAACCTCTCTGAGCCTCAGTTTTCTCATCCATAAAATGGAATCATAGTAGCCACCTCACTGATGTCCTCTGAGAATTGAATTTTAAGCACTTAGTGGGTGCTGTTTTAATTATTTCTTTAGGCTTGTGGCTCCAGGCTTTCCTACTGGGCTTTCTCAGTTCCTACCTGGCTATATGGGTTGTTCTCTGTTTGCCCTTCCAGATCCACTGTCTAGACTTTTCTGCCCTGCCCTGTACCATTAGAGGCTGAAAGCTATGAGCAGCATTTCTCAGAGGCTCCCTCGTCCTCTCTCTGGCTTCCAGTTGGGTTCAACCCATAGGAGGGACAGTAGGAGATTAGACAGTGAGAAAAGAGAGGTTGAGATATTTCTATCCCCAGCTTCTTCCTCCTGTGACAGTGCCTGGGTTTGTCCCCTGAGGTTCCTGCAGGAAGCACTGTTCCATATCACTGTAATTCACCTCCCTGTCTCCGCCTCCTTGGGCCAGAGCCATCACTGTTTGCCACTGTTGCTTGTTCCTGGCTGGCTCCCTTGACTGTGCCTCCATCTTCATCAAAAGCCCCTTCATTAAGTTCTCTTCGAGGTGTGCCAGGTTGTTCCTGCCTGAACCCCTACTGATGTGGGCGTTTGCATATACTGTTTGCTATGCCTGAAACCTTTATTCCTCACACCACCCCCAAGCCTTTTTACCCTCAATTATCTGGATAATCTTATCCACCTTTCGATTCTCATCTTAACTGATGCCTCCTCCAGGAAGCCTTCCCATGTACACAAAACCAGGTTGTTGTTTTTTTCTCTTGTATTGCATCTCTATTGTTCCTTCCTCATATTTATCACAACTAATACTAAATAATCACCTGTGTAAGTTTTCATATACATTGTGATTATCTCAAACAGTAAGACCCATAACAGTAGAAATGACATATCTTGTTTGGTTTTTGTATCGTTCCCACTTCATACAATGCTTTGTACACACTCAGTGCTCAATATGCACTTCTCAGATTAATCAAACAACCAAAACACCCAAAATACAGCAGGTCCCTGTGATTGAAATGCCAGGCTTTATCCAATACAGAAAGAAACCAACAAACTGATATCAAAGGCAAAGCCACTTTGGCTTTTCAAGCTAAGGCAGATGCTCCTGGAAGGAAGGTGCTTACACCTCTCTCTTTTACTGACATGGCTTCTAGTGGCAAATGGTCTCCTGCAATGTGGGCACAGAGGCAGGCTAGGCAGGAGGGAAGCTGGCAGCGGAGCACAGGGCCCCCAGGGCTCAGTCTGATGTACCCTCTCCCGTCACTCAAGAGGAACAGCACTAACAGCACCTCACATCCAATTGCCACTTGAATACTTGCCAAGTACTTTCACACATATTACCTCAGGTGTTCCCCCATGCAAGCCTGCGACACTGCAACGAAGAAATCATTCACATATCCACAATCACACGAGTGTGTAGTGCAGAGCCACGGCTGGCCTAGTGGTCCTGTGGTTATTGGTCCCAGCCTGCAACTCCTCCCAGGAGGTGAGCCGGCCTCAGCCACGTGGGTTTTCTTGGTATGATCTTGGCTGTTGGTCAAGTGAAGTGCCCCAAACCTCACCCTACTGAGGTCCCTTTGAAAGTACCCAAAAAGGCAGCATCGTGAAGGGGCTAAGAGCACAACCTCCAGACCTCGATGCCTGGGTTCAAAGCCAAGTGCTGCCACTTTCTACCTGTGTAGCCCAACGCTAGTTATTTTAGCCTCTTTAAGACCCAGTTTCCATGTCTGGAAAGTGGGGATAACAGTGCTCACTTGGATGGCAGCCTTGAGCATTAAGCGAGTGAATGTATTTCCATGACACGGCACAGGGCCTGACCTGGCATACGACAAGCACTAAATACATATCTCCTGTTCCAACCCATTTTTAACCACACCAGATAAATTGTCCCCACTAAACTAGCTTCCAGCCTTCAGGTAAGGTGGAAATCTTACTCCACTTTGCCCCTCGTCTCCCACCCCAGGGATGGAGAGGAAAGCACGTAGTAGGTATATTTCTCAGTCTATAAACAAAAAAAATATATTATTTTCTTTACTTTCTAAAATCGAAGTTAATTTTGATTCTCAGTCCTATGTGGCCAGGCTGGTTTTAAAAATAAAACTAAGGCCGGGCGCAGTGGCTGATGCCTGTAATCCCTGTACTTTGAGAGGCTGAGACAGGCAGATGCCTTGAGCTCAGGAGTTGGGAGACCAGCCTGGGCAACATGGAGAAACCCTAGCTCTACAAAAAATAAAATTTTACCTGGGTGTGGTGGTGTATGCCTGTAGTCCCAGCTACTCAGGAGGCTAAGGCAGGAGGACCAGATGAGCCCAGGAGGTTGAGGCTGCAGTGAGCTGAGATCATGTCACTGTGCACTCCAGCCTGGGCAACAGAGTGAAACCCTGTCTCAAAAAACTAATTAATTTAATTTAATTTAACTGGATGGAATCCTTCCTGAGGTTTTGTACTCTCTTTTAGGGTTTGGGAGGAGGTATAGTTGTGGGGCTCTGTGTAGGGACAAAGATGGGGAGGGAGCAGAATGCAAGCAGAACTTCCACTGTCCACTCACACAGACTGCCACGAGATATCCCACATGGTGGCTCCCATGGCCCCTGCAGGTCAGCAGGGGAGTAGGGGAGGGTCTCTGCTACTGTGCTGCCAGGCTTGGGGCTAGGAAACCTTTCAAAAGGCTACCCATGTCCCATCTACTCAGATCCATGGTAGTAATCTCAAGTGCCCCCAGGACCAGGCAAGTGATATAAAAGTGAGTAGCTGAGCAGGTAGAGGCTATGGAAAGCTGGTAACTAACACTCACAGGCCGCAATCTAAGGGCAAGTCTCTGTGAGCCACCTCTGTTTTCAACCTAAAAAAGAAGTGCTCTCTGCTAACAAGAGTTTCCATTTGTATAGCTCTATCCAGCAGGCAACATGCCTTGACACAAACTTAACTGCAGATGACCTGCAGCCTGAGGGCACTCTGTGAAGGCACTCTCTGAGGAGTTTCTGTTCCTTCACCATCCCAAAAATTCTCCTCCATGACCATTTTTCTCCATCCAGGAACACAATCTCCTAACACCACATTTGACACAGTAAAGTTCAATTATTGATAGTGAGACACACACACACACACACACACACACACAACTATTCTTTAGTAAATCTGTTTTAATCCTGCTGTGAAAAAAAATAACTCTTTAGTGCAGGCCCCAGAGTTGAAAAGGATAAAGAGGAACAGGTTAGTTACATCCTGCTGCATGACAAATCACTCCAAAACCTAGCTACCCCAAAACAGTATTTTTCCTCTTAAAGTTTCAAGAATTCAAGAGCATTTTTGCTGGATGGCTCTGACTCAGGTGGTTCTCTCTCTCTCGAGGTTTCAGTCATGGTATGGGGGCTGCAGTCATCTGAAGGCTTGATTGGGGCTGGAGGATCCACCTCCAAGGTGACTCACTCAAATGGCTATTGGCCTCAGTTCACCATGTGGCCCTCTCCTTAGATGCTACTTGAGCATCCTCACAACATGGCAGCCAGCTTCCTCCAGAATAAATGATCCGAGACAGAACAAGGAGAAAGATGCAATGCTTTTACATCTTGGTCTCAGATGTCACACAACCTCATGTCTGCTCCATTTTATATGTTAGAAGTGACTCACCAAATCCAGCCCACATTCAGAGTGGAGAACTCAGCTTCACCTCATGAAGTGAGGAGTATCAAAGAATTTGTAGACGTATTTTTAAGCCACTACAAACGAAAAGGTTTTAGAGACTTCTACTAAAACCATGGACTCATTTTGCCTGTTCTTGAATTTCACAGAAAAGGAACCACGTGTCTTTATGGATCAACGTTAAGTTTACCAATATTAACCTAGCTATTGCATATAGCAGTAGTTTGTTTTCTCACTGCATGAATATACTGTGGCTTATTCATCCACTCCACTGTTGATGGACACTTGGGTTGTTCCAGTTTGGGGCGTTTATAAATAATGCCACTATAAGCATTCTTGTCTGTGTCTTTTGGTGAACACATTTGTGAATTGCTGTTGAATATTTAGCTAGGAGTGGAATTGCTGGGTCATGGATTTGTGTATATTCCAAATGGTACTAGTTGTGAGGACAGTAGTAACCATGGAGAGGAGAGGAGTCCCTGGGAAGGAGCATATGGAGCTTATGAGGTGCTGGTCACATGCTGATTCTTGAACTGAGTGACAGTTACACAGGTTTTTTCATTTTGTAAAAATTCATCGAGCTATGCAATTGGAATCTGTGCATTTACTGTCTGTGAGTATATGTCTATATAAAGTTTTCTTTAAGCTTTTAAAATACTTGAGAAGCACCTATTATATACAAGTACCATAGGGCTATGAGATCAGGCCTCTTTTTACAAAGGTGCCCTATTTACGAGAGCAATGGTGCTAAAAGACTGCCAATGTATCTAGAAGAAACCCTGCCACATGTCCACAGGTCTGGCTTATAGCTGCTGCATGGAACTGGTGGAATGCCACAATAACAACCAAAAATGGCCACTAACATTTACTGAGTTCTTTCCAGTATCAGGCTCTGTTCTAGGCTCTATAGTATCTCTCTTAATTATCATAGCAACTCCATCTTCAGTTTTAATAATGAGGAAAATGAGAACAGAAAGTTTAGGTAACTTTCCCAAGATCACACAGCTAATAAGAGCCAGAGCCAGCATTCACGCCCAGGAAGTGTGGTGGCTCTAGGGCTAGAGAGCAGGAAGAGATAGCTGTGATGAATTATGGAAGGATGGATGGAAGAAAGAAAGGAAGGGAGGAAAGCAAAGGAAAGGATGAAAAGGAAGAGAAGGGGAGGGGAGTTGAGGGGAGGGGATGGGGGAGGAGGCGGAGGAAAGGAGCTGTAACTTCTCTGCCCACACCATCTAACATACTCTTCATGTCCCATTATGCTTTATCCTGACATCCTGCTTTAATTTTTGCATAACACTTAGTACTCCCTGAAATTACACTTCTTTTAATTATTTGCTTACTTATTTATTGTCTGTATCTCCAGCTAGAATACAAGCTCCCTGAGAACTTTTATCTATCTTGCTCATAGCTGTATCCTCAACACCCAATTTTAAAAACTAGATTTATCAATCGTGTGTGTGTGTGTGTGTGTGTGTGTGTGTGTGTGTGTGTGTGTGTAGAGAAAATATGGAGGAAAAGAGGGGCAATAGAAAGACAAAGGCTGGAATGGGAGAGATCATTGGCTTTTCCTTCCTCAATTCCTGTGTTGTTGCCTTGTAACTAGTAGGAATTGCTTTTGTAGTTTGAGGATAAAATGCAATGAAGTGTAAAATAAGAATGAATAAAAGGACGCTATAAAAGTTCTGATTTTCAGAAACAATATCCACATGTGTACAATAGCTGCTGGGGCAGGAGAAGAGGAGCAGGGATGGCAGACATTTCACCTTGCGTATCTATGCAGTCAAATAGCCCTGGGTGCCTGGAACACTGTTTTGGAAAAGATGTTGAGGCCGCCTGTGGGCTCAGCAGAAGAGAACGCTGTGACTCGTTCTGTGAGCCATAAGCAAGTGCTGGGGCTGGCAGCTTTCTGCTGCATATTCACCACCCTGGCCTAGAGTATTTCCTGGACAGACTGTTGACCAACACACAACGCTCCAACTAGAGTGATCAGCTCAAATTATGGCCCAGGTTCAAGGAAGCTGGCAATTAAACCACACTGGACAACAGGTTTTTGTTTTGTTTTGTTTTTTGTTTTTTCTTTTAAGATGGAGCTTCACTCTTATTGCCCAGGTTGGAGTGCAATGGTGGGATCTTGGCTCACTGCAACCTCTGCCTCCTGAGTTCAAGCAATCCTCCTGCCTCAGCCTCCCAAGTAGCTGGGATTACAGACATGCGCCACCACGCCCAGCTACTTTTGTGTATTTTTAGTAGAGATAGGGTTTCACTATGTCAGTCAGGCTGGTCTTGAACTCCCCACCTCAAGTGATCCACTCACCTTGGCCTCCTAAAGTGCTGGGATTATAGGAGTGAGCCACAGCACCCGGGCGACAATAGGTTTTTATGTTTCCAAAATGCCTCTGGAAAAGGAGATTTAACAACCTCCCCCAAGACCAAATCCTGTGTTATGCAGCCCTCCATGCCTCGTGTATAATTATCATCTGTGCCACACTACCAGCCTTTCAGAACCCAAACATCAAACCCATAGTCAGAAGAACAGATTGTAGAGAAGACTCCTCCTTTCTAGTCAAAGACTCTGATCATTCCACAACAGTCCTGACCCCCAAAGACTTTTCCTTCTTTTGAATTCCCTTAGTATTCACTCTCTGTTCGTCTCAGTATCCAGAATTCTTCACATTGCCTTTTGCTGTTAGTTAAGGATGGATGGATGGATAATGGATAAATGAATAAACAGGAGGATGGAAGATGGAGTCAGATGTTTCTCCATCTCA
The DNA here is from genome assembly GCF_006542625.1 of Nomascus leucogenys. Lineage (NCBI taxonomy): Eukaryota > Metazoa > Chordata > Mammalia > Primates > Hylobatidae > Nomascus > Nomascus leucogenys. The sequence continues at coordinate 92,666,907 of NC_044390.1, read as the reverse complement.
GTAATGAGCTTCTTAAAATTCACCACCATTTCTTATTTTAAACCTCCAATATCCTACTTGGAGCCTGGTACAGCAGCTCAATAAATGACTACCAAGGTAGGTGGTATTTACAAACTGGGGTTGCACATCTCAAAAGCTGTGTCCAATGCTGTTCCCATAAAAGGTATCCACAATAGCTTGTCAACCTACAGAAGGAGGGAAGACCTTGTCGGCTACAGATCTGCAACATGTGAAGTGGGGCTTCTGGTCTATGTAGGGACACACAAAAGACCAAGAAGACCAAGCTCCAGGTGGCACTGCCTTGATTCACCTTCCTGCAAGGGCAAAGTCTGTCCACTGCACACAGATAAGAGACCCAACTGTTCTTTCATTAATAAACAACCAGAGGACGAACAACTCAACCCATCTGAGTTACTGTGTTCAAGGGTCCAGTATTTCTAGCTGTGCTTGTGGACTAAGCTCCAGTGCTATCAACAGGGACTTGGAAAATAAGAAGCAAAAACTCTTACCCCTTTTTTCAGAAGAGAGACTTCCTACACAATGGGTCACAAATCTACCCACCCCACCCCCACCCCACCCCCCAAGAAAACAGAGGCAAATACTTTTAAGATAGAAGACTTCTTTCTGTCTGGGTCAATCAAGATCATGGATAATGCTGCCAGGGATCTTCGGAACCACTTTTCTTAGACAACATCTCCCCTGTACCTCACCTTAACTGTGTGTCATCACTTCACAAACAGCCTTTAGAGACTAACTACGAGTACCACACACCCAGAGGAATACAAAGCAAAGAAGCTCTGGGTTTTAGAGAGTGTGAGATTTATTTCTAACATAGCTGACAGGTCCTTGTGCAACATTAGCCAGATCATCACACTTCTTTGTGAGACATCAAAACAGCAGGCTGCACGCATTTGGTGAACTGTTCTTATCTTTGCATACCAGGAAACTCAATCAGATTTCACTGGATCCAGGAAAAACCTTTCTATTCCTCCTAAAAGCCAAAATTATTTGCATCTCAGAGCCTTTGCACTTGCTCTTCCCTCTCTAGCTCCCCACGGCTCTTTGGATATGCCTGTCTCACTTTATTCAGCCTGCTCACTCCTTGTCTTGTCTCCATGGGCATTTTAAACTGTAACAAACAAACAAGTAGAGAAGAAAAGATGCAACAAATCCAGTGAAAAAGCAAAAAATGCAAATGCAAAAAGAATCTACTAATATGCTCACGTGCAATAGGTATTTTTCATTAGCTGGCATTGCTACAAAATCACAATATGCCACTCCCTAATTCATAAAACACCAATGGTGCCAATGTGGACCCACATCTAGACCATAGTCATACGTAACCAGGCACTTTTTCTCCTTGACAGCCATCTGACCTTACTTCCCTCCCACCATGCGTCCATCTAGACTCTTGCTGCATTCAAAATCAACAAATGGCTCGGCACAGCCGATGAAGTGGTTCATGCCTGTAATTCTAGCACTTTGGAAGACCAAGGCAGGCAGATCACTTGAGCCCAAGAGTTCAAGACCAGACTGTCTGACATGGTGAAACCCCATCTCTATAAAAAATACAAAAACTAGCCAGGAGTGGTGGTAAGCACCTGTAGTCCCAGCTACTTGGGAGGCTGGGAGAATCACCTGAGCCCAGGAGGCAGAGGTTGCAGTGAGCCTTAATCTTGCCGCTGCACTCCAACCTGGGCAACAGAGCGAGATCCTGTCTCAAAACAAACAAACAAAGAAGCAAACAAGCACTTCATTACTTGTTGGATTCACAAAAAATGGTCACCATAAACACCAAAATACCAAGGATTTCTGTGTCTCTCCTACTAGAATATAAGTCTCATTAGATCAGAGAACTATCTAGTCAGTGCAAAGGCAATGGCTGGCAAATATAAGACACTCAAATATTTGTTGAACTAATAAATTAATGAATCTCCCATATGAGAAATATCATGTAACACTGATTCACCTCCTATGGTTTCAATAAAAAATACATTAAGCCCCTGGCATTCACTAGATTGTTGTTTAGATCAATTGATCATGTTTCTTTCAGTTGCCAAACCTACTTATAAAGTACATGAAAGTGACAATAATAAAGTTATTTTCCTTGGGAAATTAAAGCCTGAGAGTTACATAAGGTCTTTGTCCAACACAAATTTTGTCAGCATCTATTCTCATGTGACTTAGGACATTTTAGTTCTTCTGTCACTAAAAAGGCTCCCTCTGGCCATAAAGTCCAAGGTGCATTGATCACCTCCAACAATAGGGTCCACAAGGCAGCAGCCTCCAGCTGCCAAGCTCCTTGGCATGATGTGAAACAAAGAGACAAGCTGAGGCTCTGCGGAGCTAACCTCCCAAAATCAGGGGAGCAAAAAGATGCTAGACGGGTCCCCCAACCCTAGATATCCAACTCTCACACAGTTTTTTTTTATCCCTTCAAATATTATCAAGAGAAACAGGAATAAATTTAAAAACCAAACTTTCATCTTGCCTAGTTTTTTAATCTTTTTTTGCTGTGAGAGCAAAAGAAAACAATCTACATCAAAGAAAACAATCTTGCCTAATTTTAAAATGTTGGGAACTTGTTTTAAATGCCCAGCGTTAAATTTTTTAAGTAAAATAAGTCAGGCACATGGAGGCAAATGCAGCATGATCTCACTTATATGTGGAATTGTACAAAGTTGAATTCATAGAAGCAGGGAGTAGAATGATGGTTATCAGGGTCTGGGGGAGCTGAGAGGATGGGGAAAGGAGAGGTGTTGATCAAAGGGTAGAAACTGGCTGGGCATGGTGGCTCATGCCTGTAATCCCTGTACTTTGGGAGGCCGAGGCAGGTGGATCACCTGAGGTCAGGAGTTCAAGACCAGCCTGGCAAACATGGTGAAACCCCATCTCTACTAAAAACACACAAAATTAGCCGGACATGGTAGCACGCTCCTGTAATCCCAGCTACTTGGGAGGCTGTAGCAGGAGAATTGCTTGAACTCTGGAGGCAGAGGTTGCAGTGAGCCGAGATCATGCCACCACACTCCAGCCTGGGCGACAGAGTAAGACTCCATCTCAAAAAAACAAGGAAGAAACGTTCAGTTTCACTAGAGGAATAAGTTTTAGTGATCTACTGCACAGGATGATGGCTATAATAAATAATAATGCATTATATGCTTCAAAATTGCTAAAAGTATATTTTAAATATTCTTACCACAGAAAATAAGTATGTGAGGTGATGGATTTATTAATCTGAATTAATCATTCCATGTTTTAAACATATAGCAAAACATCACATTGTACCCCATAAATACATATGATTTTTAATAAACATTTTTAAATAAAAAATAAATTTTAAAACATAGAAACAAAAATTTAACTGATAGAAATAAGTGTTTTCAGCATATGGGACAGATACCCTAAGGGTACATGAGAAAACTTTAGGTGGTATGACAAGGATATAACATTAAATAATATTGAATAAAAGAAATACAGAGAGTTTCAGCCGGGCGCGGTGGCTCACGCCTGTAATCTCAGCACTTGAGGAGGCCGAGGCGATCACCCTGAGGTCAGGAGTTTGAAACCAGCCTGACCAACATGGTGAAACCCCGTTTCTACTAAAAATACAAAAATTAGCCGGACATGGTGGCACACGCCTGTAATCCCAGCTACTTGGGAAGCTGAGGCAGGAGAATCGCTTGAACCCAGGAGGCAGAGGTTGCAGTGAGCTGAGGTCACACCACTGCACTCCAGCCTGGGTGATGGAGCGAGACTCCATCTAAAAAAAAAAAGGAACAAAGAAATACAGAGAGTTTCTAAACTTTTTCAACCCTTTTGATTAAATCAAGTAGAAAGTTGCAGTTGTTAAAGTCTTCAACCTTCTCTAACACTTGCAAATCTGCCCTTTTAACAGAAAGAGCTAATAAGCCTCAAAGTCAAGGCATTTTAGAGCCTTCACCTATCTAGCTTGGATGTAATAACTCTAGCTTTGTATATATTTATTATTTACAGTTGCCATCTATTTATCATGAGTGATGCTGGCTTTCCATTTTCAAAAGAAGAGACAAAGTTTCTGTTTTAGGTAAACTTGCCTTTGTAAAAATATGCACTGACTTGTGTGGCGATTCCTCGGGGATCCAGAACTAGAAATACCATTTGACTCAGCCATCCCATTACTGGGTATATACCCAAAGGACTATAAATCATGCTGCTATAAAGACACATGCACACGTATGTTTATTGCGGCACTATTCACAATAGCAAAGACTTGGAACCAACTCAAATGTCCAACAACGATAGGCTGGATTAAGCAAATGTGGCTGCTCCGGTGTGGGGTGGCCGCGGAGCTGGGCGGAGCTGGCCTGCGGCTCCCGGGGCCAGCTCTCCGGCCGGAGACATGGCCCTGGGGCCCGGCCCGCTAGGCAGGCCTCGCCCAGATATGGTCGCCATGCCCAAGAGAGGAAAGTGACTCAAGTTCCGGGCCCACGACGCCTGCTCGGGCCGAGTGACCGTGGCGGATTATGCCAACTCGGATCCGGCGGTCGTGAGGTCTGGACAAGTCAAGAAAGCCACAACCAACGCTGTTCAGCAGGAAGTAAAATCTCTTTGTGGCTTGGAAGCCTCTCAGGTTCCTACAGAGGAAGCTCTTTCTGGGGCTGGTGAGCCCTGTGACATCATCGAAAGCAGTGATGAGATGGATGCCCAGAAGGAAAGCATTCATGAGAGAACTGTCTCCAGAAAAAAGAAAAGCAAGAGACACAAAGAACTGCACAGGGCTGGAGGAGAAGAGTATCCCATGGATATTTGGCTATTGCTGGCCTCCTATATCCGTCCTGAGGACATTGTGAATTTTTCCCTGATTTGTAAGAATGCCTGGACTGTCACTTGCAGTGCTGCCTTTTGGACCAGGTTGTACCGAAGGCACTACACGCTGGATGCTTCCCTGCCTTTGCGTCTGCGACCAGAGTCAATGGAGAAGCTGCACTGTCTCCGGGCTTGTGTGATCCGATCTCTGTACCATATGTATGAGCCATTTGCTGCTCGAATCTTCAAGAATCCAGCCATTCCAGAAAGCACCCCCAGCACATTAAAGAATTCCAAATGCTTACTTTTCTGGTGCAGAAAGATTGTTGGGAACAGACAGGAACCAATGTGGGAATTCAACTTCAAGTTCAAAAAAACAGTCCCCTAGGTTAAAGAGCAAGTGTACAGGAGGATTGCAGCCTCCCGTTCAGTACGAAGATGTTCATACCAATCCAGACCAGGACTGCTGCCTACTGCAGGTCACCACCCTCAATTTCATCTTTATTCCGATTGTCATGGGAATGATATTTACTCTGTTTACTATCAATGTGAGCACAGACATGTGGCATCATCGAGTGAGACTGGTGTTCCAAGATTCCCCTGTCCATGGTGGTCGGAAACTGCGCAGTGAACAGGGTGTGCAAGTCATCCTGGACCCAGTGCACGCGTTCGGCTCTTTGACTGGTGGCATCCTCAGTACCCATTCTCCCTGAGAGCATAGTTACTGCTTCCCATCCCTTGGGGGCAGCCTCGAGTCTAGTCCATTAGTAATCAGATTCCAGTTTGGACAGGGTGGCTGGATTGTATATCTGGTTAGTAATGTACATGCTCTTCAGGTTCTAGGGCTCCTGTTAGGGGAGGGAGAAATGTTGAATCAAGAGGGAAAACAACTACTATGATTTATAAACATACTTTAATGTAAAAATTTGCATTTAAAAGGAGTGGCCCTGTTTTCTGTGTTAAAACTCCATTTGGTGCTATTGAGTTTGTTCTTTATTCTTTTATCCCAGTGAAAATTGTTGATCTTGCTGTAGGGAAAAATTAAACTCTTTGAATCTTCAAACAAGGAAGTTTCAGCATTCCCTTATGGATCAGAGGAAACTTAGAGGCCTGAAATTGTTGCTTCCAGTTTAGCTGCCCCTCAAATTCAAGTGAATATTTTCCCTTCTCCCTTTACCTTTCTCCAGAAATAAAGCAGGTGACAGGGTTTTCAGAATCTTAAAAAAAAAAAGAAAGAAAAAAGAAAATGTGGCACATATACACCATGGAATACTATGTAGCCATAAAAAATGATGAGTTCATGTCCTTTGTAGGGACATGGATGAAACTGGAAAACATCATTCTCAGTAAACTATCGCAAGGACAAAAAAACCAAACACCGCATGTTCTCACTCATAGGTGGGAATTGAACAGTGAGAACACATGGACACAGGAAGGGGAACATCACACTCCAGGGACTGTTGCGGGGTGTGGGGAGTGGGGAGGGACAGCATTAGGAGATATACCTAATGCTAAATGACGAGTTAATGGGTGCAGCACACCAACATGGCACATGGATACATATGTAACAAACCTGCACGTTGTGCACATGTACCCTAAAACTTAAAGTATAATAATAATAATAATAATAAAATACATGCTGACTTAAAGAAGATAGGGATTGAACAGTAGTAATGATGATGCATACACATGGAAGAAATAATGAGGTCTGACGGAAGAGAGACAATGCCAACTTCCCAGTCCCTGAAGTCAGAAGTTGCCAAGGTAAGATGAGTTTATATAGTAAACCCACTACTGTAATAGCTATGAATTTATTTTAATGTGTACTAGGAAAAAATAAAACTAGAAAATCAAGAGATTGATTTTCCACCTTAGTGAGTGATAGAAAATTTTCTTTTAAGATAAACTTACTGCCCAAAAAATGTGTATCAATCAAAATTAAAATAGTAAAGGGGAAAGAGTTTGGGTGGTATGTTGCTATGAGCACAAATCACGAAGGTGGTCCACGAATAACTCCAGCTTCAGAGATGACTGGGGCTGTCACTGACTTCCACAGTCAGCCTCACACTGTACTCCAATCCTGCAGCTGCACCCTGGGGGTCTTTGAGCAACAAATCAAAGAGGCAATTATCTACAACAAGAGGCCGTCTCACCGTCCAGTTCAATTCAGCTAAGATGACAGCAGCTGGTACCACAGTCTGAGAAACACACTCCAGGTTGAGTTTGCTCAACAGCTCAGATGAAAGGAAAGAAAACATATCTGGAGGAGGAATCGATCTGCTAAAAAAGAACTCTATCAGCAGTTGTCAAAAAACACTCTTCTGTGGAACACACGGCCCCTACCTTAACCTGTCTATGCCTCCTATGTCTCCACCACCAGCAATTCACAGAGTGACCAATGGAAAGCCATTAACAAAAAGAGTTTTCAAGCAAAAGAAAACAGATTTTTAAGAAGCAAAACACCCACAACCTTTACAAAGTTAGACTGATCTGGAATAATTCAATGAGTGGTTAAACCCTAAAACACATTTCAAGAGCAATGTTATTGAACTGAGTTTAATGTAATTTCTTGGCATCAAATTATTACAGCAATCAAACCACCCATCTTTCACAGACTTTTAAACTTTTTAAAGGCCTCTTTTTAAACTTTTAAAACTTTTTCAAAGGCCTCCGTTTCTTGTTTACATCTCAGTTTGTCTAATGGTTCTGTCATCAAGAGACTGAGGCTCAGAGAAGTGGAGTGGCTCAAGCAAGGTCATAAAGAGTCAGAACCAGGCTCAGACACCCAACTCCACAATTCTCCTCTTTCCACCATCCCCTGTCACCGCTCCTTAAGAAGGCAGTAAGAATATGCCTTCTTTGTGTTCTTACACCAAACATCCTGTTCAGAATCATCATTCTGTATCCTAGGACCATCTCTCAGAATGAAAAAGATAAAACCGCATGACCCCTACTAGAAAAATAGAGATGCTACTATGACTGCACTGAAAAATCACACTTACCTTCAAAGAAAAGATGACCCATATCCTACTTTTGTCTGCATTTTAGGAGCCTGGAGATACTGGGTGCACCATGGAAATTATTTATATTTGACATAAAATCATGTGATAGTAACCTAAAATGCCAAACACTCAAGGGAGAATGTAAGTTAGAGTTCCTTGTGTGCAAACAACAGAAATCCTTTCTGGCCAGCTTATGAGAAGATTTCTAAAAGGGATGTTGGGCATCTCGTAGAATACGAAGGAGAGGCCTAGAAACCCAAGCCCAGAAATGGGCTAAGATTCAAGGAAAGTAATTGGCAAGACCTCCACAGAGAACATCTGATCAGAAACACCAGACCCCACCTCCAAGCTTCCACTTCAGCTGGCACCAAACAGCATGTGTACCTGGCACCCATAGAATTGCGTTTCCCATTGGCATCCATAGAATATCTTCCCCAGTAACTGATGCACATCACCTGTGGATCAACCAGCAGGAGGGACCCTCATCTCTGCTCCCATTCAGTCTCTGATTTACGTGAACACACATACATGAGCATATACTCACACACATATGCATACACATATGTACATTCACACACATACATACATTCACACACACACACACACACACACAGTAGTAGACACATGTGAAGCACTGCTCTGCTGCCCCTCAGCCCACCTGATTTTCAGAACCACTGGAATGGACAGTTCCATCTGCCACAGCTAGGCGCTATCACCAAGGCAGTCATGACTTCTCCACAGTTTTCTCCAACTTACTGACCCAGATCAACCTTCAACCAACTGGGAAGGGAGGCCAATAGATAAACTCGCTAGCCTCCTGATTTTCCCGAGGGACAATTCTGAGGGTCCTTGTACACAGTTCCAAGAGAGCACCCCAGTGGGATGACATCCCAGGGACCCTTCATCTTCCTCCTTGGTCTCACTCTCCCCATCCTCTCACTTCTGCTTTCTGGTGTCACCTCCCAGATTAACTACCTGGGCCCCAGGTCCTGGTCAGGAGTCTGCTTTGTGTCTACATGCACAGCTTGTGTGCACTTGTACAGCATGAGATATCTATGGGAGAGTGGGGCCTTGGACCCCCAGCAGGTTGAAAGATGTGTGGAATATCAAACCCCCAATGTCTCAACCACAGGGGCTCAACACACCGTGCCTGTAACTCCACAGAGCTGGAATGGGGCTAAGGCTGGTTTTACGCATATAGTGTGCTTAGTAGCAAGGCTAACACAAATTTGGTGTCTTCCTTTCTCTCTCTGTATCTCTTGTACCATTAAGAATCTGACCAGGACAGAAGCAACTCTGAGCATTTAAAACAGGAAAATTAATCCAGGGAAGAGGGTGTGCATTCATGGGCATCTGGAAGGCCCAAATGAGATTAGTGCAGCAGGAACTGATAGCACCCCTAGGCCAGAAGGACAGAAGGAAGTAATGTTTTCAGAACCAGGGCCCAGGGTCACATAAAGGACTATGGAACCACAGAGGACTCATTAAGCAGGAGAAATGTGGCTGCTACCATGGACACCATGGGTGGGAGGGCGGCCTTCCTCTTGCTTCCAGTCTTCTACCAGTGCCTCCCATCAGCTGAAGCCAGTTGTGGGTAACTGGAAACCATAGCCTGCAGGGACAGCATCCTTGGAAAAGGAAGAGAAACTAGTGGATCTGATGGTGATAACCGAGCACCAACATATGCCACGCTCCAATCACGTGCTTGGGATCACGTGCCCCACTCCAATGACGTGCTTGGAATCTATCCATAAACTCCTTGGTGCCCTGGGAGATGATTCATCTGAGGCTGGAAGGATGCACTTATCTTGCTCATTGCAGTGGGTTGAATGATGGCCCCCAAAAGATATGTCCATCCAGAACCTGTGAATATGAATTTATTTGTGCATGTAAGCAAGGTAAATATCTCAAGATGAAATCATCCTGGGTTACAGTGAGTCCCAAATCAAATGGCCAGTGTACTTATAAGAGACACACAGGAGGAAAGACAATGTGAAGACAGAGGCAGAGACTGGACTAATGTGACCACAAGCCAAGGATCTCCAAGAATTGCCAGCCACCACCAGAAGCTAGGAGAGAACCACGGGACAGATTCTCCCTCAGAACCTCAGAAGAAGGAACCTACCCTGCCCATACCTTGATTTCAGACTTCTGATCTCCAAAACTGTGACAGAACAAAGCCCTATGATTTTAAGCCATCAAGTTTGTGGTAATTTGCTATGAAAGCCCTAGGAAATGAAGGCATCCATCCTCAGCTCTGTTTCTTCTTGCACCACAGTATTCTCTCCTTTCCAAATTGAAGATAAATCCTGAATCAGAGAGACACGAGCAAAATAGAAGTTCACAGATCCTCCCTGAATGTAATGTTGTGATCTGAAAAACCCTCATCTCTCAAAGCTCTCAATTCCACACACCTCTACCTGTAGTGGCAGCACTTGGAAATGTCCTTGCTTCATTCATGATGGAAAATCTCAGCTCTGGAGCTGGGAGCATTTATTCCACAGGGCATGTAATAGTCTTGTGCTCAAATGCATTTTCAATCTGCCTCTCTTTCATGATAGGCCCTGCTTAATGGCAAAGCCATCTGTCTACTTTCTGGATTAACTGGTCAGGGGACTCTATTAAAATTTCCAATTGCTGGTGTAATAAACCACCACAAGCTTAGTAGCATAAATATATTGTCTTATCATTCTACAGTTCAAAATCCAAGATGAGCTAAAATCAAGGTGCTAGCAAGGCTGTGATCCTTCAGGAGGGCCAAGGAGAATATCCATTTTTTGTCTTTATTTTGGGGGGTTTTCTGTTTGTTTGTCCTGGAATCTGCTGTTGTTTGTTGGTTGATTGGTTTTTGCTTTTTCCAGCTTCTAGAAGCTGGCTGCATCCTTGGCTTGGGGCCCCTTCCTGCATCTTCGAAGCCAGAACCGTAGAATTCAGCTCTCTCTCTTTGATTCTGAACTTCTGCTTCCTTCATCCCATTGAAGATCCTGTGGTTACATTGGTTCCACCTGGATAACCCAGGATACCCTCCTTATCTCAGCTGATTAAGCCTAAATTCCATCTTCAACCTCAATTCCCCCTTGCCATGTAACATAACATATTCACAGGTTCTGGTGATTAAGACTTGGATCTCTTTGGAGCATTATTATTCTGCCTACCAAAGGCAGGGAAGCTCCAATTAAATTCTTGATAGGGAGATCCTTAACCTGAAAAAGAAGGCTTGGTAGGCAGATCCACATTTCAACCTGCTGCATTCTTCCCAAGACAGGCAAGGCAGTGATGGGTACTTTGTAGAGAGTCCACCAGATCCTGGGGACTGAGGGGGGTGGGGCTATACACACGAGACCTCACTCAAACCTCCAACAGCAATAACAGGCAGTTCTAGCATCATTCTCCACATATGAGCAAACGAGGCTGAGAGACATTAAAGATTCAATGAAAGCCAGCAGCAGCACACACTGCCCTTTGGCCACTGTTAACTTGCCCTTTCACCTTACTGACCTATAACCTTGATTGAGGGGGGGACAGAAATGTCCAATTAAACACATTCACCTCCAAAGACTCCCTTGCAGCTAGAAGTGACCATGGCACAGTTCTGGCCAATGAAATGCAAGTGGGTAGCTCTGGATGGGAGCTCTAGGAAAACGAAGTGTTTCTTATAGCAAAGGCCACATCCGGCTGTGCATGTCTATTTCCCTTGCCCTGCTGCCATCTTGCTTCTTGGAATCCAGACATGATTCCTAGAGGTGTAGCAGCCATGAGGATAAAAACTATGGGTTCAAGATGAAGCAGGTGGAGCCTGAGTCTTTGATGGCCCAGAGAACAGCTACCTCCACCTTTGACTATTTACTTTTAAATTCATATTATGGGAGAAAACTAAAGCCCTGCTTGATTGAAGCACTGTCATTGGATTTGATGGTACGTGCAGTCAAACGCACTCCAACTGATATCAGCTCACAGCTGGTCCATGGCAGAATAGGGATCTGAACCAGTCTTCCTGGATTTATTATTCCTGCTTTTTCCATGATACCACACAGTTTCCTGGAATTAGTGACAAGCTGAAGGAAGAGATCCACCCCATATCCACAGGTATTTCAACGTAGAGGTCTCACCTACCTCCTGACCCCAACACCAGCATCCCTCCCAGCTGGGCGGCCCATCACTCCATACTCAGTGTCACCAACTCTACCAGAGTGAGAATGCCTTCTCCGCTCCCATTCCCATATCTTCATTTAACCAACTTCTAACAGCCAAGATCAAGTGACACTTCCCCTTGTCCAGCCTCCCTAAATACCTACCTTTCAAAACATTCTTGAAACCCCCTTCACATGAGCTCACCTGACTGTATGTGTGCACTGTATCCCCAAAAGAACTTAAGATTTTGTGAGAAAGGTCCGCATGCAAGTCACCTTGGTGCCTCCTAAATCTCACCAGCTGGGTGGGTGCTCCATGAATAGCTGTTAAGTGAACCAATAGCAAGCAGCCAGAGTTGCAGGCTCTAGAAAGAGATTCTCTTTAAAGAAAACAGTTCATTCCACTTCTCTAAGGGATCTGTCCAACTCAAGGAGAATCCTTTGAAAATATTCAGACGTCCCATGAGACAGATCAGACCTATATAGTGGAATAAAAATTATAACAACATGGAAAATAATAATATTTAGATCCCTGATCCAGGCCCTGTTCTGAGCTACTTACACATATTAACCCATGTATTCCTCACAACAGCACTCTCAAGTAGGGGACATCATTACCCTCATTTTATAGCAGGAGGTACTGAGGCACAGAACACGCATGAGAAGTGTCCAAGATTTAGGAATTCTGAACCTAACCACCCAACCTCACTCTTTGTTCTCAAGGTCTTGCTACCCAACGTCTACTTCGCCTCTACCTTCTCCCCAGTCCAGCCCACAACCCAAAGTTTCCTGCCCTCTGACGTGGGCTTCCTCTCTGGGTCTCTCCTTGGTTCAGCTGCTCCTTGACCTTCAGGATAAGTCCCGGCTGTCTCACCCCAGCTCTGGGAACTCTCTCCATTTCATGCCCCTATGAGCAGCTCCCCATCAACTGAAGTAAATCAGCCCTCAGTAACCACATGTTCCCCACTACCCACCTGCACAGGTGTTCTGTGCCTCAGAGGCAGTGCACAGGCAGCAGCTTGCAGACCTGCGTAGCAACAGCACTGGGGAAATGCAGGCTGCTGGCCCCACTCTCAGCTAGCCTCTCTGAGTGGGTCTGGATATGGCCAAGAGATCTGCATTTTACCAGCCTGTCCTGTCCGTCTAAGGGATCCCACTGCCAGTGGTCCCAGAGCATGCTTGGAGAAACCTCGGGAGGGTTCTGGATGGCCTGAAAAGCCAGTCACAGTTTTCTTCCCTGCTCCCCTGGAGCAGGCATTTATTTCACATAGATCTGCTTTCAGATCACTGCGATGTGCCTGGGGGCACTGGCTCAGGTGCCAAAGTCTGTGCCATGGCCACAGAATCCTAGGGTCCCTGCCTGGCACACTCAGCTCCCCCTTAGACAGTGGGCTTCATAGGGCAGCCTCAGCCCTCGTAAGGGGAAGGGGCAGGGGATGAACTTGCTCTCTTTGTATCCCTCCCTCAACCTGGGAGCTTCTCCCCTGTAGGAAACTCCCTCTAGACTCATATCCCTCCAGGAAGTGGGGAAGTGGTGCTATCCCATTCCGAGATGAGGAAACAAGGACAGCAAGAGTTTAAATAGCCCTGAACCCAGGCAGCTGGCCACCGGAGGGGCTGCTGAGCGGGAGGAGTGTAAATGAGCATCCACCGGGGCTGGTCTCCTGCCTCACTTAAGGGGGCACCTGCTGTCAACCAACATTCCCAGTCCTCAGGCATCCCGTGCCCTGTCACTCTGTTTTGCTTTAGCATGGGTACCATCTGTATTATTACTTAATATTTTTATTTAAGTCTGTTCACTGGGCTTACACAAATTTATCTGGGGAGGAAGCAATATATCAGCACTTGAAGTGGAAAAAAAAAGCAATATCAATTTCCATAAAGAGAAGAAAACCCTAAAATAAGTACAATGGAAAAAAACAATGTTATTGAATTCTAGCCAGACACTGCTGCCTGCCAAAGCCTCCCAGCCTGGGATGTGGGCTCTCATTTAAAACAAACACAAGCCATCAGACAAGGAGATTAGCAAGAGGTTAGGGGGTGCAAGAGACTGGAGCCTCAGACAGACACCACGTCCTTGACTTAACCAGGACACAAAGAGGATGCAGGAGGAACCATCTCTCACCAGGTAATTCAGTGCTACCTCAGCACCAAGAGTATGTGGTACTGGAATACCTACAGTCATCTGAGTTATCACCTGAAACCATTTTTCCCCTTCCCTGGCGGTTCCCAAGGTGTGAGTACAGACTGATTTTAGGTGGTCTCTAAGATGGCTTGAAGACAAAAGTCATTCCAGAACCTGATAACTTTTGGAGAGAAAGGGAAGTAACAAAATTAAGAATTCACAGGAACATAGAAGGTGATTTAGTTCATGTGCCGGTGTCACCAACGTGCGTTTACCACATTCTCTGAACCTCCATCATGTTACTATGGAAACACGCAGCCGTGGTAAGTCAAACTTTCTACCTGGGTGTGACAGAGTGTGATGTGTGCACCTCAAAGAGAGCCGGCAGCCACCAGCCACAGAATAAACCACTTGCTTGCCCATCCAGGACACTCACTAATTACATAACACAGATGACATCACATATCTGAGTCCTGATGTAACTTTTTCATGTTGGTTTCCTTTCCTTCAAGATGAAAAGCAAAGACGGGTGTTCCTCCACTCCATGACAAGTTATACATAACTCCAAAAACATTTGTCCTTTAGCAACAAAATGTATCTCTTTGCGGTCACCTGGGGAATCACCAAAAAAGGACATATTGGCACTAGATCCTGAAAGCAGCTAATAAAAAGGCAAGGCATGGACACTTCTTTTCCCTTGAAAACTCAGCCTCCATCTCCTGAGTCTTTAGAGACTGTTGCATATTCAAATGAGTCCATCCACCTTGATCACAGGTTAGATTCTGAGTCTGAGATTGAGTTTCTTATAGATAGCAATAATGAGCTGGATTATTCATATGCATACACACACAGAAAGGGTTGGCTGTTTTTTGTATCTGAGCTCAAATATTATAGTACATTGTGTGCTATCCAGTTGCAGTACAATTTCTGACACAATTTCCATAATAGCAAAATTTACATACAGATGGCAAATAAATAAAACCTTTCTGTATCTTGGTCTGCAGTTCTTATGGTCAGCAAATCCTATTAGGGGCTTTATTAAGCTGCTCAGTGATGGAAATGTTATATCTGATCTTATGGATTTCAGCTGTGCAATCTAGCCCTGCTACAAAATGAAATTTAACTCTCAACATTTTTCTGCAACATGAAGCCACCAAAATTGAGGGCTTTTTTCTGTATGGAGCATTGGAAATATCCACTCTTTCTCATTTCTCATTCGAGCCACAAATGGTGTCTTTTATCTATCTATTTCCTCTAACAGCACATAATTGCAATTAGCTAGTGAGCACCAAGGGATACAAGTTGATCAACATACAAGGTTGCCAAGCAGAAATAAGTTTAGGCAAAAAAGATAGAGAAGCCGGGGCGGGCCGGGGTCGGGGGCGGGGCGGCGGGGCAGAGGGATCTCTGCAATGAAACATGCATTAGGAAGACTTGGCTGAAACCCCCAGAGAAACCCTTAAGAAATCCCTCTCTGTGAGCCTCACCGTTTCAACTGTGGCAGGAAACATCCAGGACTCAAGGGACTGTCTAATTACTAGTTAAAATCAGCCACTTTCTATATCTAAACAAAGGAAAAACAAAAAAACATGTTTGTGGGTGAGCTGAGTTGAGGTCTGCACCATACAGACTCCCATGAGAATCCAGATACTTTAGAATCCCCTGTGCCCCCAGAGAATTTAAATGGAAAAGCCATCTCCACTCTAAGAAGAATGAGCCTCCACAGAGAGGACTTCAGAGGGTCAGAGGTCTTGGTAATAACCCTTCCTTTTGCACTAACAATGTTCTTCATAGCTTCAATCCCAAAGGAGCATCCCCAAAGAGGAAATCTAACGTGCAGAGCAAGATTCTTGTGTGTCACACACCTGCCAAGGAGTGGCACCGACAAACAAATCCATCCCAGAAGTAAAATCCTATGCTCTTGGCTGGATGTGGTGGCTCACACCTGTAATCCCAGAACTTTGGGAGGCTGAGGCAGACAGATCACTTGAGGCCAGGAGTTCGAGACCAGTCTGGCTAACATGGCGAAAGCCCGTCTCTACTAAAAATAGAAAAATTAGCCAGGCTTGGTGGTGCATGCCTGTAATCCCAGCTGCCTGGGAGGCTGAGGCATGAGAATCACTTGAACCCGGGAGGCAGAGGTTGCAGTGAGCCAAGATCGCACCACTGAACTGCCTGGGAGACAGAGTGAGACTCTGTTTCAAAACAAAACAAAACAAAACAAAACAAAAAACAACTGTGCTCTTAAAAGACTCAAACTGATAATGAAACAGAACAGAAAACACAGGTTAAAAAGGGGAGGGGACAAGGATAAGGGACATTAAGAAACTTCTGAATTAATAGCTGATGGCTTTAAAGGCTCTTTCATTACTTTCCATTGCAGGGCATTACAATGGTACTCTGTAACGGAAGCTAAAGGAAGCTGGGGCTGCCATATGAAGTACCGCAGACTTGGGGCGCTTAAACAACAGAAATTTACTTTCTCGTAGTTCTGGAGGCCGAAGTCCAAGATCAAGGTGTTTGCATGGCTGGTTTCTTCTGAGACTTCTGTCCTTGGCTTGCAGATGATCATCTTCTTCCTGTGTCTTCACATGAATCTCCCTTTTCTTAGAAGGTATTGGATTAAAGCCCACCCTAATGACCTCATTTTAACTTGTTGACTGCTTTAAAGGCCCTATATCCAAATACAGTCACATTTTGAGGTCCTGGAGGTTAGGGCTTCAACATAGGAACTTTGGGGGACACGATTCAGCCCATGGCAGGCATCCAGCCATGAGTGTACGGCTGTATCCGAGATGTAAAGGCATGTGGTTCCCATTTGCTGAGTCTCAGCTACATGTCAGGTATAGTTCTTGGCACTGGAGACACATATCCCTGCCTGCATGCAGCTGACCTTCTAATGTGGGGGAAACAGATGACAAATAAATGAACAAATAAATAACTTAGTTTATTTCAGGTGGCGATGACTGCTTTGAAGAAAATCAGTTGGATAATGGGGCCGGGATTGCCAAAGAGGACCACATAGGGATGGTCAGGGCAAAGGGGACATCCAAGGTAAGCCATGAATGGCAAGGAGAGACCAGCCCTGCAGGCATGTAAGGGAAGAGCATCCCAGGGAAAAGAAAAGAAAATGCCCATGAGACTGGACTAAGCTTGGTGGGTCCCAGGAGCCTAGAAAAGACGGCGTGTGTGGCCAGAACGCTGCGGGAGATGACATCGGCGGGGTGGGTGGTCCGTCATGAACATGCAGCTTGGCCTTTTACTCATTTCATTCCCATCAGGCCCTGTGCCCTTCGGTCACAGTCAACACCACTGCACATTTGTAGCAGGAAAGGGGACTTTTTACCTCACAGCTGCCTTTCTACTTCCAACCCAATCAGAATTTCAAATACTTCATGTAAAGTATCACCAATGGCAATCCTAACTAGTGCAAAATGGGTGTCCTTATTTCTACTTCTTTCCACCAGAGAAACATCTCTTAACATTGATCTGACATTGCAATCCCAGGGGCAGGCAAAAAGCTCCTTTGGCTAAACAAAAGAGGGCATAAGAACTGGAAGAGGTTTTGATTTCCCATTGAGAGGGAAACTGCCAATATATTTATTAAAGTAGCAGATGTAACTGCATTGCTGTAAGTGAAGAAAAATCACTACTTGGGGATCCTGGAGGTAAGTGGCAAGTTTGCTAATTCTGGATTTCAAGTTTAATTCCACTCAAGGGATACTTTATGAGCTCTAGCAAACTGCCAGTTCTAGCTGGGGACACAGGCTCTGCCAAGTCAGCAATCCCTGTCTGCAAGAAGCTCATAATCAAAGAGACTGACACAAATTCAGTTAGCTAAAATATGCTGGGAAAAATGCTAGATTCCAAGTTTGAATAAAATTCTCGAAAACCAAAGAGAAGCACATGTTGAATTTCTTGCAAAAAGTTTTGTGGATTTAGACCACATAGACAGGAAGAAATGAAATTAAAAATTATATCTAACCTTAAAATTACAGTTGGCACAATGCATTTGCTTCTTTCCTGGTTTTTAGTGATTTCTTCTGAAATATTCTGTCTAACCAAAGTGAGTGACAGTCAATTTAAACATAATGGAGATAGAGGCCTTTTTTTTTTTTTTTTTTTTTTTTGAGACGGAGTCTCTCTCTGTCGCACAGGCTGGAGTGCACTGGCGCGATCTCGGCTCACTGCAAGCTCCGCCTCCCGGGTTCACGCCATTCTCCTGCCTCAGCCTCTCCGAGTAGCTGGGACTACAGGCGCCCGCCACCACGCCCGGCTAATTTTTTGTATTTTTTAGTAGAGACGGGGTTTCACCGTGGTCTCGATCTCCTGACCTCGTGATCCACCCGCCTCAGCCTCTCAAAGTGCTGGGATTACAAGCGTGAGCCACCGCGCCTGGCCGAGGCCATATTTTTAATAGAGCTGACAGAGAGATAAATGGTATGCTATGCTTCTATTGTATTAAAATAAAATCTGATGAAATTCTTAACCAAACAATACCCCGCTAATGAAAATGAAAAGATCACAAAGTGCAGCTTGCACCTCTGATTAGTGCTAATACTGTCCCTTTGGATTCCCCTTGAATTTCCCTGTAATTATTTACTGCACAAGTCACTGGAGGACAAAATGTCAACCAGACAAACTGAACTAGCTCCACACAAACTAATGACACACAGCAGATCTACTGTGCACACAATTACATACTTTTCTTTTAAATAAAATTCTCTGTTACTCTTAAGTGGGTGGTAAAAAGTAAGGTGGTTGCATAACTGTGTCTTGGAAACCCACAAGGTACACAGAGGAGAGTTTTCAAGCCCCTGGAAAACAGCCCCACATTACCACTGGGACTCTGAGCATCACTTTATAACTTAAACATGCACAAGCTTCTCTCAGCTTTAGGGAAAAGAATCCCCTCACACCCCGGGTCCCTAGGATGCCCTCCTTCCTCCCTGTCTCCTCCCAGCTGTGATGGTTAATATTAAGTGTCAACTTGATTGAAGGATGCAAAGTATTGTCTCTGCATCTATCTGGGTGTTTCTGGGTGTTGCTAGAAGAGATTAACATTTGAGTCAGAGTCAATGGACTCAGAAAGACCCACCCTCAATGTGGGTGGTCACCATCCGATCAGCTGCCAGTGCGGCTAGAAAAAGCAGGCAGAAGGTGGAAGGAGCTGACTTGCTGAGGCTTCTGGCCTTCATCTGTCTCCTGTGCTGGATGCTTCCTACCCTCAAACATCAGACTCCAGGATTTGGGGCTTTTGGACTCTTGGACTTACACCAGTGATTTGCCAAGAGCTCTCAGGCCTTTGGCCACAGATTGAAGGCTGCACCATCAGCTCCCCTACTTTTGAGGTTTTGGGACTCAGATTAAGCCACTACTGGCTTTCTTGTTCCTCAGCTTGCAGATGGCCTATCTGCAAGTCAATCTTCCTTCATAAACTCCCTGTCATATATCCATATATCCTATTAGTTCTGTCCCTCTAGAGAACCCTGACTAATACACCAGTCAAACGTTGGAATGATGTAGAAAGACATTGCCTTTCCTGTTTCCATCAAGTCACACGTGACAGATAATGCTAATTACTCACCCAATATCCATTACCCATTTCTTCCATATCAAGAAAACCCTGAAATAGGCCGGATGTGGTGCCTCATGCCTATAATCCCAGCACTTTGGGAGGCTGAGGTGGGAGGATCACTTGAGTCCAGAGTTAGAGACCAGACTGGGTGACAGAGCAAGACCCCCACGTCTATTTAAAAAATAAAGAAGGAAAACCCTGATGGGGGGAGAAGGGACTGCCCAGATGCCCAGTTAAATACCTACAATTCCCTACCTCACTACAGGATGGCCTTGATTGTGAGAACAGTTCTGGCTATTGAGCAGCAGTCAAAAGATGTCGGTTGACAATTCCAGGAACATTCCTTAAAGAAGGGCAGACTCGGATGCACGTGATGTTTCGCTCCTCTCTCTCCTTTCTCCCTTCTGAGTGAAATATAGATGTGATGACTACAACTGCAGCAGCTATCTTGTGATAGTGAGGGAAAGAACAAGATAATCATAAAATCCTTGATGCTCTAACATTCTTGATCCACAAAACCAATACTTACCTGTGAACATTCCCGCCTTTCCTTAAATAGATGCCTGTCTTGGTGACCCCAGTGTGCTTTGGGGTTCCTACCACATGCAGCTCATCTTAAGTCCTAACAGGGATTAACTTCAAGATCACTCATCCTCAAGCCCCTCCAGTCTGGCTTTTATTTCCAGGAGTTCATTAAACATCTTTTTTTATTTTTGAGATGGAGTCTCACTCTGTTACCCAGGTTGGAGTGCAGTGGCATAATCTCGGCTTGCTGCAACCTCCGCCTCACCAGTTCAAGTGATTTTCCTACCTCAGACTCCCAAGTAGCTGGGATTACAGGTGCCTGCCACCACACCCAGCTAATTTTTGTATTTTTAGTAGAGACAGGGTTTCACCATGTTGGCCAGGCTGGTCTTGAACTCCTGACCTCAGGTGATCCGCCACCTCAGCCTTCCAAAGTGCTGGGATTACTGGCATAAGCCACCACACCTGGCCCATTAAATATCTTATTAAAGTTGCCAATGACCTCCATAGGTAAAAATGCAAAGAATAATTTTCTTTTTTTTTTTTTCCTTTTTTTTTTTTTTATTATACTTTAGGGTTTTAGGGTACATGTGCACAATGTGCAGGTTTGTTACATATGTATCCATGTGCCATGTTGATTTCCTGCACCCATTAACTCGTCATTTAGCATTAGGTGTATCCCCTAATGCTGTCCCTCCCCCCTCCCCCCACCCCACAACAGTCCCCAGAGTGTGATGTTCCCCTTCCTGTGTCCATGAGTTCTCATTGTTCAATTCCCACCTATGAGAGAGAACATGCGGTGTTTGGTTTTTTGTCCTTGCGATAGTTTACTGAGAATGATGTTTTCCAGTTTCATCCATGTCCCTACAAAGGACACGAACTCATCATTTTTTATGGCTGCATAGTATTCCATGGTGTATATGTGCCACATTTTCTTAATCCAGTCAATCGTTGTTGGACATTTCGGTTGGTTCCAACTCTTTGCTATTGTGAATAGTGCCGCAATAAACATACGTGTGCATGTGTCTTTATAGCAGCATGATTTATAGTCCTTTGGGTATATACCCAGTAATGGGATGGCTGGGTCAAATGGTATTTCTAGTTCGAGATCCCTGAGGAATTGCCACACTGACTTCCACAATGGTTGAACTAGTTTACAGTCCCACCAACAGTGTAAAAGTGTTCCTATTTCTCCACATCCTCTCCAGCACCTGTTGTTTCCTGATTTTTTAATGATGGCCATTCTAACTGGTGTGAGATGGTATCTCACTGTGGTTTTGATTTGCATTTCTCTGATGGCCAGTGATGATGAGCATTTCTTCATGTGTTTTCTGGCTGCATAAATGTCTTCTTTTGAGAAGTGTTTGTTCATGTCCTCTGCCCACTTTTTGATGGGGTTGTTTGTTTTTTTCTTGTATATTTGTTTGAGTTCATTGTAGATTCTGGATATTAGCCCTTTGTCAGATGAGTAGGTTGCAAAAATTTTCTCCCATTCTGTAGGTTGCCTGTTCATTCTGATGATAGTTTCTTTTGCTGTGCAGAAGCTCCTTAGTTTAATGAGATCCCATTTGTCGATTTTGGCTTTTGTTGCCATTGCTTTTGGTGTTTTAGACATGAAGTCCTTGCCCACGCCTATGTCCTGAATGGTATTGCCTAGGTTTTCCTGCAGGATTTTAATGGTTTTAGGTCTAACATATAAGTCTTTAATCCATCTTGAATTAATTTTTGTATAAGGTGTAAGGAAGGGATCCAGTTGCAGCTTTCTACATATGGCTAGCCAGTTTTCCCAGCACCATTTATTAAATAGGGAATCCTTTCCCCATTTCTTGTTCTTGTCAGGTTTGTCAAAGATCAGATAGTTGTAGCTATGCGGCATCATTTCTGAGGGCTCTGTTCTGTTCCATTGATCTATGTCTCTGTTGTGGTACCAGTACCATGCTGTTTTGGTTACTGTAGCCTTGTAGTATAGTTTAAAGTCAGGTAGCGTGATGCCTCCAGCTTTGTTCTTTTGGCTTAGGATTGACTTGGCGATGCGGGCTCTTTTTTGGTTCCATATGAACTTTAAAGTAGTTTTTTCCAATTCTGTGAAGAAAGTCATTGGTAGCTTGATGGGGATGGCATTGAATCTATAAATTACCTTGGGCAGTATGGCCATTTTCACGATATTGATTCTTCCAACCCATGAGCATGGAATGTTCTTCCATTTGTTTGTATCCTCTTTTATTTCATTGAGCAGTGGTTTGTAGTTCTCCTTGAAGAGGTCCTTCACATCCCTTGTAAGTTGGATTCCTAGGTATTTTATTCTCTTTGAAGCAATTGTGAATGGGAGTTCACTCATGATTTGGCTCTCTGTTTGTCTGTTATTGGTGTACAAGAATGCTTGTGATTTTTGTACATTAATTTTGTATCCTGAGACTTCGCTGAAGTTGCTAATCAGCTTAAGGAGATTTTGGGCTGAGACAATGGGGTTTTCTAGATATACAATCATGTCATCTGCAAACAGGGACAATTTGACTTCCTCTTTTCCTAATTGAATACCTTTTATTTCCTTCTCCTGCCTGATTGCTCTGGCCAGAACTTCGAGCACTATGTTGAATAGGAGTGGTGAGAGAGGGCATCCCTGTCTTGTGCCAGTTTTCAGAGGGAATGCTTCCAGTTTTTGCCCATTCAGTATGATATTGGCTGTGGGTTTGTCGTAGATAGCTCTTATTATTTTGAGATACGTCCCATCAATACCTAATTTATTGAGAGTTTTTAGCATGAAGGGTTGTCGAATTTTGTCAAAGGCCTTTTCTGCATCTATTGAGATAATCATGTGGTTTTTGTCTTTGGTTCTGTTTATATGCTGGATTACATTTATTGATTTGCGTATGTTGAACCAGCCTTGCATCCCAGGGATGAAGCCCACTTGATCATGGTGGATAAGCTTTTTGATGTGCTGCTGGATTCGGTTTGCCAGTATTTTATTGAGGATTTTTGCATCAATGTTCATCAAGGATATTGGTCTGAAATTCTCTTTTTTGGTTATGTCTCTGCCAGGTTTTGGTATCAGGACGATGCTGGCTTCATAAAATGTGTTAGGGAGGATTCCCTCTTTTTCTATCGATTGGAATAGTTTCAGAAGGAATGGTACCAGTTCCTCCTTGTACCTCTGGTAGAATTCAGCTGTGAATCCATCAGGTCCTGGACTCTTTTTGGTTGGTAAGCTATTGATTATTGCCACAATTTCAGAACCTGTTATTGGTCTATTCAGAGATTCAACTTCTTCCTGGTTTAGTCTTGGGAAGGTGTATTTGTCGAGGAATTTATCCATTTCTTCTAGATTTTCTAGTTTATTTGCATAGAGGTGTTTGTAGTATTCTCTGATGGTAGATTGTATTTCTGTGGGATCGGTGGTGATATCCCCTTTTTCGTTTTTTATTGCATCTATTTGATTCTTCTCTCTTTTCTTCTTTATTAGTCTTGCTAGCGGTCCATCAATTTTGTTGATCTTTTCAAAAAACCAGCTCCTGGATTCATTAATTTTTTGAAGGGTTTTTTGTGTCTCTATTTCCTTCAGTTCTGCTCTGATTTTAGCTATTTCTAGCCTTCTGCTAGCTTTTGAATGTGTTTGCTCTTGCTTTTCTAGTTCTTTTAATTGTGATGTTAGGGAGTCAATTTTGAATCTTTCCTGCTTTCTCTTGTGGGCATTTAGTGCTATAAATTTCCCTCTACACACTGCTTTGAATGTGTCCCAGAGATTCTGGTATGTTGTGTCTTTGTTCTCGTTGGTTTCAAAGAACATCTTTATTTCTGCCTTCATTTCATTATACACCCAATAGTCATTCAGGAGCAGGTTGTTCAGTTTCCATGTAGTAGAGCGGTTTTGAGTGAGTTTCTTAATCCTGAGTTCTAGTTTGATTGCGCTGTGGTCTGAGAGACAGTTTGCTATAATTTCTGTTCTTTTACATTTGCTGAGGAGAGCTTTACTTCCAACTATGTGGTCAATTTTGGAATAGGTGTGGTGTGGTGCTGAAAAAAATGTATATTCTGTTGACTTGGGGTGGAGAGTTCTGTAGATGTCTATTAGGTCCACTTTATGTAGAGCTGAGTTCAATTCCTGGATATCCTTGTTAACTTTCTGTCTCGTAGATCTGTCTAATGCTGACAGTGGGGTGTTAAAATCTCCCATTATTATTGTGTGGGAGTTTAAGTCCCTTTGTAGGTCACTCAGGACTTGCTTTATGAATCTGGGTGATCCTGTGTTGGGTGCATATATATTTAGGATAGTCAGCTCTTCTTGTTGAATTGATCCCTTTACCATTATGTAATGGCCTTCTTTGTCTCTTTTGATCTTTGTTGGTTTAAAGTCTATTTTATCAGAGACTAGGATTGCAACCCCTGCCTTTTTTTGTTTTCCAGTTACTTGATAGATCTTCCTCCATCCCTTTATTTTGAGTCTATGTGTGTCTCTGCACATGAGATGGGTTTCCTGAATACAGCACACTGATGGGTCCTGACTCCTTATCCAGTTTGCCAGTCTGTGTCTTTTGATTGGAGCATTTAGCCCATTTACATTTAACGTTAATATTGTTATGTGTGAATCTGATCCTGTCATTATGATGTTAGTTGGTTATTTTGCTCGTTAGTTGCTATAGTTTCTTCCTAGTCTCGATGGTCTTTACAATTTGGCATGTTTTTGCAGTGGCTGGTACCGGTTGTTCCTTTCCATGTTTAGTGCTTCCTTCAGGAGCTCTTTTAGGGCAGGCCTGGTGGTGACAAAATCACTCAGCGTTTGCTTGTCTGTAAAGTGTTTTATTTCTCCTTCACTTATGAAGCTTAGTTTGGCGGGATAGGAGATTCTGGGTTGAAAATTCTTTTCTTTAAGAATGTTGAATATCGGCCCCCACTCTCTTCTGGCTTGTAGAGTTTCTGCTGAGAGATCAGCTGTTAGTCTGATGGGCTTCCCTTTGTGGGTAACCCGACCTTTCTCTCTGGCTGCCCTTAACATTTTTTCTTTCATTTCAACTTTGGTGAATCTGACAATAATGTGTCTTGGAGTTGCCCTTCTCGAGGAGTATCTTTGTGGCGTTCTCTGTATTTCCTGAATCTGAATGCTGGCCTGCCTTGCTAGATTGGGGAAGTTCTCCTGGATAATATCTTGCAGAGTGTTTTCCAACTTGGTTCCATTCTCCCCATCATTTTCAGGTACACCAATCAGACGTAGGTTTGGTCTTTTCACATAGTCCCAAATTTCTTGGAGGCTTTGTTCATTTCTTTTTATCCTTTTTTCTCTAAACTTCCCTTCTCTCTTCATTTCATTCATTTCATCTTCCATCAGCGATACCCTTTCTTCCAGTTGATCGCATCTGCTACTGAGGCTTCTGCAATCTTCGCGTAGTTCTCGAAACTTGGCTTTCAGCTCCATCAGCTCCTTTAAGCCCTTCTCTCCATTGGTTATTCTAGTTATCCATTCTTCTAATTTTTTTTCAAAGTTTTTAACTTCTTTCCTGTTGTTTTGAATTTCCTCTCGTAGCTCAGAGTAGTTTGATCGTCTGAAGCCTTCTTCTCTCAACTCATCAAAGTCATCCTCCATCCAGCTTTGTTCCGTTGCTGGTGAGGAACTGCGTTCCTTTGGAGGAGGAGAGGTGCTCTGTTTTTTAGAGTTTCCAGTTTTTTTGGTCTGTTTTTTCCCCATCTTTGTGGTTTTATCTACTTTTTGTCTTTGATGATGGTGATGTACAGATGGGTTTTTGGTGTGGATGTCCTTTCTGTTTGTTAGTTTTCCTTCTACCAGACAGGACCCTCAGCTGCAGGTCTGTTGGAGTTTACTAGAGGTGCACTCCAGACCCTGTTTGGCTGGGTGTCAGCAGCGGTGGCTGCAGAACAGCGGATTTTCGTGAGACCACAAATTCAGCTGTCTGATAGTTCCTCTGAAAGTTTTGTCTCAGAGAAGTACAGGGTTGAATGAGGTGTCAGTCTGTCCCTATTGGGGGGTGCCTCCCAGTTAGGCTGCTCAGGGGTGAGGGACCCACTTTAGGAGGCAGTCTGACCGTTCTCAGATCTCCAGCTGCATGCTGGGAGAACCACTACTCTCTTCAAGGCTGTCAGTCAGACAGGGACATTTAAGTCTGTGGAAGTTCTTGCAGAGTTTTTGTTTGTCTGTGCCCTGCCCCCAGAGGTGGAGCCTACAGAGGCAAGCAGGCCTCCTTGAGCTGTGGTGGGCTCCACCCAGTTCGAGCTTCCTGGCTGCTTTGTTTACCTAAGCAAGCCTGGGCAATGGCGGGCGCCCCTCCCCCAGCCTCGCTGCCGCCTCGCAGCTTGATCTCAGACTGCTGTGCTAGCAATTAGCGAGACTCCGTGGGCATAGGACCCTCCGAGCCAGGTGCGGGACACAATCTCCTAGTGTGCCGTTTTCCAGGCCCGTTGGAAAAGCGCAGTATTAGGATGGGACTGACCCGATATTCCAGGTGCCGTCTGCTTCCCCTTTCTTTGACTAGGAAAGGGAACTCCCTGACCCCTTGCGCTTCCCGAGTGAGGCAATGCCTCGCCCTGCTTCGGCTCGCGCACAGTGCGCTTCACCGACTGTCCTGCACCCACTGTTAGGCACTCCCTAGTGAGATGAAACCGGTACCTCAAGCAGAAATGCAGAAATCACCCGTCTTCTGTGTCGCTGGGGCTGGGAGCTGGAGACCGGAGCTGTTCCTATTCGGCCATCTTGGCTCCACCCCCAAAGAATAATTTTCATTTCCCCTGCTTGAGCTCTCAGCAGAATTCAACTCTGTTGACTTTCTGTGGTTTTCAGTCTCTTCCATTGGCTTGCATGATATCATATTCTCTTGGTTTCTCCACTTCTCTGGCTGACATTTTTAGGTCTCATCTTTGCCATTTATCGACCTCTCAAATGTTGGAGTCCTTCAGGATTCATTCATAAGCTCTTTTTTCTTCTCATGATTTTTACTGAAAAAAATCTCATCCTTTCCAAGGCTTCAGTTATTATTATCAAACTGCCAAACACACCTAAATTTGTATTTCCTACCGTTTGGCCCAGTCATCCCATTACTGGGTATATATCCAAAGGATTATAAATCATTGGGCTATAAAGACACATACACACGTATGTTTATTGCGGCACTATTCACAATAGGAAAAACTTGGAACCAACCCAAATGTTCATCAGTGATAGACTGGATTAAGAAAATGTGGCACATATACACCATGGAATACTATGCAGCCATTAAAAAGGATGAGTTCATGTCCTTTGTAGGGACATGGATGAAGCTGGAAACCATCATTCTGAGCAAACTATGGCAAGGACAGAAAACCAAACACTACATGTTCTCACTCATAGGTGGGAATTGAACAATGAGAACACTTGGACACAGGGTGGGGAACATCACACACCGGGGCCTGTCTTGGGGTGGGGGGAGGGGGGAGGGATAGCATTAGGAGATATACCTAATGTAAATGACGAGTTAACGGGTGCGGCACACCAACATGGCACATGGATACATATGTAACAAACCTGCATGTTGTGCACATGTACCATAGAACTCAAAGTATAATAAAAAAAATCATGACAGGAACAAAACTTCACATGTTTTATTCCTGTCATGCAACAAAGTGAATGTAAAAAAAAAAAAAAATTGTATTTCCAAGCAAGACACAGGGAAGAGATGTTGTTACCTAAAAGCCCAGGAACTAGGACCATCCAGTGGGAGCTAAATTCCTGGCAGGGTCTACTCCCGAGGAGCATGTGTCCTACAGGAGCAAAGCTATGGAGGATATGCAGCCTCTGACAGAGACATATCAGGAAGCAGAGCAAGAGGGAAGTCCTCTACTTTCTCTACCCTTTCCCATCCTACAGTCTTCCACTGTTGCCTCCCACGGGGCAAATCCATGCAAAAAAGGAAATCATGACTCCATACAAATGTAAATTAACCAATGAATAAATAAAAATTTGATGAGGGATGGAATGTGTACATAATATCACATAGTGACTCCCCACAAAATTCTTATTAATGGCAAAGAGAAAAACAGTAACTTCACAGTTGAAAATACTGGCAGATACCACCTTAATTATGTAATTAAAGTGAACATGAACAGTAATGAGACAAATTAAAATTATGCACCACCTCATAGGATGCAATGAGAACACAGTATCATTTCTGTGGCATTAATGCAACAGACGCATAACCTGAATCTAATCATGAGGAGACAGCAGACAAACCCAAATTAAGAGACCATCTACAAAATACCTGTCATCTTAAAAGTGCCAAAACAAAACATATATAGATATCAAATATATGAAAATAGCACAAAGATGTGGAGAATGGAACTATACTGCGGTAAAGTAGCTATATTTACCTAGAGAAATAACATGTCAATTCTAATTAGATGATGATAAAGTTAAAGATATATATTATGATCCCTAGAGCAATCACTTAAACATGCAAAGAGATATAGCTAAAAAGTCAACAGATTAATTAAAATCAAATACTAATATTTGATAACACAATAGATTAATCAAGAAAGAAGGAATAGAGGAACAAAACTAAGATGAGAAAAATAAAAAACAAATAGCAGACCTAATTCCAACCACATCAATAATTACCTTAAATATAAATGAACTAAATCTATTTCTGGCAATGGTTGAGTGAGATACTAGAGTTGGTCCTATGTAAACTCTAGACACAATTTTTAAAGTAGCTATCCAAAGGCACTAGAGAGTAAACAGAAACAGGAAGATCACGGAGGGGAGTCCATACTCAGAGGAAGACCCACTCTAAGGAAGAATTTCCCCCATTTTTGTCACATTTACCTGGAGAACAATGCAGTTATTATTGTAGGGTGTAGAGAGAGCATCAACCTGGAAAAAATGCCATTGGGATTGGGAGATAGGGAACCACAGGACTGAGTCCAAGATGGCAGCTAAAGAGAGATGAGAGAGTCATGGAAGAGAAAGAGAGAATGCTCAAATTCTACCTGTCAATATCTCTGGTTGAATATTGAATCTTGTATATGCAGATGAGTCTCAAAGCATGTCAGCTAAAGAAAAAAGATTCATACTGAGATTGTACTTATGATCCAGTTTGACTACAACGAAATTAATTGCCTGCTGAAACAAAAGAAACAACACTTACTGGAAAATCAATAATAAGAATCCAGAGTCTTCACAACTTAGCATTCATAATATTTGAGATATAATAAAAAATTGTCCAAAATATGAAGATTTTTAAAAATGAGACCCATTCCAGAATGAAAAGACAATCAATTGAAATCAACCTGAGGATGACCCAGATGTTAGAATTACCAGAAGAGCATTTTAAAGTTGCTAATTATAACTGTCATCAGTGATGTAAAAGAAAATACACTCTTAATGAATAAAAAGCCATGAAAACTCAGCAAACATTTGCAGCAACATGGGTGGAACTGGAAGCCATTATGTTAAGTGTTAAATAAGCCAGGCACAGAAAGACAAATACCACATGTTCTCACTAACATGTGACAGCTTAAAAAAAAAGTGGGCCTCTTGGAGGTAGAGTAGAATGAAGGTTATCAGAGGCTGGGAAGGGAAGTGGGAAGGAGAGGGATAAGAAGTTGATTAATGGGTACAAAAATACAGTAGATGTAAGGAAATAGTTATAGTATTCAATAACACAGTAGGGAAATTATAGTTAACAATAATTTATTATATATTTCAAAATAGCTAGAAGAGAAGAATTCTAATGTTCCCAACACAGAGAAAAGATAAATGTTTGAGGTGATGGATATGCCAATTACCCTGATTCGATAATTACACATCATATACATGTATCAAAATATCACATGTGCCCAAAAATATGTACAACTATAATATAATTTTTTAAATCAAGTAGAACAATATCTTTAAAATGCTGAAAGAAAAAAACTGCCAACTCAGAACTCTACAAATAGCAAAAAAAAATTCTTCTGGAATAAAAATGAAATAAAGAATTTTCAGATAAAAGAAACTAAAGGAATTTATTGCCAGTAAATATGTACTTCAAAAAATTGCCAAGAGAAGTCATACATGCTGAAGGGAAATAATAACAAATGAAAACTTGGATCCCCAGAAAGGAATGAAGAACGTCAGAAATGGCAAAATCTGGATAAATGCAAAAGGCTACTATTGCTTTTTCTTCCTAATGTCTTTATAATATATATAACTATTTAAAGTAAAAGTTATAACATTCTCTTCAAGGGTTTTTAACATATATCTATGTAATTACACAAAGTAACTTTAACATAAAGGACATGGGATGGTTAAATGGACCTACTATCTACATTTTATGAAAAGTCTACCTCAAAATAGACTGTGAAAAGTTAAGCATGTATATGGTAATTCCTGAAGCAACTACTAAAAATATAATGCAAGAAAGTGCAGCTAAAAAGCCTATATAAAAGTTAAACTAGAATTCTTAGAAGTATGCAAATAATGCCCAAAAAAAAAAGCAGGAAAAGAAGAATAGAGGAATACCAAACACAAAAAAAAGAGAAAATAAATAATAAAGTGGTAACCCCAAATCTAATAACATTAGTAATTATATTAAATATTAATAGAACATTAATGAAATTACATATTAAATATTAATGGAATAAGCATACTAATTAAAATACAGATTATCAAATTATCAAAACATAAAAAATACAAGACACAAGTGTATGCTGTCTACAAAAGCCACATTTTAAGTATAAAGATACAGATAAGTGAATTTGACAAGGTTGCAGGATACAACCTCAGTACACACAAAAAAACAAGTGTATTGCTATATTCTAGCAACAAAACATCTTAAAATGAAAATAAAATCAAGTCAATTTATAATATTAAAAAATAAAATACTAAGAAATAAAATTAACCAGGGATGCGCAAGATCTGTACAATGAAAACCACAAAGCATGGCTGAAGATAATCAAAGGAGATGTAAATAAATGAAGAAATATACCATGTTCTTGTATCGGGTGACCCAACATTGTTACAATGGTAATTCTCCGTAAATTGATGTCTATAGTCAATGTAATTCCAGTCGAAATCACATGAATATCAAATCCTAGCTAATAATGTACATACTGAGCTATTTATAAGGAAGTGAACAAATGTCTGCAGACTACTTTTAAACACATCAGAAAATAAGATGGATTGATGGATGAAGAGATGGATTGATAGATATGTAGTAAAGTAAGAACAGTAAAATATTAACAGTAGAATCTAAGTGGTGGGTATATGGATTCTCACAATACATTTCTTTTAACTTTGTCATGTTTAAAATTTTTAAAAATAAAATATGGGAAAATATAAAATATTCCCAATATGTAAAAGAGTATGGAGAGGAATAAAATGAAAACCCATGTCTCCCACCAACTAGATTAACAGATAAAATATGCAGATACAGTTGAAGTTCCCTAGATACCCTTCAACCTTTGTCCTTCCTGAGATAACCAGTCCCTTGATTCTGGTGTTTATGATGTCCACATATATGCATTGACCAAACAGGAATGTGTTTATATACAACAAATAGAATTATTAATATATTGCATGTTTTAAACTGTATGCTGCTGTAGGTATAAGCTGATAATTTGCTTTGTTCTTCCACTTAGCCTTAAATCTTGGTGATTTATACAAGAATGGAGACATGAATTTATTTTCCTATCTGTAGAGCATTCATCTGTATAAATATGTAGCTATTCATTTATCCACTTTCCTCTAATGAATATTTATATTAAACCATCTCAAGATGTGGCCTCTCTGAGCCTAGCATAGTAGTGAGATGCTCAGATTCTGGGCATGGAAAGACCTGGGTCCAAACCCTAGCTTCCTGGTTTTGTGGCTTTGAGGAAGTCACTTATCTTTCTAAGCCTCAGTTTCCTCACGTAACAGGTAAGGATGCTCATTCTGCTACCTCTGAAGATCATTGAAAAGAAGTACATAAGATGGATGGATAAAAAGCACATAGCAAAGTGCCTGCCACACACACACTCAATATTCTGAGTCTGAAACACAAGGAACAGAAAGTCCGAGGGGTGCCACCAACCCTATTTCACTCAGGCCCAAAGAACACTACTAGGCACTGAAAACTGCCAGCTCTATCTCATAGGATTAAATTTCCAACAGGGAGGCAGACCCCACACTGCTTGCCCCTAGACCTTCACTCTTAGCCTGGGAAACATCATGCTAAGCCTTAAAGGTGCTTTAAGCTGGATCCAGGCAGCTTCTTTCTTTACTGCTGTGCTAACTAACACACCACTGTACCCATCAGGGCTTCAGAAGGTCTCATGAAGGGACTATTCACAGAGGTATGGGCAGGGCTGTTGGGATCAGTAAGGGATGGTGAAACACCCTGGGGCTGGCAACTCTGGGGACCCTTGTTCAATTGAGACTTCATTTTTTAACTTTATTTACACTTAAGTTTAAAACTGGTACTTTATAGATGGTAAAGTTAGGATTTGAGCCAGCAGTCTGGCTCCAGGCTCCAAACTCTGAGCCACTCTACCCTGCTGCCTCGACCCCAGAGAAATCCTTGTTTGTGTTCAATGTGGCAGAGTCAAGGATGTTCCCTGCAGCACTGCTTGAGGTGCCAGTGAAAAACTGGAGGCAAACTAAGGCCCACTGATGGGAGAATGACTAGTTAACTTACCACAGAGCTCTTCAAGCAGATACAAAGAATGGGGCACGAGACAGTGCTCTTTAGGGTTCAACACTAAACTGTAAATGGGTCGGTCACCCCTTGGAAGCAATCAGGACTGGAAGGGGGTTGTCAACACGGACGCTGGCCTTGTCTGTATTGTTGCAGATTATTGTTTTACAGTATTACTTGTGTATTTTAAAGTTTTAAAAAGTCATAGATGAATGAGCCAATTATAGAAGGACAAATACTGCATGGTTTCCATTCTATGAGATACCTAAAGGACTCAAACTCAACTCACAGACGTACAGAGTAGAATGGTGGCTACCAGGAGCCAAGGGGCAGGGAGAAATGGGACATTGCTATGTGGTGAGTGTAGTTTCAGTCCTGCAAGATGAACAAGTTCTAGAAATCTACTATCCAATAGTGTGCATGTAGTTAACACTACTGTACTGTACACTTTAAAATGTGTTTATAGGGTCGATTTCATGTCAACTGTTTTTTACCACATTAAAAAATATACCTATCCAGGGCATGTATAAAATTCCTTGGGGTTTCTTTTTTAAAAAACAATGTTCCAGGTCATTTGAAATAAAATTACTGGGATAGACTTTCTAAAAGAAACAAAATGTAAGTACAAGGAGAGCATAATTGAAGAATGAGAACTCAGTATCAGGGTGTGATGGAGCCTCGTTGTGCAAGCATTTCAGTCGGGGAGTCAGCACCCAGGCACAGGGAAGCGCTGAGCAGGAGAAGGAGAGAAGGGTCTTGATGCTGGTTGTCAAGGTCAGCCAAGGTCATGCCCCAGCCACTTGCAGACAAGTAGCCCTACCAACAAACACTGCACACCTGGGAGCAGGTGCAGGCCGGCAGAGGCAGAGGCTCTGTTTCTTCATCTGTAAAACAGGCTTAAAAACAATCATTCCAGCCTCCTAGCATGACGGCAGGGGCTAAGGCCATGGCACATCTAAGTGTGGCTTGGTACAAACTAAGTGTTCACTAAGTTACTGGCCACCACCACAATCTAGGTATACTCCAATTTTCCAAAGTTGTGATCTGAGATAAAGTAATCAGCTCAGGTAAAAATCTACTTTTGTGCACAGGCTCTTCAAGCATCTGAAATTTATGCTCACTTCTTACCAGCCTCCATCAGAGCTCACAGACTCCAGTGCAATTGGGAGAGAAAACAAGGCAGATTTCGGGGGTAAGCACCATGTTCTTATTAACGGAAACAGGCTCCCTAAATGCAGCAGATAACATTTGGAACTAGTGTCAGCTAAGCACAATGTGCAGGTGACAGTTGCCTTGGGAAACACTCACCTGTCCTCATTTCCAAGCTCTCACCAAAATCTAAGCTCTTAGCTCTCGACTTGATCTGGGCTCCAAGGTTGCAGATTTCAGATCATCTGTGTCTCTGCACACTTTCCTCAAGGGAAATCTGAGTTTTATTCGGGAAAAGAGACTAATAAAGCCCAAATTTTTGTTGCCACATGGGGAATGTTCCTCAAATAGGAGGCTGTTTTTTAAATGTAAAAACTAAGCAGTAAGGTTATTAACCTTTGAAATGGGGCATCATGAGAGAGGCATGAGCTTTGAAGCGGGCTGATCTGGGTTGGGGTCCTGGTTCTGTCACTTTCTGGCTGTGTGACCCTTGGGCAAGTGAAAGCATTTCTGAGGCTGTTTCTTCATCTCTAAATGGAGCAACCAGTCATGTCCAGAGCTGTCCTGAGGATGAGTGATGACAACGTACATAAGAACCTCATAGGAAGCCCTGCATGTGGCAGGTGCATAGGGGGTGGGAGCCGCTGCTGAGAGTGGGCTGGGCAGTGGGCGTGTCCCTGTAGTGTGTCTCTGAGGCAGCTTCCAGAATCCACTTAGACACCACTCAGACTGGCACCAAGCATCACAGTCAAATTGCTCCCAGGCACTAGGCTTGGTAGCTTCCTTATCTCATTTACTCTTCACAGCCCAAAAGACTGGTGCTATTACTACTCTCACTGTACAGGAGAGGAAGGCAAGGCTCAGAGAGGTGGAGTGACATGTGCAAGGTCACATAGCCAGTAAGGAGGGGAGTTGAGATTTGACCCCAAGCCTCACTGATTCTAATCACTCAGAAAACTTGCCTCTCGAGAGCTTCCTGGGCATACCAGATTCTTTGATCATACTGCCTTACCCACACACCCTCTCCTGTTTTCCTTTAATTGATCCAAAACCTGCCCATCCTCCACAGCCTCCTCCTCCAGGAGGCCCGCCCTGATTTACCCCCATGGACTGCACTAATGACCTTAACCTGACGTCACTTCCTACCCACAGCACTTCCTCAGGTACTTACACCATACCTTGCATTGCTAGTTAATGCTCCAGGTCAGGAATGTCTGTTTCCTCAGACATTCGTTTCATTTACAGTCTTATTGTAGACCATAGTCTAGGAGGAGTCTCTTGGAGAGGTTGTTTCAGACTGTTTTGAAACAGTGTTTTACTTTATAATTTATATATAGATTGTAGAGGTTCAGTGTGTGTAAAATTACATCAAGGTTTGGGGTGTAAGAGTAAATCGGGTTACAGATTATTAAAGTTTATCTGGTTATAGATTACAGAAGTAAAATCCCTTTGTCAGACGTTATCTTACATGTAGGAAAAGACAAGAACTAGGATTATTTATCTGTTAAAAAATGTAGTGACTCAGGCAAGAGGCGTGGGGGCCATGTGTTCTATTTTGTTTTGTTTTCAGACGGAGTCTTGCTCTGTCGCCAGGCTGGTGTACAGTGGCACGATCTCAGCTCACTGCAACCTCCGCCTCCTGGGTTCAAGTGATTCTCCTGCCTCAGCCTCCCAAGTAGCTGGGACAACAGGCACATGCCACCATGCCCAGCTAATTTTTGTATCTTTAGTAGAGACGGGGTTTCACCATGTTGGCCAGGATGGTCTCAATCTCTTGACCTCAGGATCCGCCTGCCTCAGCCTCCCAAAGTGCTGGGATTACAGGCGTGAACCACTGCGCCTGGCCTTGTTTTTTTTTTTTTTAAGTATTTTTCCCAAAAGTTGTAAGTCATCACAGGGTCGGCAGTTTCATGAACTTCTGCTGACAAGTAGAAATGACCAAACATGGCTTTTTACATTTGTTATTTTTCTTACAAGTTTTCTCTTTTGGTCATAAATCAACTGTCTGGTATTTATAAAATCAGTGTTGATTGTCTCGTGTAGTTAGGGAGGCTATTTTTTTAGGAAGCTCATGGTCTTTAGTTGTAACCATAAGGAATAAGCACTGAGCCCAGAGTGTATATTTGTCTATTTATCAGAAAATACTATTTGGATCATATCTTTTTTTTTTACTAATATGATCTGGGATTTTTTTGACATTGTCTTTTTTGTAGCCAATATAACATCTTAACAGGATTGTCATAAGAATATTATAGATTACATATAGTGATACATATTTAACAGTGCTAAAGTATATTATAGATTGGAAAAAACATAACTAATAAAATCGCAATATATATTTGCATAATTTTTATTAATTGTACTGGGTGTAGGAATACATCTGGTTAGAGATTACTAAGCACATCTGGTTATAGATTGTAGAAGCATAAACGTTCACCCTGTCAGGTATTATCTTATGTGCAGGAAAAGGCAAGAACTAGGATCATTTATCTATTAAGAAATGCAGTGATTCAAGCAAGAGATGTGGGGGCCACGTGCTCGATCCTGTTTTGTCTTTAAAGCATCCTTCCGGAGAGCTGCACATCATTATGGAGTCAGGAGTTTTGTGAAATTATGCTGGCAAGTAGAAATGAGCAAACATGGCTTTTATGTTTGCTCCTTTGCCTCACAAAATAAATTCAAATAAGAAGTGATCAGGAAGAGCCAAGATTCTTCTACAATATTCACTTCTAAGTCATTCACTTAGAAATTACTGCATTTGAGACAAGAATCGTCAATGGATGCCAAAAGTTATGAGCAAAAGGATGATGCAAAACAAGATAAATGTGTAATCTCAAAGAATCTTCCCAGGTGTTATTATTACTAACTACAAAGGGAGAAACAGCAACTTTACAGTGGAGACACGGGGCAGACACCAACTTAACCATCACTGTTGAGAAGACACATCAGGTACCTCCTGATATGGTGCACTGAGGAGGACAGAGCACTTCACTGGTATTCTGGCCAAATGTGTACATCCTCAATCAAATCATGAGAAAACACCAGACAGATCCAAATTGAGGAACTTTCTCAAAAATAACTGGCCAGCAGTCTTTAAAAGTGTTAAAGTCATAGAAAAAAAGTATAAAAAGAGGTGTAAAAAAAACAGAATGATGGAGACAAGCAAGATATAACAACCCTGTGCTGTGGGGTTCCTGGAGCAGAAAAAAGATACCAGTGGGACAGCTGGCAACTTTTAAGAATGTCTGTTAAATGACAATATACCAACATTAATGTCCTAGTTTTGATATTTGTATTGTGGTTACATAAGATATTAGCATTAAGGGAAACTGAAGTTTTAGACTTTTTCATAAGTATAAAACGATTCCAAAATAAAAAGCTAAAAAATTTTAAAAGAAGCAAAACAAAATGAAAATATCTTACATACTGTGGTTTCCTTCATGGCTCTTTGCATGGGTTTTAATTGTGTGTATTTCTATTTATTTGTGTGTTTGCTGTCTCCCCCCATAGAGAGTGTGAACTTGATTAGGAATGGGAACATGGGTGCTCGATTTCAAAAAAAAGAAGGAAATTAGAAGGGCAAACCAAAGATATGCCACATATAGTAGGCGACCACAAAACACTTGTACAATCAAAGACCACTACATAGAGCTGGCAGCCTCCAGGGCACTGGGAGTATGCACCCAACAGATTTCTGACTCCAACCCAGGGATGGCGGAGACTGAGGCTAACCAGCAGGTAATGCCTGGGGTGCACCTAAGGCTGCATTGTCTTCTCATGGATAAGAAAGTCAACATCAGCCAGGTTTCCCAGGGCGTGACATAGGTCCTGGGTCTGCAGATGGTTCTGATGCATAGGTGTGGCCTTAAATAACATCAAGTCCTGAAGGAAGTCAAACATCCCCATCAAGGTCTCCTTTAAGCCTCTGATGACTTCCAGTGGTGACTCAGTGTGGCCCTGGCCTCTCCAAAGCACATGCTCTTCTTCTTCTACAGGGACCAGGCCACAGGTCCCAGGCCTTCGGCAGGTGATGGTGCCTACTTAGAACTTAATGGCATTGTTTTTTGTTGTTGCTCTTTTATGTTAATTTATTTTTATAATACCCTTTCATGTTAATAAGTAATATTGGTTTCCATTTATGGTACCAGATGTTAGGTTTCCTGTTTAAATGCATTTATATGAGTTTTAAAAAGTGATTTGGTTTAAAGACAAAGAGTAAATAAAAACTGCACAGGAGGGGGAGCCAAGATGGCCAAACAGGAACAGCTCCGGTCTACAGCTCCCAGTGTGAGCGACGCAGAAGATGGGTGATTTCTGCATTTCCATCTGAGGTACCGGGTTCATCTCACTAGGGAGTGCCAGACAGTGGGCGCAGGACAGTGGGTGCAGCGCACCTTGTGCGGGCCGAAGCAGGGCGAGGCATTGCCTCACTCGGGAAGTACAAGGGGTCAGGGAGTTCCCTTTCCTAGTCAAAGAAAGGGGTGACAGATGGCACCTGGAAAATCAGGTCACTCCCACCCTAATACTGCGCTTTTCCGACGGGCTTACAAAACAGCACACCAGATTATATCCCGCATCTGGCTCGGAGGGTCCTATGCCCACGGAGTCTCGCTAATTGCTAGCACAGCAGTCTGAGATCAAACTGCAAGGCAGCAGTGAGGCTGGGGGAGGGGCGCCAGCCATTGCCCAGGCTTGCTTAGGTAAACAAAGCAGCCAGGAAGCTCGAACCACAGCTCAAGGAGGCCTGCCTGCCTCTGTAGGCTCCACCTCTGGCGGCAGGGCACAAACAAAAAGACAGCAGTAACCTCTGCAGACTTAAATGACCCTGTCTGACAGCTTTGAAGAGAGTAGTGGTTCTCCCAGCACGCAGCTGGAGATCTGAAAATGGGCAGACTGCCTCCTCAAGTGGGTCCCTGACCCCCGAGCAGCCTAACTGGGAGGCAGCCCCCAGTAGAGGCAGACTGACACCTCACACGGCCGGGTACTCTTCTGAGACAAAACTTCCAGAGGAACGATTAGGCAGCAGCATTCACGGTTCACGAAAATCTGCTGTTCTGCAGCCACCACTGCTGACACCCAGGCAAACAGGGTCTGGAATGGACCTCTAGCAAACTCCAACAGACCTGCACCTGAGGGTCCTGTCTGTTAACAAACAGAAAAGACATCCACACCAAAAACCCATCTGTACATCACCATCATCAAAGACCAAAAGTAGATAAAACAACAAAGATAGGGAAAAAACAGAGCAGAAAAACTGGAAACTCTAAAAAGCAGAGCACCTCTCCTCCTCCAAAGGAACGCAGTTCCTCACCAGCAATGGACCAAAGCTGGATGGAGAATGACTTTGACGAGTTGAGAGAAGAAGGCTTCAGACGATCCAACTACTCCAAGCTACAGGAGGAAATTCAAACCAACGGCAAAGAAGTTAAAAACTTTTAAAAAAAATTAGACGAATGTATAACTAGAATAACCAATACAGAGAAGTGCTTAAAGGAGCTGATGGAGCTGAAAGCTAAGGCTCAAGAACTACGTGAAGAATGCAGAAGACTCAGGAGCCGATGCAATCAACTGGAAGAAAGGGAATCAGTGATGGAAGATGAAATGAATGAAATGAAGCAAGAAGGGAAGTCTAGAGAAAAAAGAATAAAAAGAAATGAACAAAGCCTCCAAGAAATATGGGACTATGTGAAAAGACCAAATCTACGTCTGATTGGTGTACCTGAAAGTGATGGGGAGAATGGAACCAAGTTGGAAAACACTCTGCAGGATATTATCCAGGAGAACTTCCCCAATCTAGCAAGGCAGGCCAACATTCAGATTCAGGAAATACAGAGAACGCCACAAAGATACTCCTCGAGAAGAGCAACTCCAAGACACATAATTGTCAGATTCACCAAAGTTGAAATGAAGGAAAAAATATTAAGGGCGGCCAGAGAGAAAGGTTGGGTTACCCATAAAGGGAAGCCCATGAGACTAACAGCTGATCTCTCAGCAGAAACTCTACAAGCCAGAAGAGAGTGGGGGCCAATATTCAGCATTCTTAAAGAAAAGAATTTTCAACCCAGAATTTCATATCCGGCCAAACTAAGCTTCATAAGTGAAGGATAAATAAAATACTTTACAGACAAGCAAATGCTGAGAGATTTTGTCACCACCAGGCCTGCCCTAAAAGAGCTCCTGAAGGAAGCACTAAACATGGAAAGGAACAACCAGTACCAGCCACTGCAAAATCATGCCAAATTGTAAAGACCATCAAGGCTAAGAAGAAACTGCATCAACTAACGAGCAAAATAACCAGCTAACATCATAACAACAGGATCAAATTCACACATAACAACATTAACTTTAAATGTAAATGGACTAAGTGCTCCAATTAAAAGACACAGACTGGCAAATTGGATAAAAAATCAAGACCCATCAGTGTGCTGTATTCAGGAAACCCATCTCACGTGCAGAGACACACATAGGCTCAAAATAAAAGGATGAAGGAAGATCTACCAAGCAAATGGAAAACAAAAAAAGGCAGGAGTTGCAATCCTAGTCTCTGATAAAACAGACTTTAAACCAACAAAGATCAAAAGAGACAAAGAGGGCCATTACATAATGGTAAAGGGATCAATTCAACAAGAAGAGCTAACTATCCTAAATATATAGGCACCCAATACAGGAGCACCCAGATTCATAAAGCAAGGCCTGAGTGACCTACAAAGAGACTTAGAGTCCCACACAATAATAATGGGAGACTTTAACACCCCACTGTCAACATTAGACAGATCAATGAGACAGAAAGTTAACAAGGATACCCAGGAATTCAACTCAGCTCTGCACCAAG
This sequence comes from Nomascus leucogenys, assembly GCF_006542625.1. Taxonomy (NCBI): domain Eukaryota; kingdom Metazoa; phylum Chordata; class Mammalia; order Primates; family Hylobatidae; genus Nomascus; species Nomascus leucogenys. The sequence goes on along the minus strand of NC_044390.1, from coordinate 92,626,146 downwards.
CGGACCTAATAGACATCTACAGAACTCTCCACCACAAATCAACAGAATATACATTTTTTTCAGCACCACACCACACCTATTCCAAAATTGACCACATAGTTGGAAGTAAAGCTCTCCTCAGCAAATGTAAAAGAACAGAAATTATAACAAACTGTCTCTCAGACCACAGTGCAATCAAATTAGAACTCAGGATTAAGAAACTCACTCAAAACCGCTCAACTACATGGAAACTGAACAACCTGCTCCTGAATGACTACTGGGTACATAACGAAATGAAGGCAGAAATAAAGATGTTCTTTGAAACCAACGAGAACAAAGACACAACATACCAGAATCTCTGGGACACATTCAAAGCAGTGTGTAGAGGGAAATTTATAGCACTAAATGGCCACAAGAGAAAGCAGGAAAGATCCAAAATTGACTCCCTAACATCACAATTAAAAGAACTAGAAAAGCAAGAGCAAACACATTCAAAAGCTAGCAGAAGGCAAGAAATAACTAAAATCAGAGCAGAACTGAAGGAAATAGAGACACAAAAAACCTTTCAAAAACGTAATGAATCCAGGAGCTGGTTTTTTGAAAAGATCAACAAAATTGATAGACCACTAGCAAGACTAATAAATAAGAAAAGAGAGAAGAATCAAATAGATGCAATAAAAAATGATAAAGGGGATATCACCACCGATCCCACAGAAATACAAACTACCATCAGAGAATACTACAAACACCTCTATGCAAATAAACTAGAAAATCTAGAAGAAATGGATAAATTCCTTGACACACCCTCCCAAGACTAAACCAGGAAGAAGTTGAATCTCTGAATAGACCAATAACAGGCTCTGAAATTGTGGCAATAATCAATAGCTTACCGACCAAAAAGAGTCCAGGACTAGATGGATTCACAGCCAAATTCTACCAGAGGTACAAGGAGGAACTGGTACCATTCCTTCTGAAACTATTCCAATCAATAGAAAAAGAGGGAATCCTCCCTAACTCCTTTTATGAGGCCAGCATCATCCTGATACCAAAGCCTGGCAGAGACACAACCAAAAAAGAGAATTTCAGACCAATATCCTTGATGAACATTGATGCAAAAATCCTCAATAAAATACTGGCAAACCGAATCCAGCAGCACATCAAAAAGCTTATCCACCATGATCATCCCAGCTTCATCCCTGGGATACAAGGCTGGTTCAACATATACAAATCAATAAATGTAATCCAGCATATAAACAGAACCAAAGACAAAAACCACATGATTATCTCAATAGATGCAGAAAAGGCCTTTGACAAAATTCAACAACCCTTCATGCTAAAAACTCTCAATAAATTAGGTATTGATGGGATGTATCTCAAAATAATAAGAGCTATCCATGACAAACCCACAGCCAATATCATACTGAATGGGCAAAAACTGGAAGCATTCCCTTTGAAAACTGGCACAAGACAGGGATGCCCTCTCTCACCATTCCTATTCAACAAAGTTTTGGAAGTTCTGGCCAGGGCAATCAGGCAGGAGAAGGAAATAAAGGGTATTCAATCAGGAAGAGAGGAAGTCAAACTGTCCCTGTTTGCAGATGACATGATTGTATATCTAGAAAACCCCATTGTCTCAGCCCAAAATCTCCTTAAGCTGATAAGCAACTTCAGCAAAGTCTCAGAATACAAAATCAATGTACAAAAATCACAAGCATTCTTATATACCAATAACAGACAAACAAGGAGCCAAACCATGAGTGAACTCCCATTCACAATTGCTTCAAAGAGAATAAAATACCTAGGAATCCAACTTACAAGGGATGTGAAGGACCTCTTCAAGGAGAACTACAAACCACTGCTCAATGAAATAAAAGAGGATACAAACAAATGGAAGAACATTCCATGCTCATGGGTTGGAAGAATCAATATCGTGAAAATGGCCATACTGCCCAAGGTAATTTATAGATTCAATGCCATCCCTATCAAGCTACCAATGACTTTCTTCACAGAATTGGAAAAAACTACTTTAAAGTTCATATGGAACCAAAAAAGAGCCCACATCACCAAGTCAACCCTAACCCAAAAGAACAAAGCTGGAGGCATCAAGCTACCTGACTTCAAACTATACTACAAGGCTACAGTAACCAAAACAGCATGGTACTGGTACCAAAACAGAGATATAGATCAATGGAACAGAACAGAGCCCTCAGAAATAACGCCGCATATCTACAACTATCTGATCTTTGACAAACCTGACAAAAACAAGCAATGGGGAAAGGATTCCCTATTTAATAAATGGTGCTGGGAAAACTGGCTAGCCATATGTAGAAAGCTGAAACTGGATCCCTTCCTTACACCTTATACAAAAATTAATTCAAGATAGATTAAAGACTTACATGTTAGACCTAAACCATAAAAACCCTAAAAGAAAACCTAGGCATTACCATTCAGGACATAGGCGTGGACAAGGACTTCATGTCTAAAACACCAAAAGCAATGGCAACAAAAGCCAAAAGTGACAAATGTGATCTAATTAAACTAAAGAGCTTCTGCACAGCAAAAGAAACTACCATCAGAGTGAACAGGCAACCTACAAAATGGGAGAAAATTTTCACAACCTCCTCATCTGACAAAGGGCTAATATCCAGAATCTACAATGAACTCAAACAAATTTACAAGAAAAAAACAAACAACCCCATCAAAAAGTGGGCAAAGGACATGAACAGACACTTCTCAAAAGAAGACATTTATGCAGCCAAAAAACACATGAAAAAATGCTCATCATCACTGGCCATCAGAGAAATGCAAATCAAAACCACAATGAGATACCATCTCACATCAGTTAGAATTGCCATCATTAAAAAGTCAGGAAACAACAGGTGCTGGAGAGGATGTGGAGAAATAGGAACACTTTTACACTGTTGGTGGGACTGTAGACTAGTTCAACCATCGTGGAAGTCAGTGTGGCAATTCCTCAGGGATCTAGAACTAGAAATACCATTTGACCCAGCCATCCCATTACTGGGTATATACCCAAAGGACTATAAATCATGCTGCTATAAAGACACATGCACATGTATGTTTATTGCAGCACTATTCACAATAGCAAAGACTTGGAACCAACCCAAATGTCCAACAACGATAGACTGGATTAAGAAAATGTGGCATATATACACCATGGAATACTATGCAGCCATAAAAAATGATGAGTTCATATCCTTTGTAGGGACATGGATGAAACTGGAAACCATCATTCTCAGTAAACTATCGCAAGGACAAAAAACCAAACACTGCATGTTCTCACTCATAGGTGGGAATTGAACAATGAGGACACATGGACACAGGAAGGGGAATATCACACTCCAGGGACTTTTGTGGGGTGGGGGGAGGGGGGAGGGATAGCATTAGGAGATACACCTAATGCTAAATGACGAGTTAATGGGTGCAGCACACCAACATGGCACATGGATACATATGTAACAAACCTGCACATTGTGCACATGTACCCTAAAACCTAAAGTACAATAAAAAAAAAACTGCACAGAAGGCACAGGTACATGATTTAACTTATGAAGGTGGCACATGGTGGTATCTGATATGACTAAAAAAACTCAAAGACAGTGTATGAATTACTCAAGTTTAGGATACACTGGCATAGCCCATCGTTTGATTTGAGGCGACGAATCAGTTATCACATTACAGGTAGGAGGAAACTTTTGCCAGAATTGCATCCCCTATGTGTCCTAACTTTCAATATTTATGAAATTGTTATTTATTTACATGATGAATTCATACAATCTTGACCATTCATTCATTCATTGCCATTGTTCCCTTTACGTGGGACCAATGCCTCACAATACCTAGGATACATTCATTCATTCAACAAGTATTTATTGAGCACCTACTATGTGGTAGACAATGTTCTAGATCCTTAAGATACATCAAAAATACAGGAGACAAAGGTCCCTGCCCTTATGGAGATGACTTGCTAGCAGGAAAAGCAGACAATAAACAATGATATCTTATGTCGTTAACACAAATAAAGTAGGTCAAAAAATCAGGACAGGGCAAGGGGCCCAGTGGGGCAGGGGGTGCAGGATTAAGCAGGAAGCTGAGGGTGAGTTACTGAAGCTGGTGCTGGGGCCCTGGGTGGGAGCATGCCTAAAGGCCAAAAAGGGGGTGGGCCAGCATGGCTGTTGCTGAGTGGGGAGAGGAAAAGTCATGGAGATAACAGGTCCAGACCATGCAGAGCCTTGTAGGCAACACGGCAGCCTGAGCCTTTACTCCAGAACAGACTACAGGGGCAAAAGTAGAGGCAAGGAGACCTCAAGGGGGCTCCTGTAGATGTCCAGCCAGGAGGGGATGCTGGCTTAGACCCGGGTCATGGCAGTGGAGGTGGATAGAGTCTGTATATTTCAGAGGAAGAACTCCAGAATTTACTGATGACTCAGCTGTGGAGTGTCAGAGAATAGGGAGAATCAATCGTGGTTACCGGGTGTTTGGCCTGAACACCCAGGAGGAAGGTGGCTTCCAAGTTAAAGGAAGAGTCTGACCTGACCACAAAGTTGACACTTCATAAATAGTCACTTAAAGCATAAACTGTCCCCACTTACAGATTGAGAAACTGTGGCACAGAGAAGTTAAGTAACTTTCCCAAAGTCACATAGCCGGTATGTGGCAGAGTCAGGATTCAAACCCAGACAGTCTGGCTTCAGAGTTCACATTCTTAACCACTGGGCTCCACTGTCCAAGAGACGGAGAGGTCAGCCCAGGAGGCTCTCTGTGTGAGCTGAGAAAACCCTATTTTAATAAATCAGAGATAAAGCTTCCCAGGACCTCTCTCAGCCCCGGAGATATTATATTCGGAGGGGGCCAAATTTCATAATATTTCAAACTTTCCTGGAAGTGTAACAAAGACCTACCCCAACTCCAGCCTAGCACTTCCCTGCCACCAGCCCCCAGCCCCCTCCAAACCCCACTTTCTGACCTTTTGCTGAAAGGTTTTTTCAAGGCACGGGTGAGATGTACATGCTAATGCTGCACAGAATCTATCTTGGTATCAGAGAATCACCGATTTAATTTTTGTTCAAACGGGCCCCTCTACAATGTGCAGTCTGAAATAGCAGCATGGCACGTGGAATGGTACACATCTGCTTCTTTTCCATGTGTCTCCAGCTCTGAAATTAGATCTCAGCAAATCTTGTGCACATTCACACTTTGATCTGGGTCCTCATCTAAGCCAGAATGAAATGTGTCACATTTCATTCATAAGAGACATGATTAAAACAGACAGTTACGTTGGGAAATAACACATTTCCTTAGGCCTAAGAAAAGTATCTTATTTCGAGAGACTGAATATACAAATGGACAATGGCCAGACAACATATAACAATACAACTCTGACCTTCCACTGTGCACCAGCCACGAGGTCAAACCATAACCTCTGCAGCAATCAGCCTAGAATAGTCAGGGCCTGGTCAACGACTCCCAGCTCTTCTCTTTTCTGCCTCTGCTTCCAACTCCGGGCCAACCAGTGAAAGCCAAATGTGCTCCCAAGCCCATCACATAAAATGTCTGCTTCTAGCTATCCTGCCTCCAGCTCCTCCAGGCCAAAACCCTCCAATCCAAGCACACCTGAAGCTTTCTCATTCCTCTGCCTGCCTTTGAGTCTCTGCTAATGCAAGTGCTGGTGGCCAACCCCTGCTGACACAGTAAGCTCTGAGTAAATATTCCTCTGTTTGTTCTCATTTGGGTGGTCTTCATTTATTTCCACAATCTCAATGCATTTTTCTCTGGCCATCAAATAAAGCTTAATAAGTAATATAAATGCTGACCCAGAGAGCTTTAATAGTGAATAAAGATCAGTCCCCATCCAGACAAGCAGAAGAGCCCAGAAGAGTGTTTTAAAGTAGGGGCTCTCAACTCATACATACAGGCCTGTACCCCAATTCCACCACTTCCCCCAAAGCATGACCTCAGACAGGTAACCGCTCACCTCTCAGAGTCGCAGTTTCCATATCCATAACATGGACGTGACTAGTACTTACCTTGTATGCTGGCTGTGATAACACAGTGAGAGAATGTATAGAAAGGGTAAATGCAGAACCTGGGACAAGTACACATGATAATTTAAAAGTATGAATTAACAGTATCAATTAATACATATTAATTATAGCATAAAAGAGTATTGGTGTGCCTACAGTGTGCCAGGCACTCTTGTAAGTGCTTTACATGAAGTAACTAATTCACTCCATAATGCCAGCGATAATGGAGGGTGGTTTCACTCCCTGTGATGCACCCACTGGTCACTTCTGACTCCCACAAACACGCACAATGAATTGGCAATGCCTGCCTTTATAGATGAAAATCTAAACTCCCTTTTTAGCATTGCATCCTTTTTTATCCCAGTACTGGATCAGGGTTTCCAAATTCAAATACCCTCAGGAGCCAGATGGGTGACATATGTGAGTGAAATGGGCCAGGTGTGAGACAAAAGGGAGTGGTGGGGACTGGGGTGAATTAGACAATTTATGATGCATCTAAAGGGGGTGAACTACAACCAGCTAGTTCTAAGTTGCTAAATCTTCAAAATTTTCAAAGAAAATGGTATATAAAATCTCCCAACTGTTAGAGGTCAGTAACTCTCTTAAATATTTTAAAGAATGCTAGGTAGGCTGCATAAGTCACACCTCTATGGGCTGAATTTGGCTACTGCCACCAGTTTTACAAACTGTTGAGTAGATGTTTTTCCTTTAAGTAAGTATCAAGACCCCACAACTAAAGTTTAAACAAAGATTTGGGAATTTGAGAACATCCTTTGGCTGAACTGCTTCCTCTGGTCCTCTCCCTCTCCTGTCACTTTAACTCCAAAGGCCAAGAATCTAAAATCTTAGTGGGTTCCCTAAAGGAAGAGGCTGCTGGAGGGCTGCAGACTCACAATCCAAATTCCAAAGGCCCCAGAGATGCTATTTCCAGAAGTCTGATAGTTCACTGCTTGATTTTTCAAGGCCAAGTCAGAATTAAAGTCCATTTCAGCTCTAAAATTAACTTCTTGGGGAAAAAAGAAAAATACTTAAGGGGTTTCTACTTACCAAGAAGATAATACTCCAGGGCTTTCTACAGTCTGGATGTTGAGTCCTCGTCTAGTCTCATCCCTAAATGAATTTCCTCTTCCCTAAATTAACCCTTAGCTCTGGCCTGACTGGGCCACACACAGCTGAGGGTGTGGCTGGTGCCCCTCCTTCTCTGTTAGAGGCAGGTGCCCCTCCTTGTCTGTAGAGGTCCCTACCTGTGTGACCCTGGACACGCTACTTAACTTCTCTGTGCCTCAAAAAAATGGGAATAATAATAGTACTTGCCTCTTTCAGTTGTCAGTTGACAGAGTTTAATGAGTTAATTCATGTAATGGACTTACCACATAGGCTGAACCATTCTAAGTCTCAATGAATGTCAGCTAATGCTGTGTATGCCACTGCCTGGCCTGAAATGCCTTTCCCAGCCAGACTCCAAGGCTTTGCTGACCACCAGACCATCTGCCCTCCTTTTCCTCTAACTTCCCATCCAAAATATTATCTCTATATCAGGAGTAGCAAAGAAGTTTAGTCTTATGTGCCAACCCCCCACAGCAGTGATAGGGGCTGCCTGAAGGGGTGGGCTCAATGTCCTCCATGGCAGAGGGACTGCTGAAGTGCTGCAGTTGATTGGTAATGTCTGCCATGGTAGAGGGAGGGCTGAGAGGAAGGGACAGTGAAGCCATCCCTTGGCCATTCTTGGCCTACAGCAAGCATATGGCACTGCCTTATATTAAAATAATCTCTGTGGGGTTGGATTTCAGGCTTCTCTAGTTTCTATGAGAGCCAAGAACTGGTTTTAGACCACCCCACCCCTTCCAGTGGAATGACTAGCACAGGGCTCAGTCCACAACAAGTTTTGAATCAGTAACAGCCAAAGGCTAAATCAAGAGGCTCCAAATAGAATCTTGGCTTCTTCCAAGCTACAAAACCCACTTGGGATCTGCCAGAGCCTTGGAATCCTATTGGTGGGCATCTGAATAAGCACAACTCCAAAAAGGCATGATCAGCCTCAGTCAGGATTGGAAGGAGCACGCTAGACTCACAATGAATTCCCCATTTCTCCTTCTTTGCATCTGTAAAGCAAGGATCGCTTATGTTGGAATTTATATGCCCACTTCCTGAATACCAGGGAAACAACCATAGGCTAACATTCACTGAGGACTCACAATTTGCCAGGCATTGTTCTAAGAACTTTATTATTTAATCTTTACCACCACCCCAGGAGATAGATTTCATCACTATCCCTGTCATACCAATGGGGAAACTAAGGTCCAGAGACATTAAGTGTCTCGCTGAAGGGCACACAGCTGGTATATGGCAAAGCCACCACTGTCCCCTACTGATAACCATTTTTGTGAGGAAAATTAGGAAAAGATAGGCTTGTCCCCCCAGCACATAGAAGTCTCCTACTTTTAGCAATCCTAAAACCAAATCTTCGTCATACAGATAGAAGCTGCTGACTCATTTTAACAAAGAATTATTTACTGCAGAGAAAGAAATTGTCTTAGAAAGCTCTTTCGTATATTTAGAAGTTGGAATTCATTTACAAGGTTTCCACTGATATGCAGCATTGTAGGATTCTGCCTGACACATCAAACAGGGCAGGGATAGGGTCAGACTATCATGTGAGAGCCTTAAAAGCCTTCCTAAAGAAGAAGCACTTGAACCTCACTTGCAGGGGTTGGCAAACCATGACCCCTGGGCTAAATTCAACCTTCTGTTTTTGTAACTAAAGTTTTATTGGAACCCAGTCATGCCCATTCATTTATGGCCACTTGCATGCTGCAACAGCAGAGTTGAGACATCACCAGAGAGACTACGTGGCCTATGACGTCTTTTTACCATGTGGCCCTTTCCAGAAGGTTTCTGACCCGTGGTCTGTTGTCTTGTGTGGGTCTCTATTTCATGTTTTGAATCTCTCACTACACTGGATACTGAGAACTGCAGAACTCTCGGCACATGACAACTCCATCCAAACCCACACACTAAAAATCTTTACCAAACTCTACTATGGCTTCTAGCAGCATAAGGCCAGCTTCCTAGGATCACTTTTGCACCTCTTATAGTACCTGCTTAAGAAAGCTCAGCATGGCCAGGGAAACTTCCCGTTTGTTCCAGCCAATGCACACCTGATGATAGGCCCCTGACCTCCCTTTCCTATGGCATTTATGAGAAAGGGCTTACAATTGTAAATATCTGTCCCTTGCAACTAAAAAGCATCCTCCCAAGCACCTGAGAGCCATTCTTCTGAAACAGAATCATCAGCAAGGACAGTGCCTCTGTCTCGCAGCCTCTGTGGGAAGATAAAATCCTAACTTTGATAACTGCCAGCCAGCAGACGCAGCTGGCCCCATTGCACTCACACTGCCCAACCCTTTGTACTATGTCGCTTCTCTGGCTCTGTGGAGACTCCACTCTTCCCCATCCCTCATTCTCCCTTTAAAATACACAAATCACCTCTGCACAAATTGTAATGAAGCTCAGCTCTTTTACCTACTGTCCGTAGTTACTGAACAAAATCTGTTTTCACCACTTTAATGACCAGCTGTATTCATTTTTGATGATAGTCAGCAAATGATCAACACCCATTTTATTCATTGACAATTCATTGATTACTAAGAGTTGGCTTCTGTTCCATCCCACCTGGCAAAGCCTCTTACCTAAGAGTGAACTGGTCTGCCACAGAGCTACTGGTCAGAGAGACCAAAAAGGTGGCCGTGTCCCCTTCCCGGACTAGATTCAGAGGCACCGAGATGACCACATTCTCGTCCAAGCTCACCAGGGACCACTTCAGATCATCTTGGGTTGGGTAGACCACCACACTCCCAATCCTCTCTCGGGCTGGAAACGCTTGCTGGGGGCTCTCCAGGCCTGAGTGGATATTGTTCTCCCACTTGCCTTCCTCCTCCAGAGGACACTGGCCAGCCTTGTCAGCTGGGTAGAGCGTGAAGAAGAGCTCCATCGCGGTGCCACCGAGCAGGGCTGGGATCTCCTCCTCCGGCTCCAGGTCCAGGCCTGAGCTGAACCACTCGGGCAGCAGCTCCAGCTCAGCCACACACAGCCCTGGGGCCCCTTGCAGCCGACAGCTGGCTGCCACTTCCCTGGCCTCAGGGAAAGCAAACATCTTGACACAGGGTAGATCTTCCGTGAGGTCGCTGTCATCCCAGCCCATGCCAGTGACGTAAAACAAGGTCTGCACTTTGGGTCTGTTGGAGTAGATGGAGCTGTCGAGGATGTGGGATTTCAATTTCCAGTTGAAGGGAAATTTGTCCATGTTTCCAAAGGCTGTAGATGTCAACAGGAGCTCCTGGGGGATTATCTTCTCCACTGAAAATGGGCCATAGCTGGCATTGACCATAGGGGGTGTCCTGGCTCGGTAGATGAAGAACGGCTCCACCCGGGCCTGCAGACTGGAGTTCCTTGTGAGGTCTTGGTTGGCCTCTTTAAGGAAAAAGGACTCCTCTGCGTTGGAGATGTGCAAGTTCGTAGGGAGGTAAGCAGGGAGCGAGGAGAACTTCTGCAGGCTATCCACAATCCCTCGACTCTCTGTCACTGCAAAAGAAAGGAAAGCAAAAGAATAAAACCGTGTTCTGAGATGTAATGAAATAAATGCAGTGCAGTCTCCACCCACCTCTCCAACAAACCGCCCACTGGCCACTGTTTCTCCCCCAGGTCTCATCACATGAAAGCCCTGTAATTATATAAAGTATGATCTTCGGGATCTTCCCAAAAAGACAGCACAGAGTGGGAAGGAACCCCATTTACCACTGATCCAATAGTCTTGGGGCTGAACAGTTATCTCTCTAAAGGGAAAACATTGCTTCTGCTGCTTGTGCAAAATCATAAACTCAAAAGATCATGGTCATTGTTGTTCACCTACCCCACAGACAAAAGGTTGCGTACCTACCAAGTCTACCAATCAGGCATTGCACCATTGTATGTGACATCTTAGTACCTTATTACTTTGATACTCATGCTGCTCTCTATCACTTCTATAAGTGCAATCTACGTGGACATGATGACATCTCTACAATTGTTATTGAAAAGATAGCGAAGCTACCGCTCAGCTTTCCTACTTCTAGAAATCTCTCCTTCCGAAATACCAATAAGAATGCACACAGGTTTATCTATCTACAAGGATGTTCACCACAGCATCATTTAGAATTGCAAACAAACAAACTTAAGAGCATATGTGCTGAGCCGGATGGCTGGATTTGAATCCTGGCTTTGCCACTTCCTAACTGAGCAACCTTCACCAAGTTACTTAGCCTCTCTGTGCCACAAATGTCCTCACATAAAGTAGGACATAAACATGAATTCTACCTTACTGGGTTGCCGCAAGGATTAATGAGTTAATAAGTACAAAGCACAGCCAGGTGTGGTGGCTCACACCTGTAATCCCAGCACGTTGGGAAGCCAAGGCAGGTGGGTCGCTTGACCCCAAGAGTTCAAAACCAGCCTGAGCAAAACAGTGAGACCCTGTCTCTACAAAAAAAAAAACACGAAAATTATCCAGGCATGGTGGCATGTGCCTATAGTCCCAACTACTTGGGAGGCTGAGGCAGGAGGATCTTGAACCCAGGAGGCGGAGATTGCAGTGAGCTGGGATTGCACCACTGCACTCCAATCTGGGCGACAGAACAAAACTCTGTCTCAAGAAAAAAATAAAATAAAATAAAATAAAGCACTTAGAACAATGCTGGCACGCAGAAATGTGCTGTCAATATTCACCCACAATTATTATTTTAATCCATGTTCAATAGGTTGATCAACAGGAAACAAATATTTTACAGTGAAATAATATGAAACTATTTTTTAAAATGAGGTAGAGCTATATAAACATACTTGAAAAGATGGCCACAATATGAAATTAAGGATAAAAAAAACTAAGTGTAAAAAAAAAACAAAAATCAAATGTGTCATATTTGATCCTTTTGGTAAAGTTTTAAAATTCTACATATGTATATGTAAATGTATATATTTATGTTTGTCTATAGAACCCAAAGGAGAGTTTTTGCTTTTTACTATTTATGTTTCTACTTTCTTTTAATTTGTTACAGCCATGTATTATTTTGTTAATTAAAACACACAGCACATATACATAAACATGTACACGTGAGTACATACATGTATGTGTGTTTCTTAACATGTTTCTTTCAAATGGGAAAACACAGACAGCAAAGACCCAACAGGCTTTTTCAAAGTGAAGACAGCCCACCGGGAACCAGGGTCAGCAAAGCAGGCCAAGGGCAGACTGAGATTTTTTTTTCTTTTGCCCTAAAATGAACCTCCACCACTGGAGTACTATTTTCCAACCAGTGCAGGAAGAAATGGCACCTGACCGTGGCGCTTAAAATGCAGCATCCCAGAGGAGGAAACAGCAGAGAAATCTCACTCCATTCACTCTGGCTCCTGGTGACATGTTTTTCTGCAGCAATTACAAATTCTGCAAAATATAACTTCTATTGATTTAAACACTTTTTGGCCTGTTTGGGGCTGTCCTTGGTGAGCGTTCCTTTTCTAGAGGGTGACAAAATTGTAATTAGATTGTGAAAAAGATACAGCCCACGTAGGGGCTGATGCATCCTTTTTCTAAGAAGGCATTCAGAAAGCAAGTTCTCCTCAAATGTCATCAACATGGCCAGTCCCTTGTTAGATTCATTACTCCAGCAGGGTAATTACTTACTCATTCCTCCAATTACTTATCTAAAAATATTTATTATTCACTTATTATCTTTCCAGCACTGTGGCAAGTAAAAATATTACACAGACAATGCAGTCATGATTTCTGCCTCCAAGGAACTAGAGACTACGTTCAGCCAATCGGAAGCTCTGGAGGACACAGCTAACATTCAGAAAGCAATTCGGAAATTGGGCATTAAGATGCTTAAAAATACCCATCCCAGGAATTCACCTGGGAATTTGTTCTAAGGAAATGATCAAGAGATCAGGAAGGAGATTAATGTGCAAGTCTGTTTATCGCAAGCATGATTTATAACAGCAACACACTGGAAGCGGCCCAAAAACCCATCATTAGGGAAATGATTAAATAAGTGATTAAAGCCACACTATGTGTGCGACATCAGACTGCCATCAAAACTATGATTTCAACAAATCTGTAGTGTCAAGAGAAAACACTTACAATATGTTAATTGAAAACGACCTCATAACTTCCTTTAAATTATCTCAAATCTATTTAAACACACGATATAGTCCCTTCCATAGTATAGACCTGGGTTTCCTCCAGAATGATGTCCATACAGGCTCGGCAGGATTTGGATCAAAAGATAGAGGAGGGAGAAATGATTTTGAAGAATTAGCCTCATCTAAAGGAAAGTTTTAGCTGCTGCCGCCACCAAGGGGCAATCTGTATTTTGACAATGTCAAGCAATGCAGAAGCACCTCTCCAGATGAAATTTAAATTAGTTCTTTTTGTCGTTGGTTTATTTCCCCTCTCCAAACCAGGAAGTTAAATTCAGGTGAATTTGCTCACGAATTACTTGGCAACAGGAACACCGTCAGCAGGGAAAGCCTGCCTTGTGCAGCATGACAATATCTTTCAGCTGGGCTACGCCTGCCTTGTGCAGCATGACAATATCTTTCAGCTGGGCTAAGCAGGCAACCAGACTTGGAAGTGAGTGGCTTGAATTTTACTTCTCATAAAATTTAGGGGAAGTCCAAGGTAAGGCTTAAATTCTGATTTATTTACAAATATGGAAAAGGAAATTAAAATAAATGCAAACTTTAATATGCTCTGTTTTCACTGTAGATTCTTTTATTGTTTATCTTTTATGTAGGTATTTTACACCTCTCAAAAATTGATTTACAAGAAATGTAAAGCTGCACCTTCTCTTCTTTATTGTAGCCAAAGCCTCCATTTTATCTGAAATAGCAGTGTAAGGTTTACACTCTTGTCCCACCATAACTCAAGCAAAATGCAATACAAATTTTGTCTGAAAGTGTATATGGAAAGCCATAAACATCAGCTACCAGAGGCTTATTCTGTCCTCAAACCAGATTGCAACGAAATATAATATCTGAATTCAGGAGCATTTTATGAAGCCACGGGACTGTGTCCTGAGAAATACACTGAAAAGCTAACACTCTTCCCTTTAATCCCAAAATGTCACATACTAACACCATTCTTTTTTCCCACTGGCAGGTAGACCATGTGGCCCGCGTTCTGAATGTGAAATGAGGCCCTATTCAGTCTGCTGATTTCCTAGACAGGTATTTACCACTGGACAGAATGAGGTGGACCCTGACAGCAGGAAATGAGGAAGGAGCAATGAGTCCCAGCTGAAAAGAACTTCTCATCACTGCCCTCCTTATGAGCCAAGAAGACAGTCAAGTTCAGGTTCAGAGAAAACACAAGGTGCACCAGACAGATGCTCTGTGGCTAAAGGATGCTCCGACTCAAAATACCAATGGCAGATGGCTCCAAGGAAGCCCTAAAGACAGCCTCGGCAGGAAGAAAGGGGAGGAGATTAATATTACTCCTAGAATGAAGCAACTCACAGGGTGCTGGGAATCCAGGCAGGGACCCTGTGACCCAAACTGAGTGAGTGGATGTCACTGCTGTGCTTAGCACACAAAAAATATTCCTGGACGTGGACCTTAGTCAGCACTGGTGGGACATGAATCCCTGAACCCCAAGATGGTACAATGTGAACCTGCTACGACATGGGACACACTCAGAAATCAGTCCCTTTCACTGTTAGCTCCAGTCATGTCTGGGAGCTAACTTGCCAGTCTTGTGGCTACTGGTGACCCACTTAGGGTACAGGCCCACGACATTTCTGAGGCTGAGTCTCCTCCAATTCATACAAAACAACTCAGGCATAGAGAGCCAGGTGTGGAAAGCTCTCTTTCCAGTGGGCCAGGTGGCCAGTGGGCCAGGTGGCCAGGTGGCCAGGTGACCAGGTCGCCAGGTCTTTGAAAAACACCAGGAAGAGAAACTCCTTACTGGTCTGTCAAAGTGTGGCCCTAAGAGATTATATAATTCACTACCTCCTGGGTACCGTGGGAATAACCACAACCCTTACTGATTTCATGGTCGTGAAGGCCAGGAGCTAGAAGGAGGCCTTTGTCAGCATTAATATTAGTTCAGGTTGGTGTGGTAAATGTCATCTCTAGCGGCGGCGGAATGGACTAGAAAATCTTCCATGCTCTCTTCCACCCAGAGTTCTCCCATCTATTTCCACATCATTCTCCTTGCCCTTACTTGCACTTGCTGGGGAAGCTCATCACCCACATGTGAGCAGAGAAGACTCCTTCTGGTCTGGATTTCTTAGCTCAGAGAGACCTTCTCTGAGCTGACCAGCAACTTCTGCCATTCCACTTACGCCAATGCAGTTCCCTGCATTGTATTATAGCAACGCAGGGAACTACATTTCCCAAGTTCCCTTGCTCTCTGCTTCTGCGTGTGTTCAGCCAATCGGAAGCTCTGGTAGAAGACTGGAGAGTAGGAAGAGGGGAGAACCCAGGGTATTTCACCCTGTGTCTCTTCCCTGCAGAATTCACTGGCAGAAACTGCATCTCCTCTGTGGTTCTAACCCCCACCATGGCCCCAGTTCCCTGTGGCAGGTTCTAATGCTTAACCCAGCAGCTTCTGGGTTCTGATAACCTAACCTCTTCCCCTTTTCCCTCTAGCCCAAAAAGTGACAACAGCTTCCTGCTCATGCTGTTCTTAATTTCTAAATAACTTTACCATCCCCAGATGGTACTTTATCATCCCCAATTTGGTTTCTTAGATTTTCCAGCACCTGAGTAACTAATTCCCTTTATTAAATTCCCTCTGTAGAAGTAACTAGAGTGATTTGTTTTCCTGACTAAAGCATGACTACTATATCCAGTCACTCATCACTCCATCCTGCTATATTCCCTCAAAGCCATTATCACCATCTGAAATTAGCCTTTGTATTTTTCCTTGTTCGCTTGTTTACTATCCATTCTCTCTACTAAAATTCAGATACCATGAGAGAAGGGGCTTTGATGTCCAGTTTACCGCACAATCTCCAGTACCTAGCAGGAGAAATTAAATAGATATTTGCTGAATGAATGTCCATCAATTAAGACTGCCTTGGTTTAACGCTTGAGAGAATAAATCTCTCTGTGTTCCTTCTGAGTTTCTCTCTGGCTTCTTCCCAGGGTTGTTAATAGATACTGTTTTTATTAACACAACATTTGCCCATCACACTATCACTCCATTCATTTGGTCCTAAAATATCACACCACTGTGGTCACTAAGCTGGCAGCTATGTTTGCCAACCAAAGAGCTGCAATTCTCAAGTAGAAGGAGAAAATATCGCTTAAAGGGAGATGCACACCATTTACAGGCCAACACACCTAGGCATATTTACCAGTCATGCCAGTTGATTATCACAGCAGTTGTAAAATAAGTTGTGTTAGACCGTTTTTAAAAAATTATGAAACTGAGGCACAGAGAAATTAAGCAATTTGAACATGGTCAACGTTAGAATTCAAACCAGCTCTATCCAATTCCAAAGGCTTTCCACTTTCTCGTATTACCTGAGGGCCTACCTAGCCTGGTGGTTCTACAATGAGGCCAAGGAGTTAACCATTTGGAGGTCATGTGAAGGAGCCGCAGCTTAATGCTCACAAGGCCAGGTTCATGGACACAATCCCCGTACACCCAGTGAGGTTTTCATTGCTCCATGGTCACAGGTGACTGTATCTCCCATCCCAGGTACCTGTTACCAGTCTGGATTCTCAGGTAGAGCAGGAAAATAGGTACAGCTGACCCAGAGCATCTCAACCCAGCTGCTAGCAAAACAGCCAGTGATCCCTGCCTTTAAGACAGTAATAAAGATGGAAAAACATTACTACCTATAAACCATCTTACATATCCTGGAGCCTCAGGAGGAACAGCCTATGCAACAATTTGGGCCAAATGCTCTTGAATTAAGGTGATCATTCATTAATAACAGCTGTGGTGGGGTGATACTGTAAATTCCCAGTTTGCTCGTACCTCCAGCTGTATCCCTTTATTGTACCCTGGAGAACAGACCCTTCCACACCTCAGCATTTGAAACACGATTCATTCATTATAGAATCAAAAAAGAAAGGTAGCAAATACTTGACTACTGAATTCCAAAGCCACCAGTATAAAAGCAAGATGCAAGAAGTCAGGTGAGTCTCCACTTTTCTCAACTACATAAAACACATCATGGCCTGAGAAAGAAGAAGAGACACTACAGACAGGCAAGCATGAGGCCACCAGTGCCAGCCGGTCATCAGGAAGGAGGCATCAGGCAGGAGTGACACTTGCCTTTTGTCCTAAGATTATTCTCAACCCTCAAGCTGAGCAGCCCTGCTTGGCCAACCTGGGGCTCACAGTAACAGGAAGCAGATATGAAGCAGACAGGAAGCAGATGAAGGGCAAATAGGAAGCCAGCAGGAGCAAACGGGAAGCAGACAGGGAGAAACAGGAAGTGGAAAGGAATCAGACACAGAACAAAAAGGAAGAAGCAGATAGGTTCCTGCTCCCAGCTCCAGCCTTGCAGTTGCCTCTAACTTCCCTTATTGCCAGGACCTAAGAAGGAACAGCTGGCCAAGGGTGGGTTTGCAGAGAACCAACCCCAGCATCAAACACCAGAGAATAGAAGAGCAAGTTTAAAACTTAGAGCCTATAATAACTGGCACATCCCATTTAACAGAGGAGGAAACTGAGGCATGGGGTGAGGGGAGTTAAATTACACAGTTAGTAAATGATGGTGGCAGGACAGGAATCCTGGAAAACTGACTCTATGATGTGCACTGCTAACCATCCCTGTACAGCTTCACATTAAAGAAGTTGAAGGGAGAATTCTTATTCCCAGAACTTCAGGGTGATCCATAACTCCTTCTTGGTCCAGAAGGATACATGAAGATCCTAGAGAGGTGTATAAGGTAAAAACCTAAAAGGTGGAAATCTTACATAAAAAGTCAGAATCCAGAGTGGCTTGTCTCTATCAGAGTCCACAGAATGGCTTTAAGTATCATGAAAAACACCTAGGTATTATAGTTTGCAGAACTACCAACAAAATAGAGAATATAGGCATAACATCAGGTCTGAGGAAGGAAGAGAAGGAAGTTAGTTTGGACACATTTGAGTGAAGGTAAAGGGAAGACTGGTAGAGAGACAGCTGAAAATATGAGATCATGGGATTCAGGGGAAGTGGACCCCTAATTTATCTCCCCACAAAAGTAAGCTCCTTTTACACAACATGCTACATCATCAACTACCTCTGTATTCTCTAAGACAAGGATTCTCAACCCTGGCTGCATGGTGAATGTATATATTATACTTAGGACCTGCCCCCTCAGAGTTTCTTCAGATGGCCTCAAGTGGGGCTCAGTATTTTTCTATGTTCGCTAGATGATTCAAATGAACAGCAGTAGAAAAAAGCTCATGGACACTACTGAGTAAACAGTAGGTGCTTTGTGTATACTCATAAAAATGAATAATAAGGGCAAGGAGAGCCACCCTTGAGGGCAAGTCTTGGATCATGTGCCAGCAAGTCCATAAAATGTTAGAGGCAACTTTATAAATTAAAACAACAAAAAAGATAAAATATTTAAAAATAAGGGCAAAGGGAAAACAAGAATTATCATTATCATCATCATCATTTATATCTACTAAGCATTTTGCGGGTATTAAAATCATTATCATCATTAAGTCATCACTTACTTAATCATCGTAATACAAACACTATTCTAAGCATTTTATAGGTATTAACTTTTAATTCTGATAATCTTTTGATTATGAGGATTTAGTTTTTATCCCCACTCATAGATGAGAAAACTGAGGCACAGAGCAGTTACGTGACTTGCCTAAGATCACACAGCTAGTAAGTGGCAGAGGTGGAATTTGACCCAGGCAGTTTAGCTCCAGGCAGAGTTCTCACTATTAGCCACTATGTTCTGCTGCCACAGGAAAGCTCAAGCAAGCAAAATCTACATTGTAAGAGCATAATCAGTGACTAAAGGGAACTGCATATGTGGCTCTGAATTGCCCAGCTCTCAAAGCACAAGACTAGGTCACTATTTGGACACTGTCCATAAGATGAAAGCAAGAAGCAAAGCTTTTCCTGGCTCTAAGAGAAGTTCCTCTGTTGAGTGCTCCCAACTGGCCCCTGCAGGGCACGACATCATTCCCACAATACACTGTGAGCTTCTGAGGGTGCCTCCTATGGTGGGCTCCATGTAAAATGGGCCTATAACAACTACGGACAATGAAGCAAAAGCAGTTTTCCAGAGGGCCCAGCGGTGTGTGCCAAGACCACTGACAGCTTTTGGATAGTCTAGCTTAACAGAAAAAGAAAATCCAGAATGTGATTCTAGAAAACCCGACATTGTACACTCTCCTCCTAAATGTGCTTTCTTCCCAAACCAGGCAAGGCTTTTAGAAAGAGTCAGGTGGCAGAGCACTTGAGATTATATTCTGAGGCTACAAATATTTTACAGAGACAGTTGAAGGCAAATGCACACGATTTGAAACATAACAAAGAATACCAACCTCTTCTGTCATAATTTCCACCACTGTGTTATGCTGAGAAAGTCCTCCTCCATATCCCAGGATCAAATAGACACTACCTACACTTTTGCTTGGTTTCTGTGCATGGGTATGTATAGATAGATGGGTGTGTCTCTTCATTTTTACACTTAATTCTTGAATCTACCTGAAATCTCTACTGGTGTATAATGTGAAGTGAGAATCTGATAAAGTTGAAAATTAGCACGCACTGAATTCAGACAATAGAAAGATTTTGTTTGACTTCGCAGTTTGGGTTTATTTTAATTGAATTTGAATGCTTTGTGTCAGGGTGCACACACATTTTTCACTATTCTCCAGTTCACTAACACCCACTCACACCTACTCTTTTCATTCATTTCTGGTACGTGCCTCAGCCTTGATCTTAGAAATTGATTTCCCAAATAGCTAGCCACTTTCTCCAAACTGTGTTTGTATAATTTATCTCTCTGCCAATGATTTCTAATGCTTTCTGATTATGTTGTTAAGACCTGATACATGCTCAAGTCTACTTGTGATTTATTTATTTAACTTCTTTGCTGTGTGACTACACTCATACGAATACATTGTAGCTGAAATTAATGTGGATTTACAATACAGTTTATTATGTAGGAGTGTTATGGACTGAATTGTACCTCCTCCCAAATTCCTATGTTCAAGTCCTAACCCTTGGCACCTCAGAATGTGACTGTATTTTGGGACAGGGTCTTTCAAGAGGCAATATAGCTAAAATAAGCCCACTGGCGGGGGCAAATATTTTATCGCATGCTGTAGCTAGCTCCTCTGTCTTCTCGCATTGTGTTCTCAGCGTGTAACTTTGCTCCTCCTGGTTACACAGTGGCTGCTCTATCTCCACGCCTCTCAGGACACACCACCAACACCCACACTTGGATGCCTCACATTTCTCTGGAAGGTTAATTGTCCTTAGAGAGCAGTTGCCTTTTTGAAGAGCTACTGGGGTGAAGTACCAAGCATTTTGCCTTTTACTGAGGATGGGGGCATTGAAAGGAGGTCTGCTTGGAGTGGGTGTCCTATCTTCAGAATTTAGTTACTCCTCTTGCTTGCAGCCGTTTTCATGCTGTCCTTGCTCTATTTGCCAACATGGGGCCAAGAGCCCCCAGTTCAATAGGACTGGCGTCCTCATAAGACGAGGAAATTAGAACACGGACATACACAGGGAAGACCATGTGGTGGCACAGGAGGCAGGCGGTCATCTACAAGCCAAGAGAGGCCTCAGAAGAAACCAAACCTGCTAGCACCTTGGTCTTGGACTTCCAGCCTCCAGAATTGTGAGAAAATAAATTTCTGCTGTTTAAGTGGCCCAATATGTGGTATTCTGTTATGGCAGCCCTAGCAAACTCATACACAGGCATTATTGTTCTTTATCAAAATCCTATTAGCTAGACTTCCCTGCTTTCCATCTTCCAAGTTAACTTTAGAATCATATGGTCAAGTTGCCCATGCCAAAACTCAAATGGACTGTTAGCTGGAGGTGAGGATCTGCACATTGAGAGTGTGGATGCCTTTCAACTTCCTGCCACATTTTTCTATGTATTTTCAAGTTTTCTAGAATGAACATGTGCTGCTTATTCAATCTAAGAGAAATATTGACATTCTTCCTTCAAAAAGAAAGATACGGAATTTAATTTTAAGTAGCAGACTGAGCATACTCATTCCCTCCATCTCCACAGAAACCCAAATGAAATAAAAGCATGAAAGTACAAAAAGGAAGAAACCTATTATCAAGAGAAATGGAGGAAGGATATCTGCAAATAAAATACTTCAACAAATTTAAGAAAGAGAATAAGTGGATAAAAGTGTGTTGACGGGCAGGACAGCAGAGGAAACCTTGGACTAGAACATTCTGCATGTGCTGCCAAGGATCAAGGGGCTACTCTGCCCACTGGAGCCCAGAGGGGCTCCTGGCTACCTGCTGGCACGTACAGTGAGGACAGCTGTGAAACTGGAGCTGCAAAAAAGGAGAGTAACTAGATTCTGTAGATGAGACACCCACTCCAGGCAGACCTTCTTCCAATGCCCCCATCCTCAGTAAAAGGCAGAATGCTTCATACTTCTCCCCAGTAGCTCTTCAAAAAGGCAACTCCTCTCTAAGGACATTGAGTTAACCCTCCAGAGAAATGTGAGGCATCCAAGTGTGGGTGTTGGTGCTGCATCCTGAGAGGGGTGGAGACACAGCAGCCACTGTGCAACCAGGAGGAACAAAGGTACACGCTGAGGACACAACGCTAGAAGACAGAGAGCTGGCCACAGTATGGCATCAAATAAAAAATAAGATCAAATCCTACTCGCCTAAGCCACTGTGGCCAGGGTTTCTGTTACTTGCAGCCAAACACAATCCTAAATGATAAGAAAAGAGAAGTACATGGCAGAGTGCCTGGCCCAAAGTAAGTAGGAAATAAATATGTGTTGAAAGAATAAATGAATCAATGGAATAAAGTTGATATTTTTAATGCAAATAAGTAAAAACAATTAAAATGTGAAAACGGGAAGAAGGTGTGTAAATTAGCTAAATCCTCATCTTTTATAGAGAGAGCACTGCTGTCTACATTTATTCACTCAAGAAGTCAAGGTAGATGAATCATTATAGAAGTCATCACCAGAAGAACTAAAACCAGAAATGGCTAGAAGTGGTGGACTTTCGGGAAGGAGATCAAGGATATGGAGGAATGGAAGACTATGGCCTTTCTTTCAAAGTTATTCTGTGCCATTTTAATTTCACCATCTGCATGCATGACTTTGAGGATGAGAAGCCTTTGTGTGCAGGAGCCCAAACCTAGCTAAACAGTGGAAGATAGCATAGAACAGAATACTGGAAATTTGAGTGTAGGGATGAGGGGAGAACACCCTTAATCTAGATAACAAGACATTATTGGGCCTGTGGGTGGATGGCTACCTGTCAAGGGGGAGGAAATAAAAAACTTCCTTGTCGACCATATTGCATATGGCTGCCCAGGCAGGGACTGTCCCAGCCTCTCCTGTATCCACGTATGGCCACAAGATTTCTTCTTGAAAGAGGAGCAGGAGTGTCACATATCACATTAAAGCCAAAATAGGTAGCTTTTACCTTCCATCAGTGAGAAGCAGGAAACACTGAAGCCCTAGGGCATGACAAAGCCATCAGCTGGAAGGAGCCCAGGCCCTGGAACCTCCACGCGAGGAAAGCTGCCTGCCAAACGTGAACACCCACACTAGATGTGAGCAGGAAGCAATCTTTTATTGTGTTAAGCCACTCCTAGGACTTTATGTATCACAGCAGATAGTGATAACCAACTAAACCAACATGGCATTGGCTTACGATTTGGACAGCAGTGGTCCACCCCCTTCTAAAAAGTGGAAACAAATTGCAGAGCACTTCCTTAATGTAAACTGTGTTTTTGTGAGCAAGGAGGAGATAAAGACACTCAGAGAAACAAAAGTGAAGAGCTGTTCAGCCAACATGAGAGATTTCCATGCCGTGCCAGATGCAGGGGGAGCATTATTAAATGGATCATATAGATTACTTAGTGACAGGAATTTTGACCTCCTATAGGCACCATCAGCTGTTAAACAGTAGGAAATTTTGATGACCTTGTTCTAATTTCCATTTATATTTATTCTAAATTGGACACCTTGGAGATTGTTTAAATAAGACAGGAAAATTCAGTGAGTAATCTTGACAGCTCTGCCACTGTGTGATTGGGAAGCAGCTGAGGCTTACAAGAGGCAGAGAGACACCCTGGGCTGGAGCCCCGGGTCTGCCCTCAGTTCAATTTATGTACCAAGGCAAGTCACTTCATCCTCCAATTCAATTCACTTCATCCTCCAATTCAATTTCCCTCTGTGTCAAATGGGGTGTCACCTGCTGCCAGGTGCATCAGGGACACACCATGAGGTAACCCAGTGGTGTGACTTGTTACTGTGCAACTGCATGTATAGGAATGTCACAGGTGGTGCCTCTGCAGACTTCTCACTAATTCAGACTTGCTTTTCCTTCATCTGTTCATTACTGAAATCGAAAATGATTCTTTCATTTCCCAGAATGAAATGAAAGAATGCAAACCATGCAAGTCTAAACAAAATTGGAATTTAAGGTCAGTCATAGCTGGGACAGGCTGGCTTCAGGTCTGGCTGGATTCAGCAGTGAAGCAATGTCATCACTGTGCATCTTCACAAATGTCCTTTGAGGGAATGGTTAAAGAAGCCTCGGTACCTATGTTGGGTGGAACACTACTCGGCAGTAAAGAGGAGCAAATCATGGACACACAGCATCATGAATAAGTCCCAAATACATCATGCTGAGCAAAAGAAGGCAACCTCAGAAAGCCACATGCTGTCCAAGTGCACTTACATAACACTCTAGAAAAATCGAACCAGAGGGATGAAGAACACATCGGTGACTGCCAGACAGAAGGGGCTGGAAAGAGTTTGACTTCAAAATTTTAAACAAGGGAATTGGAAGAGGGGTGATGGAGCTCTTCTGTGTCCTGACCGTGCTGATGCTTACGCAACTCTACGCATTTGCCAAAAACTTACAGCGCTCTATACCAAAAAGAGTGAAATGTACTGAAAATAATTTTTTTCCTTTGAGGGGGAGTCTTGCTCTGTCGCCTACGCTGGAGTGCAGTGGCGCGATCTCGGCTCACTGCCACCTCCCCCTCCCAGATTCAAGCGATTCTCCTTCCTCAGCCTCCCAATTAGCTGGGATTACAGGCATCTGCCACCATACCTGGCTAATGTTTGTATTTTTAGTAGAGACGGGGTTTCGCCATGCTAGCCAGGCTGGTCTTGAACTCCTGACCTCAAGTGATCCTTTCACCTCAGCTGCCGAAAGTGCTGGGATTACAGGCATGAGCCACCGTGCCTGGCCAAAAATAAATTTTAAAGTAATTTTTTAAGATGCATTTTCCCCCATCACCCTGGTCTGTCTTCTACAAAGCTGACTTTATTCTCCACGTCACAGTGAGATCAGCATTTTCAAGCTTCACATTCTCCTTCTAAAATCCAGTGAGAACTAGTGGAAGTCTATTTATCAAAATTACAGGGGAAACCCTCAGTGCATCTCATTGTCTATGACAGGGCATTTGCCCATCCCTGAACAAATCACTGTGGCCAGGGGGAAGCCTGTTCTCATTGGCTCAGCCAGTGTCATGTGCCCCTCCCCAGGAGCCTGGAGGTAGAATCAGCTTTAGCTGAATAGGAGAGGCGGGGGTGGTTCCCCAAAGAATCATCATGGGGTCATTTCAACAAAAAGAACAAGGGAATTCTAGGTAAGAAACAAAAAAAAAAAAATCTCTATTTTTCAAATAAAACAATTTACACCAAGTCAGTACTGATTTCTTCCTGCCAGCACTACTCTCAACACCATAGGTGTTGAAAAAGAAAAGTCAGGACCATGCCTGGGGTCAGAAACCAGACATTTGATCAATTACCCTGCAGAAACGTGTTACCTTTGCAATTTGACATACTGTGTTCAAAACACAAGTTGGAGATTCTGAACCCAGGGCCTAAAATAAACCAACATTCGCTGAAGGGCTAATCTGTTTACTTAAGGATCCCAAGTCTTCAGAAGTGATCTCAGCGGGCAGGGACAAAACAGAAGTAGACTCAGGGCCGGCTTCATGTCATGCAAACTGCATTCCAGGGCCGCACGCTCAGAAGGAATCGTGCTCTGCCTAATGCCGTGCTGCCATGCTCTTCACCTCTGAAATTCTTAGAGTTGCGTCTTTGAAGTCGTGCTTTGTAAGTGAAGTCTAATGAGACGGTCGTGCATGGCACAGAAGCAGAGGAGAAATGTGCAGTACGCTTGCCTGCTGTTTGCTCCTTGCTGCACGATTTGCATATAGCATTCACAGTGCCCCATAAGCATCATGGTCCCAGTAGATCCATTATGCGTGGAACTCAGCAAGACTGAAAGCGAGTATAGGTAAGTGTGTTGCATCCATGACAGCTAAACAGGGGCACTGACAGCTCGGAGAAACCAGGCTGCCCATTCAAACCAGAACTTGCTTCAAAGGCAGAAAAAAGGCAAAGACGTTCTACAAAACACAACAAACCAAGGAACCCTGTCAGGTCCTTTATTCCTGTTACTTCCTGTATTCCTTCCAGCCACTTAACCGCTGAAAAGGAAGACACAGAAGGAACAGCAAAGATCAGAAAACCCCTAGCTCCTCTCCTTTCAGTCCTTCCTCACCCATCAGGAGGCGAAGGGAGAGGTCTGGTAGAAGGAGTATCACGAGGTGAGATGAGAAAGTGCTGAGGTAGTTCTGGGCAGCGTTTCCACTGTCCTGGTAGCAATGATATACCCATGCTCGCACGAGCTATGAAATATGGATTGTGTAACTGACAATTCTGCATATGTGTTAATTGCTCTTGTATTTGCATTTAAAACTGATATCACATAATAAAAAGATAAATGATAAAATTCATACTAATGATTTAAGATTTTAATTTTTCTTTTTCAGAATGGCCTTAAATAGCAAGTAAAAACAGCATGACAAGTTGAAAGAGGGGCCCCAGAAGGAAGGAAAAGGGCTTTTTATTTTCATACTTTTCATGGCATTTTTTCCCTGATTTTGGAACAAGGGGCTGAATTTTCATTTTTCCCTGAGCACTGCAAATTATGTAGCCAGCCCTGAGGACATGTGAGTTAACCCAGCAGAAATATAACCATGCCACAATCCCTAACTTTCTCCCAACACTTAGGCCAGAGGTTAAAAAAGCAGGCTCCAGGGACAGTATCTGGGTCACAGACATATTTTTATTTGACCTACTCAGTGATTTTCTAAAAACTGAATTAGTCGCACAAAAATCCAGATTTCTGACTTTTCTTTAAAGATACAATAAGCTTTGACTAGGCTGTGCATGCATTCTTACCCGGCAGTAATCAGCTAGAGCAGCAGAGTCACTGCTGCTCTTTAGCTAGCACCTGCATCCTAAAGCTCACCACAGTCCCCACCATTCCCTGTCGCCCCATTCCAGCTCTCACACTCACATATATCCCCTGTCTGCCCTCCGGTCCACTTTCTGAGAATGTGAGGAGGGCGGAGCTGGGAGGGGAAGACAGAATTCTAGGTTGAAACAGCTTCAGACTTAGACATTTATTCTTCATGAATGTAATTAATTCTATTTGCCTTATGTAGTGGGTTGAGTAATGTCCCCCCAAAAAGATATTTTCCAGATTCTAACCCATGGTTACCTGTAAATGTCACCTTACTTGGAAATAGAGCCTTTGCCAATGCAATTAAGGATTTCAAGATGAGCTCATTGGATGACATAAGTCCACCCACCCTAAAACCAATGACAGACGTCCTTATAAGAGAAAGGACAGGGAGACTTGAGACATACAGAGACACAGAAGGCCACATGAAGACAGGGGAAGAGACTGGGGGGATGTGTCTACAAGCCAAGGAACGCCAAAGATCACTGGCAACACCAGAAGCTGGAAAACCGGCCTGGGACAGCGCCTCCCGCAGTCTTCAGAGGAATCAACAGGGCAACACTTTGGTTCACCTCCAGAATGTGTGAGAATCAGTGTCTGTTGTTTTAAGCCAATGAGTTAGTGGTAACTTATTACAACACCCACAGGAAACTAATGCACATAAAACATCATTCATCCTGGCTAGTTTGGGCCATCCAAAATCTCTCGGAAAAATATCTTTTGTTCTCTTTCTTGTTTTTTGTTTTTTAAGGCAGTTCATTATTTTCCAACACACAAAGTAACTAGAGAAAGGAAAAACTAATATTGTCCAGTCTTAGTGGCTGTTCCAAAGAGAACCCGCTTTAGTGAATCTGTAAGACGAGTTTTTAAGGGTTAAGTGTTTAAACAGCATGACCTCAGATGCCTTCAACATCCCTTTTACAATTCTGTTGAATCTCCAAGTGCTTGGAAACCCCTTTTCACCTACCAAAGCACTCTACTGTCTTAAAAAAAAAAAAAGCCAACTCTCTGAATTAATTTCTCAGATCACATAAGGGTCCCTGTGACGCAGGAAGTGTAGAGCTAGGAAGAAATGCAGTGGGTGGAGGGCACAGCCTGCTTCTGAGGAGCTGCACTTAATTGAGAAAAGAAGACAAAAGTCTGTGGGAAAAAAAATTGATAAAGAATGAAAGAAAGTAAAATATGTATTGTTCACTTGCCTGATACAAGAGTTGCCAGATCTCAGAGGAAGAAGAGATGAATAATTGGCTGGCAATTATCACAAGCTTATCAGTAGCATCCAATACATAAAATAATAATAACAATAATGGTCATTGCTAGGAATTTGTCACATATTTACTGAGTGCCAGTCACTGTTCTAACTACATTAATATGTATAAACATACTAAGTAACATGTTCTGATACATGTATTAACATGTTTTAAATGTATTAACATGTATTAGCTCTTTAGACATTTATTCTTTACACAATCCTATGAGCTAGAGTATTATTTTCACATGGTATATTAATACTATTATATAATTATTACCTAAATAAATTTGGGCAGGGCTCAGTGGCTCATGTCTATAATCCCAGCACTTTGGGATGGCTTGAGGTCAGGAGTTAAAGAGAAGCCTGGGCAACAAGTGAGACCTCATCTCTACAAAAAAAAAAAAATGTAAAAAAAAAAAAAAACAGGCATGACAGCAAGTGTCTGTAGTCCCAGCTACTTGGGAAGCTAAGGTGAGAGGATCGTTTGAGCCCAGGCTGTCGTGGCTGCAGTGAACCGAGATTACGCCACTACACTCCAGCCTGGGCGACAGAGCAACACCGCATCTCCAAATGTATCAAATAAGTTGTAATAATATAGCCATTTTACAGATTCAAAAATGAAGGCACAGAGATATCAAAAAACTTGCCTAAGGTCACACAGCCTGTAAGGGGTGCAGCAAGAGTGGGCCCCAGAGTGTGGGCTTTAACCCCTGCTCTGCCGGGTCCTGGCATCTATGCGGCTCCTGCTCCTCTTCCGCCTGGGGAGAGACTCAGCTCCTTCCTGGTGAGCCGCGTGTGAGCTGGTTCCAGATTTCACCCGGAGCACGGGGCTCAGATGCTGCTTTTAACCATAGTGCGACCTCGAAACCCGTGCACTAAA
Organism: Nomascus leucogenys; assembly: GCF_006542625.1. Classification (NCBI taxonomy): domain Eukaryota; kingdom Metazoa; phylum Chordata; class Mammalia; order Primates; family Hylobatidae; genus Nomascus; species Nomascus leucogenys. Next base: position 92,597,490 of record NC_044390.1, on the reverse strand, counting down.
AGCCACGGAGAACTCGGGAAAGAAACAGCACCTCCCCTTCACACAGACCCCAGGACTACGCCGTGGACCCCACCCTGGGTAAAAACCCTTAACAGCAGCCTTGGGAATGTTGGTGCGGAGGAAAAATACAAAGCCTCAGTCCCCTTTTCCTGGAATGCAATTCAGAGCTTATCCTATGTCGCTCAGAGTCAGCGGAGGATGGAGCGGACTCCTGGGACAGCACCGCGGAGGAGGGGACCGACCCCGGAGCCCGGACTGAGCCCACCCGGGCCAGGCCCTCCCCGGCGCTGTCCCCGCCCCGCTCCCAGTCCGGCTCCCTCCTCCGCAGACCCCAGGCCTCGCGGGCAACACCGCCACCCAGTGGCCGCCGCCGCCAGCGCTGCACGAGGAGCCGGTGGTGCATCCCTCCCCTCTTCCAGAGATGAAACCCCGATTTGGGGCTGTTTAGGGCAATCTGGGGATTTTCACCAAGGCCCACTGCTGCTTTCCAACAGAAACCCCTTAAACAAAGCGCGACTACTCTCTAGGACCAGATTCTTTGTTTGCAAATCACACAAACCCAAACCAGGACAGGCTTAGGGGAGAAAGGGAGTCCCTGTCCCCAAACCACCAGCGTGGACAGAGGAGACCACGGGCGGTAGCCAGCACCCTGTGGGTTCTCTGTGCTCCGGAAGAACATGAAATCCTATTTGGAAGCGGGAACGCACCCACACCACACGCATCCCATGACCCGGAGAAACACCTGGGTTTTCCATCAGTCCAGCGTGACACAGATCGTCGGACCACAGGGACGGCAGCCGAACAATGGCCACAGGCTGCCAGCAGGGCCACTGTATTGAAACCCTCTCTCCCCTTCCCTTTGTCCACTTCCCTCACCCTGAGAAATCACAAAGTGGAGAACTGGTTTTTGCCTGTATCTGTTGCATTCCTTCCAGTAAAGATCAGGTAGTTTTATGAAAGGGCTTTTCTTCCCTTTGTGTTTAGAGGTATTCACTCCACGGGGAAAATCTCTCTAGTCCCTGGCTTGAAAGCCGTTCCTGTTGTTACCTTTCATTGGCCACCTGAGTGTCAAGGGGCCAGGGTGGGGGGAACACTTTAAAAGGCCAATCTCAAGAGAGATGAATACAGCCTGTGTCGGTGACAATGAGTGGCTTGGGCACAAAGCCACGACAGCTCTGAGACATCTGTTGGGGAATCGTCCCAGGGAGGTAACCAGCCCATTGTCCCATCTCGTTCCAGCCAAAAGCCATTCAGACCCTATCATCCTCCTCAAGTCAGTGCCTCATAGGACCCCAGACCCAAGGGTGAAGGGAGCTTGGGTTCTAGAGAAGGAGGCTTGGGCTAGAAAGTCAGCCTGCCTCTTGCCTGGCTGGGCTGCCTGGTGAGTGACTCAGCCCTACTTAGCAAGACAGGAATACCATCTGCCTCCTGGGGTTCTGTCACATTCAATGGGATGGATCAGGCACACTCATTTGTCTAAGTCAGCTTGGCCAGCTATAACAAATCCATCATAGGCTGGAAGGCTTCAACAACAGACACTCATTTCTCACAGTTCTAGAGGCTGGAAGCCCAAGATCAAGGTGCCAGCAGATTTGATGTCTGGTGCATGCCTTCTTCCTTATGGACACACATTCTTGCCGTATCCTCGCATGAGGGAGGAAGCACTGGTGCTTCTTCCTCTACTTACAAAAGCACTCATGGGGGCCCCACCCTCGCAACCTCACCTAAATCTAATTACCCCTCAAGGGCTCCACCTCCTGATACCATCACATTGGAGATTAGGGCTTCAGCAAATACGTTTTGGGGTGGGGGAGAATGCGAACATTCAGTCCATAACAATGTTCATTCAGTACCCATTAAGAGCCAGTCCTGTGCCCAGCACTGAAGTTGCAGGGAGAATAGAGCAAAGCAGCCCTGTCCTCACGGAGTTTAGTCTAGTTTGGAGCTGAAGAATGAACAAGCCATTCCAGTAAAGAAAAGCGAGAGTCATGAGGACAAATGTACCGAGGAGAGGCCCCAGTGCAGTCTGGATGGAGCCAGAGAAAACAGGACCTGTAATTCACTGAATGGTGCCCCCAAAACACATCCACCTGGAACCTTACTTGGAAATGGGGTCTTTGATGATGTAAGCAGGTCATATTGGATAAAGGCAGACTTTAAATCCAATGACTGGTGACCTTAGAAGCAGAAGAGAGAATAGAGACAGGGAAGGTCATGTGAAAATGAAGTGAGAGACTGGAGTGATGGGGCCACAAGCCAAGGAATGCCTGGAGCCACCAGAAGCTGAAGAGGCAGGAAGGATCCTCCCTCCCCTAGAGCCTTCAGAGCAAGTATGGCTCTGCCAACACCTTGATTTTGGACATCTGCCCTTCAAAAGAGAATAAATGCATGATGGATGCCCCAGGAGACTAACACAGTAGCCGAAGGACACGTGGAATAGCCAGGTCCCAGGTGGGGAAGAAGGCTCCCAGCAGAGGAAACAGCGTGGGCAGGAGAACACAGAACCCTGCTGCAGCTGCGAGGGTCTGGTGGCTGGGCAGGGGTGAGGGCACCGTGCTGGGCTGGAAAGGGAGGAAAGGACACATCCTTCAGGGCTGGCGGAGGCCACTGCGTTGTGTATGGACTTTTTCCCGGGGTAACGGGAAGCCACCTGAGTGACTGGGCTCCCAGGTTCACGGCACCATTTGATATAACACGGTTAAGACATCACTCTGCTATTATGGAGAATGGACTAAAAGTAGGAAAGGCCAAGACAGGGAAATGAATGTGATGGCCCAGCCCCGAGGGGAGGGTGACTTTGTTTAACAAACGGGCCAAAGACGATCCTTGTAGACTGGCCCCAGGCTTACTTCTTCAGTGTAGGCTAGGGCCATCCATTCTCCAAGACCCCCGGTGCCAAAATCAAAATTTTACACAACCCATTGTTTTAAATGTAGCCCAAAGAAGCAGACTTTTAGCTAAGTAGAGCCCGCCTGCTTTATATATCCTGAGAAACTGCACCCAGCGTCTGCCAGCCACAGATTTTTTTTAAAACCTTGGGCCACAGAAGACCCCAGGCAACTGCTGCCCCTTGGAGCCCTCTGGCCCAGAGGCACCCCATGGTCCTGCTGTGTGACGTGGACACTTAAGCCCCCTCTCTAGCTCTCCTTTTCCCCAGGAGTTCCTTCTTCCCTTCTTGGTTGGCTGGTGGCCCAGGTGATGGCCACAGTCTCTGGAAGGTCTCCTGCTGTAGGAGACATGCCCCGCATGCAACCTGTCAGCATGCTGCCCAAGTAAAAAAGCTCACTCTTCCTGATCGGGCCTGAAATCCTCAAACTCACCACAGCCTCTACTGCAGACAGGGCCACCAGGATGGAGAGGAAATGAAGAGATACTGGTAGGACTTGGACATCAATTAGCTATGATGGGAGGGGAGAGGGTGCTGAGAGAGGGAAGAAAAGACAAAGAGGCATTTTGAGCTTAGTCTTGGGCACAAGGGTGGACCCGTCACTGGGACAAAGGAGGTGGGTATTTGGGAGAAGGTGATGAGCTCTGCTTGGGATGTATTTAATTTTTGATATTTGTGGGCCCCCATGTAGAAATGAGTTAGATGTTGATGCTGGAGCTCAGGAGAGACCTGTGAGCTAGAGGGAGATTTGGGTGTCAGCAGAAGAGAGGTGGTGACAGAAGCCATTGGGAAAAGTGGCCCAAAGAGAAACATGCAGAGTGGGAAAAAGAGGAGGGAAAGAGCCTTGGTGGAGAGAGGTTTTGGTGGAAGGGTCTGGCAGAGGGCAAGCCTGCACAGAAGGCTCAGGGGGCATCCAGGGAGAGAGAGGGAAGGGAGAGCAGGTGCCTGTGTTGTTAGAGAAGGCAGGGAGACCCTGGGGAGACGAGAATGAGGGAGGCATCACTCCCATCAGTGCCACTGAGCCGCAAAAAGCCAAGCCTGGAGAAGTGGCCCCTGCATGTGGCAATAGCTTTGGCGGCCTCGGTGGACAGTTTCAATGCTAACAGGGTGGCAAGAAGCATGATGAGTGAGCAGGACAAGAGGAAGGGGTGCACGGAGAACAAGCAACTCTTTCAAGAAGTTTGCTGCAAAGGGAGAATCGGAACAGGACATAGCGAAACCTCCCCTTGGGTCTGGTCCCATCCCTGTCCTGGTTGCACCAGGCCATTCCCTTCCGACCTCCCCCGGTACAGAGAGCAGTGGTGTCCATTCTGGATGCTGCACCAAACATTTCCCGTAGAGTCTGGAGCTGAGGCGAGGGCACCAAATCTTCAGCTTTATTCAACACCCCCCAGTTCCTAATTCCCACCTCCCCGCATCAAACAGCATTAAGTGGATGTTTACCACACAGGTTGCCAGGACAACGGAATGTCAGAGCTCATATGCTCCATTTTGAGCTCATATCGTTTTCATTGGAAACAGGTCAGCAAGGAGGGCAAGTGGCTTTTTCAACCAAGTCTGGAATACTGACGGGGCCTGTCCAGCCTGAGACCAGTCACTTCGGAATAGAGTAATTCTCCTCCCCAAAAGCAATCAATAGATCACACAATGACTCTTCTGAAGCTCAAAGGCATGGGGACAGGCCAAGTGCTGAGCTCCTCAGAGTTCTTTTCTTATCAGGCATTTGTTGGTCGCCTCTCCAATGTCTACACTCTTCTCTCCCTTTGTGGAGAACCTTGATTTGGTCATCACTGGGCATGTGACCTAGTGCAGACCATTAAGGGAGAGGGAGAGAGACTCTGGGTTTGTGCAGAGGCTCCCTGGAGTGTCCCCCTCTCCCTGTGAACAGCGTGGTAGGAGGCTGGAGGCCAGAAACCCCCAAATGTCACTGCGCTACGTAGGGAGCTCAGAGCTGCAGGGCCCTGGAGTGGGGTCAACACCATGAAAAGCAAACCAGGAAGTCAAAGAAACTCGGTCCCCACACAGTCAAGCTGCTACATCTGATATGATCGTATAGCCACAACTCATTCCATGAGGCACAAGACAGAATCCACAGCATCGCATGTGGTCCTATGACCTGCAGAGAAAGAAGAGGAACTCCCACTAGAAGCTAGTAAGCCAGAGAGCTCCACCTGAAAACTTGGAAACAACAACGACAACAAAACAGAAAGTCCTTAGAAACACACACACACACACACACACACACGGTGGGGGTGCAGGGAAAGAATGCAAGAGGTGAACACCTTCTTAACATAAAAATGAGCCAACTTCAGATCAGAAAAATGGAGGCCCCATGTTTCCAGAATTCTCCACAAAAATGTCAAATCTCTGATCAATAACTTTCAAATGCCACAATCCGTGCATTCAAATAATAATTCTCTGAAGGCTTAGTAAATAAATATATGGACAAGCAGATTAATTGCAAATCACTTCTCTGATATTGTCATTATTTCCAAACAGTTAGATCCAAAACAAGGCAGTCTGCACCAGACAGCGTTCCCATTTCCCCTGGGCGCTGCTTTGCAGGTCCTCCGCTCCTGCCTGGTTTGAGGCTGCTGCTCCCACGGCCATGCAGTCTAGGGGCATCAAACGCTCGTGTTTTGATGAGAATTCAAAAGGTTTCCTGTCGGCTGGGATGCTGTGCTTTTTTCTGGGTTTTGTGTGTTTGCGTCTTTACCTTACCCATATGTTCTGGGCCTGTGAAAAATGTAAGCAACTGGCAGATGTGTCCTCAGAAATCGCTGGCATGACTTATTCAATTTGCAAAAATTGTAAGCACAATGGAGCTGGTGGCTCAGGCTACATCCACCCCTTGTTATCAGCTATCTCAGTGGAAACATGCCAGAAGAGCTCTCTGTTTTGCGTTGCAGGCAGGTAACCACTGTCTACACGAATGGGCCCAGGGCAGGAACTGGCCCAAAGGAGTTTTGTTTGAGCCCTGTTGAAGTTGGACTGTTTTCCCCCAAAATAGGAGATTGCCACGTCCTCATCTCACCTTTCAAGCTGAAAAGATCCAAAGACCAGACTTTTGGAGTCTAGCTAAGGTAGCTAAGGGAACACGATCTCAGTTGTCACTCTAGGGCAGTGGTCCCCAACCTTTTTGGCACCAGGGACCAGTTTCATGAAAGGCAAGTTTTCCATGGATGGTGGAGGGCAGGGATGGTTTCCGGATGAAACTGTTTCACGTCATAAGGGGAACACAACCTAGGTCCCTCGCATGCACAGTTCACAGTAAGGTCTGGGCTCCTGTGAGGCTCTAATGCTGCCGCTGATCCGACAGGAGGCAGAGCTCAGGCAGTAATGCTCGCTAGCCTGCTGCTGTGTGGCCCGGTTCCTAACAGGCCACAGACCAGTACCAGTCCGTGGCCTAGGGGTTGGGGAACCCTACTCTAGGGAGTAAAATTGATAATTTGGAAAAATCTATCCAAAATTAATCTGCACATACCTTTCAATTAATTCTTCTTCTCAGAACTTATCCTATGAATACACCTGCACACGCGTGACATGACACACCTGCAAGATTCTTCGTGGAGGCAATAATTCTACTAGCACCTTTCTGGTGCAGACCACCTTGTTTTGGATCTAACTCTTTGGAAGTAATGACAACATTGGAGAAGTGATTAGCAATTAATCTGTTTGTCAATATATTTATTTACTAGACCTTCAAAGAATTGTTATTTGAACGCATGGATTGTGGCATTTGAAAGTTATTGATCAGAGATTTGATATTTTTGCAGAGAATTCTGGAAACATGAGGCCTCCATTTTTCTGATCTGAAATTGGCTCATTTTTATGTTAAGAAGGTGTTCACCTCTTGCACTCTTTCCTTGCCCCCGTTGTGTGTGTGTATGTGTGTGTTTCTAAGGAAATTTCACGGTTGGGGGTTTTGTTTCCAACTTTTTGGTCGGAGCTCTCTGGCTTACTGGCTTCTTTCCATAATGCTTACATGATTTTTCTGGGTGCCAGGCCCTGTGGATGCCTTTATATACATGAGCTCCTTTCATCTTTATAACTATGAGGTAGGTAGGCACTACCATTTGCTTCATTAAGAAACAAGGAGCCTGGTACGGTGGCTCACGCCTGTAATCCTAGCACTTTGGAAGGCCGAGGCAGGCAGACCACCTGAGGTCAGGAGTTGGAGACCAGCCTGGCCAACGTGGCAAAACCCTGTCTCTACTGAAAATACAGAAATTAGTCAGGCATCGTGGTGTGCACCTGTAATCCCAGCTACTCGGGAGGCTGAGGCAGGAGAATCGCTTGAACCCCAGAGGCAGAGCTTGCAGTGAGCTGAGATTGTGCCACTGCACTCCAGCCTGGGCGACCAAGCAAGACCCAGTCTCAAAAAAAAAAAAAGAAACAAGCTGAGAGGCAGAAAGAGGGTAAAGAATTTGGCCAGTCTTTTTGTTTTTTGTTTTTGTTCTTGTTTTTTGAGGCAGAGTCTTGCTTTGTTGCCCAGGCTAGAGGGCAATGATGCAATCTCAGTTCAGTGTAACCTCCGCCTCCCGGGTTCAAGCAATTCTCCTGCCTCAGCCTCCCAAGTAGCTGAGACTGCAGGTGCCTGCCACCATGCCCGGCTAATTTTTGTATTTTCAGGAGAGACAGGGTTTCACCATTTTGGCCAGGCTGGTCTCGAACTCCTGAACTCAGGTGATTTGCCCACCTTGGCCTCCCAAAGTGCTGGGATTACAGGTGTGAGGCAGTGCACCCTGGCCAGTCATTTTCATAGTGGCAAAAGACTAGAACGAAGCCAATGTCCATCAATCGAGGAGTGACAACATAAGCTATGGGCCAGCCACACGATGGAATGTGGAAGGACAGTACTTGAAAAAATGCAGCTCTTTATGTCAGAGAAGGTTCTCCAGACATATTGTGTGTTAAGTGGAAAAAAACAAGGTACCGAACAGTACTCATGGCTTGCTACTGTCTATGAAGGCAAAGCAAACTATACATAGGGAAACATACACAGCATATATATATATGCATAGAAAAGTACATTTCTATGCTTTTCTATGCATGAAATATCTCTGAACACATTGGGGGGAAATGCTAATCATGTTGACTGCCTGTGCAAAAGAAAACTGGATTGTTGAGGGGTAAGATGGAATTTTTTTTAACTATAATCACTTTTATACTTTTTGAAATTTGAACCACATGAATGTATTATGTCTTTGAATATTTTAACAGTTTTGTTCAGGTATACTTGGCATCCAATAAAACGTACCCATTTAAAGTGTATGGTTTGATGAGTTTAGCTACAAAGTTGTGCAACCATTGTCACAATTTAGTTTTAGAATACTTCCTACACCCCAAAAGCTCCCTGTGTTCACTGACAGGTAATCCCTCTTTCCACTCACAGCCCTGGCAACTATTAATCCGCTTTTGTCTCTGCAGGCTTGAATGTTCTAGATATTCATATACATGTGTAGACATATGTATTAGTCTGTTCTCATGCTACTAATAAAGACATATCCGAGACTGGGTAATTAATAAAGAAAAAGAGGTTTAATGGACTCACAGTTCCACATGGCTGGGGAGGCCTCACAATCATGGCGGAAGGTGGAGGAGGAACAAAGGCACATCTTACATGGCGGCAGGCAAGAGAGTGTGTGCAGGGGAACCGCCCTTTATAAAACCATCAGATCTTGTGAGATTTATTCACTATCACAAGAACACCACAGGAAAAACCCAGCCCCATGATTCAACTACCTCCCACCAGGTCCCTCCCATGACACGTGGGGATTATGAGAGCTACAATTCAAGATGAGATTTGGGTGGAGACACAGCCAAACTATATCAACATACAGTATGAAGACCTTTGTGCCTGGCTTCTTTTATTTGGCATAATAATTGATAAGTCACTCATGTTATTATATTTATCAGTAGTTCGTGCCTTTTTATTCCATTGTATGGGTGTCCTAAAGGGTGTTCATGCATTTACTAGTTGATGAACATTTAGGTTGTTTCCAGTTTGGGGCAATGATGAATAAACATTTATAAACAGGTCTTTTTTTTTTTTTTAGGTAGATAACTAGCAGTGGAATTGCTGGGTCATATGGTGGCGTATCTTAATTTTTAAGCAAACTGACGAACCAGGCGAGCTTGGTTCATCCCAACACTTTGAGAGGCCAAGGTGGGTGGATCACCTGAGGTCAGGAGTTTGAGACTAGCCTGATCAACATAGTGAAACACTGCCTCTACTAAAAATACAAAAAATTAGCCAAGCATGGTGGCGCACACCTGGAATCCCAGCTACTTGGGAGGCTGAGGCAGGGGTCTCGCTTGAACCTGGGAGGTGGAAGTTGCAGTGAGCCAAGATCGCACCACTGCACTCCAGCCTGAGCAACAAGAACAAAACTCCGTAAAAAAAAAAAAATTTTAAAAAGATGAATCATTTTCAAAAGTGACTACACCATTTTACATTCCCATCAGCACATAGAGGATTACAGTTTCTCCACATGGGGATATTTTCTGTCTTCAAAACATAAAATGTAAAAGTTTGACTCAGTAACAAATCAAAATTGAGAGAGGTCACATAACAGTTAGGACCTCCAGTTTCTCTCCCTCAAAACCAGAAAAATCTACCACTTCTTTGGTCTACATTGCATGTATCCAGATCCAGCACCTCTTTTCCAGAACTCTCAATTCCTAATTTTTCTGATTTAGACAGGCAAGACCAATGCATACGCTGAATATCAGTAGCACCTTCAGTGGGGCCTGGGGCAGCATCTTTGAATCCACACACCAGTGGTTCCAAGTCAAAGACAAGGGCCTTCCTCTTAAGTGGAACAAATAAAGTTATAAACGAGCTCAGGTGAGGTTCTACCACCCAATGAGTCTGCTGAAAATTTACCAAAAACATTTTGGTTTTCAGAGGTTTTGGAATCTGGAATCGCAAATAGATAACGGGTGCGTAAGATCTGCTGCTTCTAGACGGTGTGTTGCTGTCCATATTCCCCACCGTCCCAATGTCTAAGACCAGCCTGACCCCAGTGCCTTTTCCCTTGTCCCTATGGTGCGTGGTGTTTCAGGAGCAGGCTCATGATTCATTTAAATGCATTTGGTTCCATTTAAGTCGGCCAAAGACTGAAGTCAACTCAGCTCCCCCCTTGTGGCGCCGTTCCTGTACTTAAACACAGGAATGGAAACAGGCCTGAGTTCTTTATAGAGCAAACAAACCTGTCCCTTCTGCTAGCCAAGCTCACCCCGGCAATCCCACCAGGACCCCCTAATGTCCTCTCCAGTGCAACAGGCCGGTTCCACATGCTAATAAAAGCTGACTGTTTCAAAGCCTGCTGGCAAATCTTATTAAAGTAATCCCCCTCCCTGAACCCAGATTATTACAGCCACTTTTATGGTAGAATAAAAATTAATTTTCTCAGCTATAATAAGAGCGATAAGAATGAATCACTTGGGACCAAATAAAGATTACAATTAGCTCCAACAGAATAAGTCTAAATTTAACGTAGGCCAGCAATTTATTTGCTCCTATTTTCTCTCTGGTGCCTGCATGAATGAGGCTGCTGGATCAGAACTCCTCGCCAGCTGGGCCATTGTTGATAGAGTTACATGAGGGGCTCCAGCAGGACGGTGAGGCTCCAAGCCAGCCCCCAAAAGGCCAAAGCTCAGTGCAGGACCCAGAGACATCACAGGAGAGTCCAGGCAAGGGAGGCCAGTCCTTGTAGAAAAGGTGAATTGTGCTGCCCTAGACCGGTGGTTCCCTTTTTTTTTTTTTTTTTAGGCAGGGCCTTGCTCTATTGCCCAGGCTGGAGTGCAGTGGCACCATCAGGGCTCACTGCAGCCCTCAACCTCCTGGGTGCAAGCAATCCTCCCACCTCAGCCTCCCAAGTGGCTGGACCTATGGGCACAAGCCATCATGCCCAGCTAATTTTATTTTTTATAGAGACAGGGTCTCACTATATTGCCCAGGCTGGTCTCAAACTCCTGGGCTCAAGTGATCCTCCCACCTCGGCCTCCCAGAGGGCTAGGATTACAGGTGTGAGCCACTGCACCTGGCCAGTGGCTCCCTTCTGATCACTGGACCTATGTGATAATTGAGCCCCTCAGTATCCATCCGCCTCCCGGTAACTGCACCCCAATTTTTCTTTGGGAACTACCTTCTCCTCCCTCTCTCCCACGTTTCAGACAGTGGCAATTCCACTCTCATTTACAGGAATGAGTACCTGATCCAAGCCCAGCCAATCAGAGACCCAATGTAGGCCAGTGGGAATAAGGCTAGGACTTCTGCTTGAAACATCTGATGAGAATTCTTTATTGCCACTAGGCTTTACTAAGAAGATATCTTATCCCCCATGTGAATGTGTAAAATTAAGCCAATCCTCAGAGGAAATGCAAGACAAGGAAAGATACTGCGTGCTGGTAACACTATTTGAACCCCTGGATCAAGCCATACCTGAAGCTGTAGCTCTCTGCTTTTCAACTACATGAGTCAATAGCATTCCTATTTTCCCTGTTTAATGTTTTCTATCTCTTGAAACCAAAAATGCTGTAATAGAATCGTTTCTCAGGATTTCTAGATAAACCATCCCATCATCAAATTGTGTTCTGTATGACAATAAAGGGCATGTCTAGCTTTTTAGAGGGTTGAGAAAACAGGATTCCACCTGCCAGGACACGATATCCCAGATCTAGTTCTTAGGCAAGTGAGAAAGAGGGTGATACATGGTATCAGTCTTCATGAGTAATGCTGAGATAATGTCCCATCAAGACCGTGGGTGCTCCCTCAGGGCTATCTGGACAAGAAGCTCAGCTTCCCATAGTGCCTGGGGCTCTTGTCTGTAGAGGGAAGAGTGGCCCCAGCCTCAGCTTCCCATTCTCTGAGGTCTTCAGGTGTGGGCTTCTGGCTTCCTTAGACAATGTCCATAAATCCAAACTGTCTGGTGTCAAAAGCTTGAGAATTACTCCATTAACAAGGCTGCTTCCTCTCGATCAAAACTTAGGTGAGCCAGGAGTGTATGCACGCCTGTTACACTACTTGTTATGCAAGAGAAATTCGTGCACCCAGCGCATAACAAGTGACCAAGTGGACAGACCCCACTTTCATGACAAAAAGGAACATAGATGTTCCTGAAAAGGCTCTGCTTTGAGGACATCTCAGGCCAGATAGCTGCAGTATCGTAAGCACCTCCGTCCACTCTCTCTTGGTTTGGACAGAGCCCCTGCCCTCTGGGGTCCAGCCTCTCCATCCTCAGAAAGAAAGGCTCACCCCAGATCAGAGAGGGTGGACAGGCTGCCCCCGACCCCATTCTGAGTCAACAAGAAGGAAGACAGCCCAGCCCAGCCCTGAGGGGAACCAGAGAGTCAGTGCCCATCTCAGCGGGGTGGGGAGGGTAGTCTGAGGTCACCATCAGCTGTGGATCTGTGATGGGTCAGGGTTAGTCTGTAGCCACATGAAGGGCAGCAGGGTGTGTGGCCAGAGCAGAAGAGAGGCTTCCAGTCAGTGTGGCTCAAAACCAACCAGTCCTCCTGGGGCTTGAACCTAAGATGTGAGCCTCATTAATGTGGAGGCATTGGGACCCATACTGGAGAGCCGAGCTCTCATTACTTCTCCCCTCTTCTTCTGCCTGTCCCTCTCACTGTGTGGATGGAATGACTGTTCACTATCATCATCAACAGCATCTACTGCGTGTTGTTCATAGTACACTGCCACCGGCTCTGAGCTAAACACGCTACACATGCCACCATCTCTGCAAACCCTCCCACCAGCCCCAGGAGCTGTAGTCACAGGGACTAAATTATCCCCGTTTTACAATTGAGGAAACTGACATTCATAGAGGACACAACTCTTATCCAAGGTTCACCAGGACAAAACCAGGACCTGAGCCACCTGCACCTGATGCTCCCACCCCTGGGCCACCTGCCCTGAAACCCAGGATTATATCATGGCCTCTGGGGATAACCGGGGGACCCCAGTGGGTCAATACCAGCAAGAGAGGCCAAAGACATCCAGTCCAGTAACTTCCAGACTAATTTTTTTCTTAGCTATACAAACTGTTATTCAAACAACATATTTCTAATTGATTATGTAATATTTTTATAAGAGGATTTTTATAATACAGTGACTATACCTGGACCAACCAGCCAAGTTAAGAAACAGGTCACTGCACATGGAATCAACCCAAATGCCCATCAATGGTAGACTGGATAAAGAAAATGTGGTACATATACACCATGGAATATTATGCAGCCATGAAAAGGAATGAAACGTCCTTTGCAGGGATATGGATGGAGTTGGAAGCCATTATCCTCAGAAAACTAACACAGGAACAGAAAACCAAACACTGCATGTTCTCACTTGTAAGTGGGAGCTGAATGGTGGGTCAGGGACAACACACACTGGGGCCTGTCAGGGGTAGGGGTGGGGAGGGAGAACATTGGGAAAAATAGCTAATGCATTCTGGGCTTAATACCTAGGTGATGGGCTGACAGGTGCAGCAAACCACCATGGCACACATTTACCTACGTAACAAACCTGCACACCCTGCACATGTACCCCAGAACTAAAAAGTTGAAGAAAAATAAATTCATTAAAAGCTCTGTTTGAAAAAAAAAAAAAAAAGAAAGAAACAGGTCACTGCAAACACAGCTGAAGTCCTCTGTGGTCCCTCCCCAACCACAGTTCCCTCCTGACCCCAGAGGTAACCTCTTTCCTCAACTTAGGGTTCACCATGCTGTGAGGTTTTTTTACTTTTATTGTAGTATATAGTGCCTACGTATGGTAAGATATGTTGTTTCATTTCTAGATTTTATATAAATAGCATTGTACTCTATGATTCTACAACGTGCATTTTCCACCCAACATTATGTCTATGAAAGTTACATTTATTGACACACATTGCCGTTAACCCACTCACTTTGCTACTATTTGGTATCCCATTGTATGGAAATACCATATGGATCCATTCTCCTGCTGGAAGTTTAGGTTGGTTCCAAGCTTCTGTGATTACACACAACGTTTTAAGAAACAATTCTCACACACATCTTCATGTTTATATTTGCATTTCCACTTACCTAGGAGTGGAGTTTCTGAGTTAAGGGGAAAAAACACCCTTACAGAGAAAGATGATGAAGAGAACCACTGAGAGCTCCCCAGATGAAACAAGGAGGGCAGGTCTGGGGCCCCTCAAAGTCACACTGGCCACCCCTTCTGGCAGCCCCAGAATGTGAAGGCTCCAGGTGGAAGCCCAGCCCCGAGGTCACTTGCCCAAGGTCAACAGGTGGGAGACTCCACTAAACTGATGACGGAGGAGGATGGAGATGATGAGGGGATGTGACCCCACGGTGGGAAGGCAGCACTATCCTTTGATGATGTCCCCCTCACTCAAGCCAGGACCCCTCGCCAAAACCAAAGCCCAAAATCCTGCTCCCAGCCCAGGAAAAGGCAAGGACAAAAGACTGAGGGGAGCACCCCCACTTCCCAGTTCTGCCCGTCGGGCGAGAGCAGTGGATCCATGCTCCCGTCATGGTGATCTTGCACAGCAGACTGATGGGCGGTGGAGACTCATCCTTTTACATAGATGCACCTGCAGCAATGTGAAGCTGCAGGTGAATTTAAACAATCGTGCCTAATAGTCACAGTACGCACTCCGGGCCAGGTGCTTCCAATCGCTTTGAGTATACCAACCCATTCTCATCCTCTCAACAACCCAGGTACTACAATCAGCTCCATCTGAGGAGGAAACTGAGGCACAGAGAGGGGAAGTCACTTGCCCAAGGTCAACAGGTGGGAGTCTCCGCCAGGCTGATGATGGCAAAGGATCGGGATGACAAGGGGTTCTGTCCCCAAGTTGGGAAGGCGGCACTATCCTTTGATGGGGAGCCCCCCATTCTGCTTCCAGCCCTCTCGCCACCCTGCCAGGAACAAGAGGTAGGTGGGTTGTGGTGGGCAGGCAAGGAGAGAAGGCCTGGCCAAAGGCTCTGGCTGAGAAAGAGATGTACTTATTTATGGAGGACCTTAGGCGAGTCACATCAGGCCTCCTCTGTGCTGCTCCCAATCCTCCCATGGCTCCCATCTGACTCAGTAAAAGCCCAAGTTCTCACGGTGGCCTGTAGTACAGTTTGTGGGATGGTCCTTCTCACTGCTCTGTCCCCCTCGCTTACGTCACTGCAGCCCCCCACTTTGTGTCTAGTGGACATCTGGCACCGTTCTGCCACAGGACGTTTGCACTTCCTGCCCCCTCTCCAGGAATGAGCTGCCCCAGGTCTTTAAATATTCAGTCCCTTCCTACTACTCAGACCTCAGCTGACACATCATCTCCTCAGTGCTGCCTTCTTTGACCACCTTCTAGAAAACAGCCTCATGGAAGCCAGATTAAAGGTACACAGGACCTCTCTGTACTCTTTCTGCAGCTTTTCTCTACATTTAAAATTGGTTCAAAATAAAGCATTTTCAAAAGGAAAGAAAAGAACCCTTTAGCTTGATGTATTGAGGAAAAGCAAGGTTAGAATGCCTGACATAGAGAAAGAGAAAGAGTGGGAAGAGACGCTGCTTAGAATCAGGGCAGGGGCAGGCCATGCAGCCACTGCCCCCGCCCCCCAACAGAAGGAGCTTGGATTTTATTCTCAAAGGGGTCTCAAGCCAGGCAGCTCTGAACCACATCAGCAATTGCCCATAGGACTGTCCAGTAGAGGAGGAATTAGATTTATCCTGTGTGATCTCCAGAATCCAGGATGGACTTGGTGGGGAGACAGATATGGATCTGTGTAGAAAGAATATTCCAACACCTAAAGACAGAAGAGGAGGTAATGAGCCCTCTTCCTTTGAGCTGGGCAACTTGGAGCTAAGGGAGTGCTTGTTGGAGAGAACATTCCGGGAACTCAGTATCCAGGACAAACTCTGCTACTTTAAGACCACCTATGTCCCCAGAAAAGCCAGCCAGGTAAGGGGGATGCTGATCTTCCATTTCCGCAACATCCGGGGGGTGGTGACCCAGGGTCCCCTGCCTGTTGTCCTAAGTACCTCCCTTATAACCACCTCCAGAGCATCCTCAGTCTCTGGAGCCACTGCTGGGCAGACGTCAAGAGCTGCAAACTGCTGGTGTGCTTGACAACAATTGGCCAAGTAGCAACTGCTATCTTTAACGGGGAATGGGGTCTCCTGTTCATTCCAAGTCCCATCACCCCTTAAACACCAAGAGGCAAGTAACACAGAATCTGAGGCTCAAATCCCAGCTCTACTGCCTTCTAGTTGTGTGACCTTGGCCAAGTGACTCCATTGTTCTGTGCCTCAGTTTCCTCATCTATAAAACAAGGATCATGGTACCCACGGCATCGGGGCCATCATGAGGATTGCTTGAGTTAAGATACACACAAACATTCAGAGCAGTGGCTGGAAAATAATAATAGTGTTAACAATTCCTATTATTGACCAGGCGTGGTGGTTCACGCCTTTAATGCCAGCACTTTGGGAGGCCAAGGCAGGAGGATCACTTGAGGTCAGGAGTTTGAGACCAGCCTGGCCAACATGGTGAAACCCTGTCTCTACTAAAAATACAAAAATTAGCCAGGCGTGGTGGTGGGCGCCTGTAATCCCAGCTACTTGGGAGGCTGAGGCAGGAGAATCACCTGAGCCTGGGAGGCGGAGGTTGCTGTCAGCTGAGATTGCACCACTGCACTCCAGCCTGAGTGACAGAGTGAGACTCTGTTTCAAAACAAAACAAAACAAAAAAAACAATTTCTACTATTATGCACCTTCACGTAGGCACAGTATCATCAGTTGGATTTGCAGCTGTGCTGATTCCCTAACCCCTAACCTACTTCTTTCTGTGCGTAAGCTGCCTGGCTCCTGGCACTGGTTGAGTTTACAAGTCCAGGAGGATGCCTTCTTGAGTCTGTCTAGAGCACACAGGAGAGAAAAACCCAGAGCAGAGCACTAAATAAACCTGAACAGTTAACCAGCCCCAACTCTGCCTGCAAGTGTAGACAGGCCAGTGCCCCCAGACTCACCTCTCCAGCTCCAAGTCTCCCATTTCTAGCGGCATCTGCAGACCTCCCACGCAGCAGCCAGTGCCCACCAGAGGCACTTTGCACAAAGAAGACATTTCTCAGCTAATTTTTATTCTAATTTCTGAAAGAACAGGCCAGGCAACCTAGATAGTCATTAGCACTGAAGAAAGAAACATCTCATCCCAGCTCCTAACCCCTCAGACTTAGCTGAAAAATGACAGCAGCCTCTGGCAACTTCACTCATTTGAGCTGGAAGAAAAGATCTTTGTGCCTCCCTCGCCAGGGTTCGCGACCTCTTGTGCGGTTCCCAGCTTAGAGAATTTGCCCCGTTCAAGCCCTGCTGGCTCAGTCTCTTCCGGGAAGAAGTAGCTGAGCTCCTCTGAGCCCGGATGCAGGAAGCGCCTCCTCAATGCAGCACAACAGACCCAGGAAGCCCAGCACCACCTCTGGGGCCCACAGGACCACTTTTCCCCTGTTCCTCGCCTTCAGGGCAGAAGGCAGCTTTACCTTCCAAACCAGGCTTCTGAGCAAGAAGGAAAGAAAGAGCCTCCCATCTGCTGCCTAGAGTTGGTACTGAATCTCGGCAAAACCTCCAGTTTCTCTAGAGGAGCCATCGCTGCTGATCTTTGTCAAAATCTCCACAATCCAAGAAGGTGAGCCCTCGTTACTGTTTCCAGATGCCCACACAGAAGTCAAGGCTGGTTTGCGTAGGACTGGAGGCTGGGACTTGGCAGCCTGCACCTCGAATTGGAGCAAGACTTTCACAGAAACAAAACATAACCAAGTCCCCTGCACACACTCAGCTAAGCTCTCTGCACACAAGTATACATGAGTTCGCACGCCGCCCAGGCAGGTGCTGGATGACAAGAACAGAGACCAAAAAAGATGCACTGATCCTGGGGATGATGACTTGAGGTCAATCTGTATTTGCTGAAAGCCCATCATGTGCCAGAAGACAGAGACACAAAGAGATGTCCTGACAGAGAGGACGTCTGGCCGGACACTTTGGCAACACACAGGACTGGCTAGGTCATATGCGGGGCCCAGTGCAAAATGAAAAGGCAGGAGCCTTTGGTCAAAAGGTATTAAGAATTTCAAGAACATGTCACAAAGTTTGGGGTCCTTCTGAGCATAGCATCCCCTGCAACTGCTCCAGTCCCATGTCTGTGAAGCCAGTCTGGGTTGCATGTGGCAGAAAATTAACCCAAACCAATGGAGGGAGGGGAGGAGGGGGAGGGGAGAGGGGTAAGGGGAGAAAGGAAAGGTGGGGGAGGAGAGGGGAGGGGAAAGGAGGGGGAGGGGAAAAGGGGAGGGGAGGGGGAAGGGGATAGAGTGGGAAATGAAGGAAGGGAGGAAGAGAAGGGAGAGAGAAAGGGAAGGAGGAAGGGAGGAAGGGAAAAAAAGGAAGACAGAAAGAAGGGAGGGAGGAAGGAAGGGAAGAAGAGAGGAGAGAGGATGGAAAGAAGGAATGAAAGAGTTAAAGAGCAAGAAGGCATCCAGAAAGAGAAAGGAAAGGAAAAGGAAAAGAGAAATACATGGATCATGTAACTATCTAGGAATTGCTTCCATCTGACTGGACACAGATTCAAATCATCCTCAAAACCAAGGTTTACTGACCCTCGCTAGGTGTCAGCCACTGTTCTAAGGGATTTACATGTATTGACTCATTTACTCATCACCACGAGCCCCTGACCTAGGTATTTCTATGTCCCCATTTTTAAGATGAGGAAACTGAGGCACAGAAAGGTTAGGCAGCTTGCCCCAAGATTCCAGATTCAGTACACAGCCAAGCCAGGATTCAAACCCAGGCACTCGCACTCCCAGCTCATACGAGAGGTGTCAAATAAAAATCATGCACACGGTCCACATCCTGAGCATGTGCAGGCTTCCAGGAAAGCAGACGCTTTGGTAGACACATCCAGCACCAGTTGTCTGTGGAGGCAGAAGGGTTAAAGGAAGAGCTCTCCATCGGTTTAGGGTGTATTCATTAGGGATGGCCCATTCTAGACACCCTCACCCCCATCCTGTGTCCTTTCATAATTCCCCAATAGCACAGAAGATAACAGGATGAGGAAATGGCCACAGTATACAGAGCCCACTGTGCCAACTCTGAATCCACACCTGAATCCTGACAGATTTCTGCAAGGTGAAACCTGTAGGAACAGCTCTCAGGGTGAGTACATTTTAGACATTTCTCAGTGACTGTCCCTGAGTGGAATGCAACCATCCAGATACATTAGCTGTGCCATCCATCAGCCCAGCAGGCTCCAGAAGCAGAGGCCAACCTCCTCAGAGATGGTGGCACTCAGCCTGGGTCTCTCCAGAGGACGCTGGGACATCTACCTAAGGGTCCTCAGAGGGCCACCCCGGGAACAGATCTTTTCATTCTTAATGTGAATTTCTTGCTAACCTTTAAAAATGGGGAGTTCAAGCCCAGGCATCTTGAAGAAATGGCTGATCCCACATCCATAGCAAGACATGTACCAGATGAATCTGGAGGATCTTGTGCCAAGAAGTAGGAAAATGCTTTTACTGATGGGGATGCATCAAAAGGACATGCGAGGCAGCTGGAAGGAGCGCCTGCTGGGCAACGATGGGATGATTTAGAGCATCCAAACAACTAATGACTCAATGGGTTGAAACCCATCAAATATACTAAAATTCATGGGCTCACAGTGATGCTAACAATGGAGCATATGGAGAGTCTATCAGGCTGGATTTCCAGCTTCTCTTGAAAAACTGGAAGATCTGACAGCATTAGACCTATACTCTCATATGATGACAGTTGGCTGGAGCTGGGAGCAGCTGTCCCTTGTAGGCAGGGCACAGGCTTTCCACTTTGCCACAGTCCCCACCACTCCCTATTACTGCACTGGAGAGAGAGTGCTCATTGTTTGTATATGAGCATCTGCTTCACTCCTTTATGCCATGTACCTGCTACTTCGGTCTCAAATATCCTTCTGATCTGGAACATCCCTCATCTAGCAGTTCCTGGAGGTCAGATCTGGCCTAGCTTCTCTAGGCTGCTTCCAAAAGGCCCACGATCAGAAGGAAATACCATGCTACTGAAAAAAGATGGACCACATCCCCACCCAACCTCCCTGCCCCCGCCACACATCCTCTGGCCCACCCGCTCTCTGCCCTGTTTGGTTGGGGTTCTGTGCAGAGGCACAGTGGGCTATGATTTGCATTTTCAAAGGCTCACTCTGGCTCCTCAATGAGAATAGACTGGAAAGAGATAAGCATGAGAGAAGCAAGATGCTAGAAGCAGCTTCAGCAGATTCCAGGCAGGAGATGATGGGGCTTGGATCAGGGTCGAAGAGAGAAGATGGGCCAGAACCCCGGGAGTTCAAAGCTAGAGGTGGCGATTCACTGATGGATAGGATATGGGATGTAAAAGGGAGAAGCCAGGATGACGCCAGGGTTTTCAACCTGAGCAAACCGGAAGGATGGAATTGCCGTCAGCTGCCACGTGTGTTCTGGGAAAGTATGATTTTCATATCTATTTAAATTAATTGAAATCCCAATTAACTTTGATTTAAAATCACCATTCCCAAGCAGCAGTTGCCTGCCTCCCCTCATAACCCAGAATCAAAATGGCACCACTCTCGTAACGGTAACCCGGTTTCTCTATGACTAACAAACAGGGATGCCAAATGGGTTGAGTGCCAGCGAGCCAGGAGCATCCGTAAGAAAGAATCTCCCTTTAAAGGGCCACTGCTGCAGGATTCTTCTGCAAACCCCGGTACACACCCACCTTTTGTCACACTCAATTATGTCTAAGAAGATGTGAACACTGTCTCAGCCCATCTTCCTAAAATAGCCCAGAAGAGCAAGCAGGAAATATTCCACCCTGAAAGGTCTTTCACTGAAGAGCTGGGAAGCTCTGGAGACAGGTGCATATAATTGAACAGCCTCGGACAGCAGTACTCAGTGATGGGCCACTTGATGTGACATCGTATTTCATTTCTATAATTGCTCAGCCTGTGCCTTGAGTCAAGGAGACATCCTAAAACCGTTTCTCACATCAACACACACGTTAGCAGATGAAAGGGAGGTGCCCTCCCAAAGCCTCTAAATGTACTGTGCCTCTCATTGTTCAGTAAGACCCAGAACCACCATGGGGGTGTTGTTGGGGGGGATGTCAAAGTGTTTCTCTGCGTGGCTGGCTACCGTTGCCACGGTAACCAGAGGCCTACCAGAGGAAGCAGCCACTGAGAGACAGCCCCACAGGGGCTGGGAGCTTTCCGAGTAGAGAAGTCTTACCTCCCTGGGGTAGGGAGTGGTTATGTAGACTTGAAGAGGGCAGTCTAGGCCGCGCGCGGTGGCTCACGCCTGGAATCCCAGCACTTTGGGAGGCCGAGCGGGCGATCACAAGGTCTGGAGATCGAGATCATCCTGGCTAACGCGGTGAAACCCCGTCTCTACTAAAAATATAAAAAATTAGCCGGGCGCGGTAGCGGGCGCCTGTAGTCCCAGCTACTCAGGAGGCTGAGGTAGGAGAATGGCGTGAACCCGGGAGGCGGAGCTTGCAGCGAGCCGAGATCGCGCCAGTGCACTCCAGCCTGGGCGACAGAGCGAGACTCTGTCTCAAAAAAAAAAAAAAAAAAAAAAAAAGAAGAGGGCAGTCTAACTTACAGGCCTGGGTTCAAACCCAAGTTTCCCTGCTAATTAACTGTGTGAACCCTGGAGCTTACTTAAGAGCTCTGCACCTCAGCTTCCTCATCTGTAAAATGGGAGGGAACATGGGTGTAGTGGGGATCTAAGGAGACAGGCAGTGTGCCTAGCAAACAGGAGCCCCCAACAATCCTGCTGTAATTCCCAGCCACCGTCCACACCGCCACCTCTGTCTGGGTCTCCCACAAGCCATGCCACTGCCCGCCAGGAGATCTGGCTGGACATGTGTGCAGGAAGAGCTGCTTTGCACAGCTTGCGGTGGATGGTGTCTTCCAGAGGGTCACACCAGTAGATCCATCTCACATGACATTCCTTCCTACAGCGATGGGCCAATGTCCCTTCCCTTTGAGTCTGGGTGGGCCTGGGACTATAGTGAAAGGGACTCCATGGGCCTTGTGAGGCAGTCATAAAAGGAAATGCAGCTCCTGCCTGGTCCTCTTGGGACGCTCACCCTTGCAACCAGCTGCCATATTGCAAGGAAGCCAGGCAGCCACAGGAAGGGGCTCGTGGAGGTGTTCCAGCCACAGCCCAGCTGTGATCCCGGCAGACAGCAGCATCAACCCCCAGACATTCGAATGAGCCCTGAGATGACTCCTTTGAGCTGCCTAGGATGATGACAGCAAGTGGACCAAAGACAGCTGTTCCTGCCACACCCTGTCCCAATTTTAAACTAGTGAGTAAAATAAATGGCATTGTTCTTTTAAGTCACCAGGTCTTGGGGTAGTTTGTTATACAGCAATTGATCATAAGAACACAACTCAGAAATTTTAATTTTGAGCCTCACTCAAACAGCTCACTATAAAATTCCTTGAGGGCTCAGCCAGAGGACAAACTTTGCCAAGGAAGCACATCTCCATTAGCTCTTCAGTGATGAACCTGGAGGGGAAGCAGAGGTGCTGATTTTTGCCTGTTGTATTGTCCATTTCCCCTGAGAATGGAAATTCCAAGAGGACAAAGACCACATCTGAGTTTTGCCTGCCTAGGACAGAGGCTGGCATATAGTAGGTGCTCAGAAAATATCGGTCAAATGAATGAGAACATCAGATACAAAAAGAACCAAATAATTAAGATTCTAAAGTGTGGGAATGAATGTTTTCACCTGATGTGCACTAGTAGTAACCACAATAACCAAACTAATAAAAGCAAGCTGCAAAGATCTAATCTTACTACCCCTAAAAGAACAAACATCTGGCAGGTAGAGGAAGGCAGATAAAGTGATATTTTTCTTTTCAAGGCTGCTTCTGAGTCTATGAAAAGATAAAGAGCATCCTATTCCAAATAGCATATAAAACTGAAGCATTATAAAAATACATAATAAAGAATCTGAATATCTCCTGACCACAATGTTCAGTTTAGGATTAGTCATAATAGCAGAGAACTAGAATCAGTTTACAAGCCCATCAGGTGGAA
Organism: Nomascus leucogenys; assembly: GCF_006542625.1. Taxonomy (NCBI): domain Eukaryota; kingdom Metazoa; phylum Chordata; class Mammalia; order Primates; family Hylobatidae; genus Nomascus; species Nomascus leucogenys. Next base: position 92,574,515 of record NC_044390.1, on the reverse strand, counting down.
AAGAGCTAAATAAATCATGACACGATGGAATATTACACAGCACGTAAAAAGACTGAGGTAAGTGTAAAAGTGCTAACATGGTTAGGTCTACAAAATATATTACTGGCTGAAAAAAAGCAAGTTGCAGAATACTATATCAATATAGCATTTAAATGAAAAATTAAATGAACAAGAATAATATATTGTTCATGGTTCCACATATAAGGAAAAATATAAAAAACATTAAATTCATGATCGTATTTGCCTCTGGGAGAGGGGATGGAATTGAGGATGGTGCAAAAGAGAACTTCAATGTTTTCTGTAATGTTTGGGTTCTTTTTTTGCAAAATAATAAAAGACCTGCTGCAAAAGTGACAAAATGTGAACAGCTCACATTTCTAGGTGCGGAGTACACTGATATTTGTTATGTTACTCTTTGTACTTTTCAAGTTTTTTTATTTCTCAAAATAAAAATTACAATTAAAAAAAAAGAAAGGCTTTTCACATCCTGCTAGTAGAACTGTAATTGGCAACCACATTTTAAAGCACGATGTGCAATAATTTATTAAAATGGCAAATGCATAACCCCTTGAACCCAGCAATCTCATGTCTTAATATTCACCCTGGAGAAAGGCTAAGCGCTCAGGCAGATATCAGGATATTAGCCAAGCATTGCTCATAACGGAAGACACTTGGAGACAGCTTAGATGTCCACAGGTGGGGAATAGCTAAGGTGTCCAGAGCAGTTCCATATTCCAAAACAATATACAGAAGCAGCAAAGAACAGAGCGGATGACGTCTGTGAATTGGTGTGAAACTGTCTTCAGGATGCATTGTTGAGGGAAAATAGGCAAGTTGCAAAAATATTATGTAAAGTATATCTTTTTTAAAATACTGTATTTTTCTACAGGTGAATATATATATATATATATATACACACACACATATATATAACTATATATATACTTACACTATATATAGCATATATATACTTATGTGTATATATATTTGTAATATACTTGTATTATAAGTATATATACTTGTAATATACTTGTATTATAAGTATATATACTTGTAATATACTTGTATTATAAGTATATATACTTGTAATGTAAGTATATATACTTATATAAGTATATGTATATATACTTACATTACAAGTATATACATACCTTTATTACAAGTATATACACACTTATATTACAAGTATATATATACTTATATAACATACACATATTACAAGTATAGACATAGATACGATCTGAAATAAAGGTGTAATAACTGTGGTTACCTCTGGAGAGAAAGCAGAGAGAGACGTGGGGCTTGGGATGCTGATCACAACAGACTTTAGCCCTATTTGTAATGTTTTCATTTTCACACAGATAAACAGTAATAATAATAATAGCACACCCTATCTCGCTTTTCTGATTTGCCAGGCACTGTTATAAGTGCTTTCCATGCATTCATTCATTCAATCCAACAACAGTCCTAAGAGGTTGAGTGCCATTATTATTCCTATTTTACAGGAAGGATCCCACAGTACAGAGAGGTTAAGAAAATCACTTAAATCAAAAAGAATCACAACCATACAGACTGAAACACATTAGTCGTATTTAAATCCATGGGTTTGTCATGATACTGCACGAAACCTTCCTGAGTGTCTACACCATTCATTCACTTGTTCAAAAATGAGCCCTCTCTATGTGCCGGACAGAATCCCTGGTCTTGTGGAGCTGACGGGTTTAGTGGGAAAAAGAATGACCACCGATGAAATAAATAATAATATGCATAGGATTCTAGATAGCTGCAAATGACATGGAGAAAAATGAAGAAGAAGGATAAGCAACACTGGAGTGGACTCCAGTGGTTGCAGTGTTAAGTAGGAGGCCAAGAACCTCCTCAGGCCAAGGGCCACCATCATAAAGGTCTAAAGAGGTAGGAGCACAGAAAGGGAAGGGAGGAGGTCCCAAGAAGAGGAAATAGGTGCAAAGTCCCTGAGGCAGGAGGATGCCCAGGGTGTTCCAAGGCTATCAGGAGGCCAGTGTGGCCAGACTGGGGCAAGTAAACAGACAGGAAGTCATAGAGGTAATGGGAACGACCAATTATTTAGAGCATTCTGATCCACTTTAAGGACATTGGCTTTTACTTGGAATGAGATGGACACCACTGGGGCATTCTGAGCAGAGGAGGGACATGGTGCAATTGACATGCAGCAAAGCTGCTTTGGTTGTTGTGGGAAGAAAGGATTGAGAAGGGACAAAGGAGGAGGCCACTGCAATGGTCCAGGCAAGCAACAATAATGGCTGGGAGCAGTGAAGGGAAGGAGAAGGAGTTAATTTCTGGATATATTTGGAAGACAGAGCCACAAGATTTGCTGATGGCTTGGAAGGAATTAGAGGGGAAGAATCAGGGATGCTCTAGGTTTTTTAGCCTGAGAAGCTGGAAGGATGGAATTACCATCAGAAGTAGGGAAGGCTGTGGGAGGAACAGATTCAGGGCAAGGGTGGGAAGTATGGTTTTGGGCCAGGTTAAGTATGAGACACCTGAGGTAGAGGTGTCGAGGTAGAGATATCATGTAGACAGTCAGAGAGACGTCTGGAGCCCAGGGGAGAAGTCCTGGCTGGAGATAGAGTGAATAAGTTTCATCTGCCATCTGCTAAAACCTGAGGCTCCAAGAGCTAAATGTGGCCGGCAGGTGTGTTGTGTTAAGCCTGCATAATATTTTTTAATTTAGATTTATTTCCCACATTTTTCATAAGAGTCCAAATTTCTAGTCGTGGTTGGAAAATCAGAAAATCTGCCAACTTTAGACTCCAATTCCTGGTTGGAGATGGGCAGTGTCCACCTCCTTGGACCAGGCAGCCAACCAAAGCCTCCAGTTGGCCAGCTAAGCTTATTACCTTAGCTGCCTGGCCCCCTGGGGCCTATCAGTGACATTCCTGGCACAAGACTCTAAGAAATGAATCTCCACTTAGACAACTGCTGTAGCAAAAAGCTAGTGAAGCCTGGAACTTCTGACTTTTTCTCCTTCTCTACCCAAAAAGCTCATTACAAGGATCTCGCAGACAAAATAACTTAGCATGATCTCTAACTTCACCGGAGTACAGAGTTGTTAAACACACTCAGCAATAGAGAAAGATGGAAACTCAATGTCAGCCAGGTGGGAAGCAACACGAACAGTCCATCTGGCTCTCATTTCCCTAAATGAAGATTTCCTTGTCCTTTAAACTTAGAGATCTCCAACAAAACAATAATAAATCACAGCAAAGTGTTAGGAGGTTTTCTTTGCCATCCCACAAAGCATATATTTCCATTACCTGGCCCAGATTGGCCAAATGAAGACCAATGTATCTATAAAACGCAATGACATGTTAATACAAACCTTAGAAAAGATAAAATGCTTTTTATCTCCACCTTAGGAAAACCTAATAAAGAATTAACTGTCCGCAACGCCATGGAATTTCACTCAAGGCTTTACTTTATGCCAGGACTTCTTAGATCATTAACTTTTAACAGACAGGCTTCCCCCCATACCCTGGGCTTTGGACATGTGGCTGCCATCTCACACTACATTGATAAGCCATTAAAATTGGACTCCCGCTTCCCATCAGAACTTTAGTTACGAGCTCCAGCTGATGCCTCCTCATGACAGCAAATCTCAGCATGAATCTCGTATGTCAAGGTTTGCAGCTAAAAGGTCTCAGCAGTATTTACTTGCACAGGTCTCTTATTGCTGAATGGGAACCCCTGAATCTAAACTGTTGCCCATGTCTGATCTCCATGATGGCAGCTCCTGGAAGAAGTTGGAGGAGATGGGTTGAAAACTAGGCAACTGATATTTGTAAGACTTCAGAAGTGTACCAATATATCCAGAGTAGCTGGGGAGTTCTCCAATCCATGACAAGGAGTGCCCAACCTCCCCTGGGGGAGTTAAAAAGTAACAAGTCTAATATTCTGAAACAGCAAAGCAAATGTCTTACTTCCAACAAGACGATGGCTCCAACAGTGATTACCAGAGAGAACAATGACCTCCCAACACTCAGGAAAAAGCTCACCAGTGCTATGCTAAGAATGTGTCAATACCTGCACTATGAATGTGAAGCAGCGTCAAAGAAGAAAAGATTTTTTTTTTTAGAAATGGGGTCTCACTATGTTGCCCAGGCTGGAGTGCAGTGGCTATTCACAGGCGCAGACATGGTGCACTACAGCCTTGAACTCCCTGCCTCAAGAGATTCTCCCTCCTCAGCCCCCCAAGTAGTTGGGACTACAGGCAAGCAGCACCATGCCTTGCTAAAGAAGAAAATTTTTAAACACTAGTTCCCGGTGTTTGGAAAACTGGATATCCACATGCAAATTAATGAAGCTGGACCTTTATACCTTATACCATACACCAAAACTAACTCAAGATGTATTATAGACTTAACTAAAAGAGCTAAAACTATAAATTCTTAGAAGAAAACCTAAGGGCAAAATCTTCACGATCTTTCAAGGGTGTTATATTTATGAAATCATTGCAAAGTCCATGAAGGACAAATCATCATTGATTTTGCAATGATTTCATAAATGTAACCAAAAAAATACAAGCAACCAAAATAAATATATTGAACTTCTTAAAAATAAAATTTTTGTGCATTAAAGCAGGGGTCCCCAAACCCTGGGCTGTGGACCAGTACCAGTCTGTGACCTGTTCGGCCACAAAGCAGGAGGTGAGCCCAGCCAGTAAGCAAGTGAAGCTTCATCTGTGTTTACAGCCGCTCCTCATTGCTCACGTTACCACCTGAGCTCCACCTCCTGTCAGATCATCAGTGGCATTAGATTCTCATAGGAGCACAAACCCTATTGTGAACTGTGCATGCGAGGGATCTAGGTTGCGTGCTCCTTATAAGAATCTAACTAATGCCTGATTTGAGGTCGAACAGTTTTATCCCAAAACAATCCCTCATCACTGTCCACGGAAAAATTATCTTCCATGAAACCAGTCCCTGGTGCCAAAAATGTTGGGGACTGCTACATTAAAGGACACTATACCAAGAGAGTGAAAAGGCAGCTCACAGAATGGGAGAAAATATCTGCAAATTCATATGTGATAAGGGTTTACTATCCAGAGAATAGAAACTTCTACAACTTAGCAACAAAAAGACAAACAACCCAATTAAAAAATGAGCAAAAGACTTGAATAGATATTTCTCCACAGAAGATATACAAATGGCAAATAAGCACATAAAAAATTCTCAACGTCATTATTCATTAAGGAAATGCAAATCAAAGCCACAATGAGATACCACTTCACACTCACTAGGATAGCTACAATTTTTAAGGGGAAAATAATAAGTCTGGGAAAATACGTGGAGAAATTGGAACCCTTACAGATCGCTGGCGAAAATATAAAATGGTGCAGCTGCTGTAGGAAACAGTTTGGCAGTTGATCAAAAAGTTAAGCATAGAATTACCATATGATCCAGCAATTCCACTCACAGCTATAGACCCTAAAGATCTGAAAACAGATATTCAAAGATACTTGGCCATGAATGCTCACAGCAGCATCACTCATAGTATCCAAAAAGTGGAAACAGTCCAAATGTCCATCAACAGACAAAAGAATAAACAAATGTGATTTATCCACACAATGGAATATTATGAAAAGGAATGAAGTTCTGATAGATGCTGTAACATGCATGAGCCTGGAAAACATTATGTTAAATACAGGAAGCCAGACACAAAAGGACAAATATTGTGTGACTCCACTTACATATGAAATATCTAGAATAGGCAAAGTTATAGAGACAAAAAGTAGATTTGAGGTTATCAGAGGCTGGGAGGAGGGGAGAAATGAGGAGTTTTTGCTTAATAGATACAGAATTTCCTTCTTTTTTTTTTTTTTTTTAAATATACAGAGTCTCGCTCTGTCCCCAGGCTGGAGTGCAGTGGTATGATCTCAGCTCACTGCAACCTCTGCCTCCTGGGTTCAAGCGATTCTCCTGCCTCAGCCTCCTGAGTAGCTGGGATTACAAGTGCCTGCCACCATGCCTGGCTAATTTTTGTTTTTTAGTAGAGACGGGATTTCACCATGTTGGCCAGGCTGGTCTCGAACTCCTAACCTCAAGTGATCCGCCCACCTCGGCCTTCCAAAGTGCTGGGATTACAGGCATGAGCCACCACGCCCAGCCTGCTTAATGGATACAGTTTCTATTTCAGACGATTAAAAATTTTGAAACTAGACAGAGGTGACTGTTGCATTTCATGGTGAATGCAATTAATGCTACTGAATTACACTTAAAATGGTTAAAGTGGCAAATTTTATGTATATTACAAAAAATAAATTTTAAAGAAGGGGGAAAAACACCTTTTGCCCTCTTTGCAAGCACTGAAAATCCAGAGTCCCATCCCAGACGTTAGATTCTGGCAGGCCTGCATTCAAATCCAGCTCTGCCAGTTACAGATTGTGTGTCTACACTGGCTATACCTTTCCACAATAGTGCTGTGTAATGAACAACCCCAAAACTCAGTGGCTTAGAGCAGTAAGCATTTGTCTAACACATCCCTCTGCAGGTTGATGATTCCACCTGGGCTCACCGGACAGTTCTTTCAGTCTCAGCCAGGCTCACTTATTTTTTTTTTTTTTTTTTTTTTTTTTTAAGACAGGATCTCATTCTTTCACCCAGGCTGGAGTGCAGTGGCATGATCTCAGCTCACCACAGCCTCCACCTCCTGGGATCAGGTGATCATCCCACCTCAGCCTCCCTAGTAGCTGGGACCACAGGAGAGCACCACCATGCCTAATTTTTTTTTTAATTTATTTTTGAGACAGAGTCTCGCTCTGTCACCAAGCTGGAGTGCAAGCGGCACAATCTCAGCTCACTGCAACCTCCGCCTCCTAGGTTCAAGCGATTCTCCTGCCTCAGCCTCCTGAGTAGCTGGGATTTCAGGCACGTGCCACCATGCCTAACTTTTTATTTTTAGTAGAGACGGGGTTTCACCATCTTGGTCAGGCTGGTCTCGAACTCTTTGACCTCATGATCCATCCACCTCAGCCTCCTAAAGTGCTGGGATTACAGGCATGAGCCACCGTACCCAGCCAATTTTTTCCTTTTTTTTTTGTTTTTGTTTTTGTTTTATTTTGAGACGGGGTCTCGCTCTGTCACCCAGGCTAAAGTGCTGTGGCACAATCTCGGCTCACTGCAAGCTCCACCTCCCGGGTTCACGCCATTCTCCTGCCTCAGCCTCCTGAGTAGCTGGGACTACAGGCGCCCGCCACCACACCTGGCTACTTTTTTGTATTTTTTAGTAGAGATGGGGTTTCACTGTGTTAGCCAGGATGGTCTCGATCTCCTGACCTTGTGATCCACCTGCCTCAGCCTCCCAAAGTGCTGGAATTACAGGCATGAGCCACCGCGCCCAGCCAGACTCACTTAAATATCTGGGGGTCTGCTAGCTCTTGGCTCATCTAGACTGGCCTTGGTGGCACGATTCGGATCTTCTCCACTTGCCTTCCATCCTCCGGCAGCTTGGGTGTGTTCTCCTCATGGCTGCAGAGAGCACGAGGCAAAGAGGAAACACAGAGGGTCTTCAAAGCTGGGCTCAGGGCTGGTGCATGGGCCATCCCCCTGAATTCTAGTGGCCAAAGCAAGGCACGAGCCCTGCTCAGATTCAAGGGGTAGAGAAATAGACCCCGCCACTTTAGCAGAGGAATTCAGCCCCGAATGCAATCAAGCTCTGCCAGTGGCCTTTGACAACTCAGCACCTCCACATAGATCCCTCTATAAAATGAAAAATACAGATCAGTGCAAGGATTCTGAGATAATCCACAGAAAGCAGGTAGCACTGAGTCTGACACATTATAATCCACTAACAAATGTCAGCTTTTATGAGATATTATCAGCCACTTAGGTCAAATGCTCGAAATTTCAACTAAAGAAATTTTTTAAATAAATACCAACATGTATACCAACATACATATATATATATATATCTCTCCCAGAGTCACGTAGCAATGGAGGCAACCTCATAACATTCTCCATTTGAATTATTTGTAAGTTATATGCCATGGGAACCAATCCTCAGAAATCACCAAGAAAGCTGTCATCACAAAAGCTTCCCAGTGCAGGCATAGCACAGGTAAGGCTGTTTGCAGGCAGCTCAAGGAACGAGGCTCGCCCAGTGCAGCACCTAAGTGTGTGGACTCTGGAGGCACAGTGGCCAGGGTTCAGATCCCAGCCATGCCCTTTGCAAGCTGTGTGGCCTTGGGCTAACGTTACATCACCTCTCTATGTCTTAGTTGCCTTATCTATAAAATGAGCTGATGACGGCTCCTCCTACCTCATGGAGTTGCCATGAGGATTAAATGAGTTAAGTCACCTGATGTGCTCAGAACAGGTCCTAGTATACAGTAAGCACTCTATACATGGTAGTTATTATTACAAAAATGTTTCCCTTTGCTCAGACAGGGCCTTAGTGTTATCTAGGGCTGGGCGCAGGGTTGCAGTGACATGATCTCTGGATGTAAGCAGATAGGTAGGTGCCACTTCTCTAGGGCCACACACAGGGGCCAAGGTGCCATCTGATGTCACTTGGGGGCTGGCTCAGCTTCCCTACAGCCTCTGGCTCTGTCAAGGTGTCAGGTGGTCGGGCTGCAACAAGGGATATAAAGAACAAAAGAGACCAGGTGCAGTGGCTCATGCCTGTAATCCCAGTGCTTTGGGAGGATGAAGTGAGAGGATTGCTTCAGGCCAGGAGTTGGAGACCACCCTGGGCAGCATAGCGAGACCTTATCTCTACACGTACCAAAAAAAAGAAAAGGGCAGGCTAAGAGGAAGGGTCATGGCTGGGGTAGGGAGAGGGGTTCCTTTAGGTGGGGTAATCGTGAAGAAAGGGAGAGAGCAGGCCTGGAGGTATCTGGGGGAAGGTGTTGCAGGCAGCAAGAACAGCCAGTGCAAAGCCCCTGGGGCGGCCCATGCAGGGCGCGTGGGAGGAACAGCTGGGAGCCAGACCCTGCAGGGCCTCAGGCCACGAGCAGGACTTGGGTTCTTGCTCTGAGTGAGGAAGGAAGCCAGCAGGGAGTTGAGAGCAGGGAAATGGCATAATCTGATTGACAACTACAGAACCCCACAAGCTCTGTGTGGACAGACAGCAGGGCAAGTGGGGGACGCAGGTGGGTCCAGGAGAGTGAACCGGGGTGGGAGGGGTCACTTAGACCAGGGTGAGAAGAGTGCAGATTCTGGGCATCCTTTGGAGGAAGAGCCAGCAGGATTTGCTGGTGGATCAGACAGGATGTGAACACTGACACTGGCGTGGTGACATGCATCTGGAAAAGCGGTGACAAGGGTGGCCCCAGGGCTTTGGGTCTACACACTTGGAGCCATGAGGTGCTGTTTCTGGGATGGGGAGACCAAAGGATGAACAGGTTGCACGGGGCTAGAGGTGGCTCCTGAAGGCTCTAGGGAGCTCTTGAGCAGGTCAGGGAAGGGTGAGGCAGGCACCATCAGCCCAGAGTCAGTCTGGAAGGCCGCAGACTGGAGGCAGCCATCCAAGGTATTGACATGGGAAGGGCTGGAGGACCAGGTCCTGGATCATTCCAGATGCCGAAGGTCAGGGAGATGGATAGGGAGCCACAATGGAGCTTGGGAGGAGCCGCCAGGGAGGCAGGAAGTAAGCCAGTGAGTGATGAGTCCCAGGGCCCAGGGAAGAGCAGATCCAGGAGGGAGGGAGAAAGGAACAGACCCAAGTGTTGGAGAGACAGTGGGGTGACTTCGAGAAGAGCTGCTGCATAGAACAGTGGGCGCTAGAGCCTGATAAAAGCGGGTTCAAGAGAGAACAAGGTAAAAGAATGGATGGCAGCAGAGCGCCAGGGTGCACACCTGTATAGTCCCAGCTATGCATGAGGATCGCTTGAGCCAGGAGTTTGAGGCCAGCCTGGGCAACACAGCAAGACCTCATCTCTAAAAAATTACAGGCGGTGGTTCACACCTGTAATCCCAGCACTTTGGGAGGCTGAGGCGGGCAGATCACGAGGTCAGCAGATCGAGACCATCCTGGCTAACACAGTGAAACCCCATCTCTACTAAAAATACAAAAAATTAGCCGGGTGTGGTGGCAGGCGCTTGTAGTCCCAGCTACTCGGGAGGCTGAGGCAGGAGAATGGCGTGAACCCGGGAGGCAGAGCTTGCAGTGAGCTGAGATCGCGCCACTGCACTCCAGCCTGGGCGACAGAGCTAGACTCCATCTCAAAAAAAAGAAAAAAAAAAGAAAAAAGAAAAATAAGTGATGGGAGGGAGTAGATGTAACACTTTTTTTTTTTTTTTTTTTTTGAGACAGAGTCTTGCTCTGTCGCCCAGGCTGGAGTGCAGTGGCGCGATCTCGGCTCACTGCAAACTCTGCCTCCCGGGTTCAAGTGATTCTCCTGCCTCAGCCTCCCGAGTAGCTGGGATTACAGGCGCCCGCCACCACACCCAGCTAATTTTTGTATTTTTGTTTGAGACGGGGTTTCACCACATTGGCCAGGCTGGTCTCGAACTCCTGACCTCAGGTGATCCGCCCACCTCAGCCTCCCAAAGTGCTGGGATTACAGGCGTGAGCCACCACGCCCGGCCGATGTAACACTCTTGAGGAACGCTTCCTACAAAATGGAGTAGAGAAACTGGCAGTAGCTGCTGGGTGGGTGGGTGGGAGGGAGATGGACTGGTCAATGGTATTGGGGTTTTTTTGTTTTTGTTTTTTGTTTTGTTTTGTTTTGGAGACAGGGTCTCACTCTGTCTCCCAAGCTGGAGTGCAGTGGCGCAATCATGGCTCACTGCAGCCTAGAATCCTTGCTCAAGTGATCCACCTCAGCCTCCAGAGTAGCTGGAACACAGGCTCGCGTCACCATGCCCAACTGATTTTTAACTTTTTTGTAGATACGGGGTGGCCTCACTATGTTGCCCAGACTGGTCTCGAACTCCTGGGCTCAAGTGATCCTCTTGCCTCAAGCTCCAAAAACACTGGGATTACAAGCATGAGCCACCATGCCAAGCCTAAAGGTATTTCTTAGGAGGGGAGCATGCTTGTTTACTGTTGGGAATGGTCCAGCGGAGGAGGATAATGTGGGAGAAAGAGAGAGGGGAAAGAACCACAGCAGAGTCAAGGAGTAGAGAGGAGGAAATGGGATGTAACCCATGAGCCACCCCAGGGCTCCTCCTTCATTTATGGGTCCACTCACTCCTAGAAGATCCTGTCCCTGTTCGTCCCAGGACTCTTGTTCCTCCAAATCACAGGTGGAGGTCTAGAGCACCAGCAGTCTGCTTGGCCAGCACCTGCACTGAACTGGCTGTATTGGGCCGTGGGGCCACCATAAGGACTTCGGCTTTTATCGGAGTGAGATAAGGCGTGCTTATGGATTCCGAGCAGAGGAAGGAGAGGATTGAACTCGGGTATCAGAAGGCTCCCTCTGACTTGGAGTGGTTGTGAATGTATAGTGCAAACTCACTAAACTCACAAAAGGGCAACCTTTTCTTTTCTTAAGTATAAAAAGAAATGCCATTGATATGTGAAGAGAGGAGAAAAAGCATACTCATGTAAAGTGTTCAATTAAAATCAGAATCTGTTACTCTAAGTGCTAATATCAGCAACAGTTATTTCGCCACAGTGCTAAGTGCCGCCTGATTGTGTTACGCATCGTTTTATTTAATGCTGGAGATGAACCTGTGAATAAGGCATCATTCTTGTTCCCATTCCACATAAGGCAAAACTAAGGCTCTGTCTTGCCCAAGGCCCAGCCACCGATTCAGAGTAGAGTCAGGTCTCAGACTCAAGTCCTGGCTTTAAGCATAACATGGTCTGCCTCCTATGCTTTGGGCAACATCTGTGATTTTTGCACACTATTGAGATGAACTCGAAGGAGATGTCTAAGGAGATATAAGACATCATCACAACAAAGCAGCCTGCCCGAGACACCCAAGTCTGTCTGTCTGTCTGTCTGTCTCTCTCTCTCTCTCTCACAAACACACGCACACACGCACACACAGGTTTCATGGAGGAGAGACAGCCGGCCTATGTGACCCACACCTTCTCAGAGTCTCTCCTCCAAGCCACCACATAGTGTGTTTCTGTTCCATCATTTCATGTCCACGTTCCCTTCCAGCTCCTGCCCCAACAGGCTGGATCCCTGTGTGAGTGGCCATAGGAGACGCTCACAGACCTTCCCTCGAACATCTCATCGATCCCTGGCTGGAAGAAGGGGCCCCACCCAGAGCTCTGTGGTTCTCCCACTCCCAGCCCAGCCACTGAGTGCTCTCCCAGATGACTTGTCAGAACAGAAGCACAAGATAATTATCACACTAATGAGCTTTTTTTCCTTTTTAACTAACTGGCTACTTTAGTTCTCTTTGGTCATTTTGCTGTTTAATCATGCCTGACTCTCATTAACTTTTGTTCACTTCCTTTTTGTGCTTTTTTTTCTTCTGTAGCCTTTGCCTCTAGTAGAAGAACTGAAAATACAGAAAAGCTTAGAGTGGCTCACACATATACAATCCTACCACCCGCCATTAAGGTTGTACATGCTTCCTGCATTTTTCTTTATGCACAGTTTCAGTAAGTTGATATTTTATTGTATACACCACTTTCATTCTGCATTTTTTCTGCCATTTAGCATAAACACTTTCTCCTATTATTAAAAATTCTTTATACACATTATTTATAAAGACTACCTAATATGCCATGGCATGGCTCTTCCACAGATTTCCTCAATCATTCTCCTGCCTTAAATCAATATCATGTATATTGTGACCAGCAGGACTTCGGAGTCAGCAGACTGGCTGCTTACCACCTTGGGCAAGTGACAAGCTGTCTAAGCTTCAATTTCCACGTTTGTATGGTAGGGAATTGAGGTCATAATAACCTCAAAGGTTGTTGGGAAGATTCGTAGTTGATATATAGGCACTGCTCTTAGTGCAGTGCCTGGCACTTATTTAGACATTCAATGGCAGCCATAATTATTTTATCAAGGAACCATGTCCCCGTCATTGGAAAACTAGGTTGTTTTAAATTTTTTACCATTATAAATAGTTCTGTGACGAACATCTTCATGCATAATATTTAATCCACTTTTCCCATTTGAGATTATTTCCTTTTGATAGATTTCCAGCAGTGGAATTACCAGGTCCAACAGTGCATGAGTAACTCTTAAATCTCTACCAGGTCTGGCTTGTTGCATCCAACCAATATTGCCAGCAATGCAAGCACGCCTAATCCAGTTGTCTGCTACCTAACACACCACCCCAAATGTAGTGGTATATAGGCAGTTATGTAGAACAAAAGCCAGTTTATTATAGCTCACAGAATCTTGGAAATGGGAACTCAGATCAGGCACAGAGGGGATGGGCTGTCTATGCTCACAGTGGTGGAGGCCTCAACAAAAGAGACTTCAGTGACAAGGTTGATTCTGAGGCTTGGGACTTTTTTCACCTGGAGGCTTTCTCACTCACAGGTCACCTCTAGGCTTGCTGGCTGCAAGGCTGGGTTCAGCTGTCAAATGGAGTGGCTTGGGCTTCCTCACAGCATGGCGGCTGGGCTCCAGGAGGAAAGTATCTCAAGAGGCAACATTCTAAGAGAACCAAGCTGCATGGCCTTTAGGGACCTAGCTTTGGAAGCCACACAGTGCCATGCTATAGTTCAGAGCAGTCACAAGCCAGCCTGGATTCAGGGGGAGGGGACATAGACCCCCACACCTCTCAAGGGGTAGAATGTCAAAACTTTGTGACCGGTTTTTAAAACTGCTGCAATAAGCACTATTCACAATAGCAAATACATGGGATCAACCTAGGTGCCCATTAGTGGTGGACTGGATAAAGGAAACATGATGCATATACACCATGGAATATTACGCAGCCATAAAAAAGAACAAAATCATGTCCTTTGCAGCAACATGGATGCAGCTAGAGGCCATTATCCTAAGCAAATTAATGCAGAAACAGAAACCAAATACTGCATGTTCTCACTTATAAGTGGGAGCTAAACACTGGGTACACATGGACACAAAGATGAAAACAATAGACGCTGGGGCCTATTCAAGGGAGGAAGGAGGGGAACAATGGCTGAAAAACTACCTACTGGGTACTATGCTTAGAACCTGGGTGACAAGATCAATCGTACTCCAAACCTCAGCATCACACAATATACCCATGTCACAAACCTGCACAGGTACCCCCTGAATCTAAATGTTGAAATAAAAAATAAAGTTAAATAAAACTGCTACAATACGCTTTACTAAGAATGGACTCAATAAAGTAATACAAGGGCAGCAGGTCCTCTTGTCCATGTGAGCAACCACAGGTGAACAAGGAGTCTGACAAATTGTGCCAATGTCTCAGGGAGAGACTGTACCACATCCCTGGCCATCAATTCATCCCCATGTCTCCATTATGTCAATGACATGTGTTGAAAGGAGCCAGCCCCATAGCACTGAGCTCCCCAGCTCCCAAAAGAATCCAACCCACGACCTTGGCTTAAGAACTCCTCGCTCAATTAAATATCCATTGTTCTTGCACATCCAGCAACCATTCCCCATACATTTGCTAACAACACCTCAATTTTCCTTTGAGAAACCACTCTGAGCCCACATGGTTTGGGTGGTCATGTGACCCTGACCTGGCCAATCAGCACTGTGCAAACTTCTAGCCACTGAATGAGTTCAGAGGCAGGTACATGATCCAAGGAAATCCAGTGAGATTCAGTCTTGCCATTTCTGCTGAACCGACTGAGAAAGAGAAGCCTCCTTTTCATCGCCAGCTCTACGAATGACATCAATTTGGATTGTCACAGGTCACTCCTGAAGGGGTAGCCACAGAAAGAGGCCAACTGGGAAACAGGCAAGGAATGGAGACAGACCAAGTTCTAATGTCTTCATTTGAGTCCCTGGATTTAGCCATACCTGAAGCTGTCCCTCCCAGATACTGCAGTTTTGCGAGCCAATCTCTTTCTTTGTGCAAGCCAGTTTTGAGTTGAGTTTCTGTCACTCACAAACAGATTTGTAGCTGCTACATTGTCTCATTATAGTCACTTTCTAGTCCTTGCTTTCATGACCAAACTCAACCAATGCAGTACAAAATTTTTTTTTTAATCAAACCAAATCTTCCCTGGCTGTAGGCCACCAGCTCCAAAACCAGAGAAATGGAAACATTTCACATTTGTTCCAGTTTGTAAAACCTTTCAAGCTAACACCTCCCTTCCATTCTGTCACTGCAATTTTAAAAATAAAATGGGAAATAAAGGTGTTTCTAAGCAACAAATTATATATGTAATGGGGGGGGAGGAGAATTAGAAGGTTTAATCTAGGTAGAAACTATTCCCATTTCTTTCTGAAGTCACTACCTGCATGAAACCTCCACAGGAGAATGAAACAAAGGTTGAGCTATTTTAATTCTTCTCTGATATGTTGGTAATAAATGTACCCTAGAAATTCTCGAACAGTGATACTCACCATAGGCAAATGAGTGAGACTACTCTGATAAAATAATTTCTGTTAGAAAAAAATATGGCTTTGGATATTGTGTTAATTATCTGTTGCTATTTATGGATTACCACAAACTTAGCAACTTAAAACAACGTGAATTTTAATACAGACAGAGTTTCAATTCAGGAAGATGAAAAGGTTCTAGAGATAGACGGTGCTTATGGTTGCATAATCATGTGGATAGACTTAAGGCCACTGAACTGTACCTCTACAAATGGCACATTTATGTTATGGATATTTCACCACAATTTTTTTTAAAAAAAGCAAATGTGTCTCATAGTTCCCATAGGTCAGAAGTCCAGACACATCACGTCTGGGTTCTCTGCTCAGATTCTTGCAAGGATGAAGTCAAGGCATGCCCTGGGGTGTGGTCTCATCTGGAGCTCAGGACCCTCTTCCAAGATCACTCAGGTTGCTGGCAGAGTACAGGTCCTTGCGATTGGAGGTCTGATATCCTCATGCCCTTGCTGACTGTCAGCTCTTAGACACCAGCCACATTCCTGGTGACATGCCCCCTCCATCTTCAGAGCCAGCATGGAGAATCTCCCTCTAGCACTTCAAACCCCTCTAACTTCTCAGTCTCTGGCCAACAGACTTTCATCTAAAGAGCTCCGGTGATTAGATCATGCCCATCTGGACAATCTCACTTTGTTAGTTCAGGTTGATATAACAAAGTACCATCCACTGATGGCTCATAAACAACAGGGACTTATTTCTCACAATTCTGAAGGGTTGAAAGTCTAAGGTTAGGTGTCAGCTTGGCAGGGTTCTGGTGAGGGCCTTCTTCTGGGTTGCAGATGGCCACCTTCTCACTGTGTCCTCACATGGCAGAGGGAGAGTGAGCTAGCCTTCTAACCTCTTCTTATAAAGGCACCAGTCCCATCACAGGGGTTCACCCTTGTGATCTAATCACTTCCTAAGGGCCCCACCTTCCAGTGCCATCGCACTGGGGATCAGGGTTTCAACGTATGAATTGGCTGGGGGGCGGGGAAGGATGACAATGGTATGGGGACACAATTATCCTGTCTTTAAAACTCTCTATCTTAAATTCAACTGTGCCATAAAACACAATCCAGTCTCAGGAGCGATACTTCTCATATCCACGGTCCTGGAGATTACACAGGGCATATGCACCTTCAATTCTGTCTACCATACATGCCTTGAACTCCAGTGATTCCAATCATAAGTATACACTCTGGAGGAAGCTCTGCATTTGTACACAAGGAGATGTACCAGGACACTCACTGTAGTATTGTTTACCATGGCAAGAAACAGCAAGCAGCCTAAATGCCCATCAGCAGGAGGACAGATGAATACTCCGTGATATATTCATATACCAGAATACTATGCAGCAGTGAAATAAACTACAGCAATATAGATCAGCACAGACGAGTCCCACCAACGCGGCAAGATGAACACATTGCGGAAGGATAAGTTTAGCAAGATGCCATTTATATAAAGTTTTTAAACACGCACAATGCCTCATGTAGTTCATGATTACATATATGGATAGCAAACTTAAGAAAAATTGCTAAATTCAGGCAGTGGTAATCCCTAGGGAAAGAGAGAAGCAAGGAAATCTGGGAGGAGTCTACAGAAGCATCGACTGTAACTGTCAGGCTTTATTTCCTTGGTTGGGTGGTGGGTGCACGATATTCATTAAAATATTCTCTGTGCCTCTTTGCATGCCTGGAATATTTCACGATTTTGAAGGTAGTAAGGTTTCATAAATCAATAAGAGCAGAAAGTTGAAACTGAAGCTCTAGAATTGCCTGCTGTTCAAAAGCTTTGGCAGTTGGGTGATTCCGATACGTAATGAGCTACTTGAATGAATTACGGCCCAACCTCAGCCAAGATTCACGGACGGCTTTCATTTTGTTCCAATTCTGGATTTTAAAACATACCGACTTTGTAGGCTCTAATGAAGAAACAATCGCCACTAGAAAAACACACACAGCACATCCAGGCTTCCTCTTGCTGACATGGTATATCTTTGATTTAAGGGGGACATAAAGCATGATGGATTATAACTGGGGGATTGAAGAGCACCCAGATATGCCAGCAGCATGACTAAGGGATAAATTGTCCAAAAGCCTTGGAAACCTTCCCAAGGTGAGGACTTTTGAGACTGCTGTAGCATTAGAAACACTGCTTCCCTCTGTCCAGAGACAGTGTGGTCCGATGGTTGAGCCCACGCACCCTGGAGCCACTTGGGCTCAGATCCATGTTTGGCCACTTCTTAGCTGCGTGACCTCAGTCAAGTGACTTGATGTCTCTGTGCCTCAGACTCTGCAAAATGTGGCTGGTGAAAGTATCTACTTATGCATCTGCTCTGAGAAGTAAAAGTGCTAACACGTGTAATGCACCTAGAACCAGCCCAGCATATGGCAGGTGTGTGATCCATGCCGCTATTGTTATTCTCTGTCTGGGTTCCATTGTGAAATAGTGTGGACCTCCAAACACAGGGGTGGGTAGAACCCATGCCAGAACTAGACTTCTTGGTTTCAAATCCCAGCTTCACCACTTAAGAGTGATGCAACCTGGAGCAAATCATGTGTACTCCGAACCTCAGTTTTCTCCCCGGTAAAATGGGGATGATGATCATGGCAGGCAGGTTCCTGTGCAGATTAAAGAAGTTAACACAAGGAAAGCACCAGAAGGGTGCCTTGTACCACTGCTTTTGAAATAACAATTCTATCTTCATTTTAGGAAAAAGAGAAGAACCTTCATGAAAGGCCAGGTTTTTCAGTGTTTGTGTGAGTTTGTTTATTATAAATCTATAAATACTTCAGATTCCTTTCGCAGAGAGTATGGGACTCAGAACCCACCTCAGCCTGGAAGGGGTCAGAACCCCTTGAGCCAGAAGTGCAAGACACACATTGCTGAGAACACTCCAGGTCAAGCCCGTCAAAGCTTGGACAAATTCTCTTAAGAACAGGCAAGGTGTGATAATTGCTTAACTCATTGCAATAAGGTTTAGGAAACTCAGCGTTGCCTACCAGCCAACCCCAAGCCACAGTCCCCTGCTGCCTCTGCATGGCCCTGCCTGCCCTTTGAGCTTGGCCACAGCCCACCAGCCAACTGCCATCAGCGGCCTGGGGTAAATTTACAAGAAAACTCCCACCCAGCACTGCACAGTGAGGAATACCCCTAAAACAAAAGTTCTCAACCAGGGATGATTTTGCCCCCAGGGGGACATCTGGCAATATCTGGTTGTCATG
Organism: Nomascus leucogenys; assembly: GCF_006542625.1. Taxonomy (NCBI): domain Eukaryota; kingdom Metazoa; phylum Chordata; class Mammalia; order Primates; family Hylobatidae; genus Nomascus; species Nomascus leucogenys. Next base: position 92,555,834 of record NC_044390.1, on the reverse strand, counting down.
AATTTGGGGAGTGGTACCGGCATCTAGTGGAAAGAGTCCGGGATGCTGTTGAACATCCCATGATGCACAGAACAGCCCCCTGCAACAAAAAATTATTTTGCCCCAAATGCCAAGAAAAAAACCTAAAAATACAAGCATAGCATGGTCCTAGATGTGATTCCAAGAATACCCACACAGCATGCCCATAGTAACAAAAAAGCTGGAAACAACCAAAGTAACCAACAATATGGGATGAGTTACAAAAATAAGTGAATAAGTGATGCACCGTCCCTGCTGCAAAGCTGGCAGCTCTTTTTTTTTCCTTTTTTTTTCTTTTTTTTTTTTTTGAGATGGAGTCTTGCTCTGTCACCCAGGCTGGAGTGCAATGGCGTGATCTCAGCTCACTGCAACCTCTGCCTCGGGGATTCAAGCTATTCTTCTGCCTCAGCCTCCTGAGTAGCTGGTATTACAGGCGTGCACCACCACACCCGGCTAATTTTTTGTGTTTTTAGTAGAGACGGGGTTTCACCATGTTGGTTAGGCTGGTCTTGAACTCCTGAGCTCCTGATCCGCCCACCTCAGCCTCCTAAAGTGTTGGGATTACAGGTGTAGCTGGCAGCTCTTTAAAAGAGAAAGAGGCCGGATGCAGTGGCTCATGCCTGTAATCCCAGCACTTTGGGAGGCCGAGGCAGGCGGATCACCTGAAGTCAGGAGTTTAAGACCAGCCTGGCCAACATGGTGAAACCCCGTCTCTACTAAAAATACCAAAAAAATTAGCTGAGCATGGTGGTAGCAGGCACCTATAGTCCCAGCTACTCAGGATACTGAAGCAGGAGAATCGCTTGAACCCAGGAGGCAGAGGTTGCAGTGAGCCGAGATCACGACATTGCACTCCAGCCTGGGCGACAGAGTGAGACCCTGTCTCAAAAAAAAAGACAGAAAGGGATCTCTATGTGATGTGCTGGGACAAAGATCTAAGAGGTATAGAATAATGTGAAAAAAGCAAGATGCATAATAGTGTAAGTAGTGTGTTCTCTAGTATTTTTTAGAAGGGAAGGTATAAATAGATACATTTATTCTGGCATGTGCATTTGTTTGTGCTGGAAGCGATCCTCTAGAACTATAAAGTGGTTACCTTTGGGGAGAGACTATGCAGGGGGGTTTCATTTTTGTTTTGCATAATTCTGTGGTTTGCATTTTTTGTCCTTCTACTAATATTACTTGCATTTTCTGTTTGAATATCAAAACAGAAAAAATTCATCCCTTGGGGTTATTTGGGCAGGGAGATTAAGGCCCTTTTTGTTTTCATCTGAGTATTGATCTACATGTGCTTTAAAAGCTTGGAAATGGTACCTTTAAAAATAGTTACATAGGTGCTAGATAATGAAATAATTTAAATTATGTGTACTGTAGTAGACCGAATTAAATGCCTCCCCCAAAAGATGCCCACGTCCCAATTCCCAGAACCTGTGAACATGTTACCTTACATGGTAAAAGGGACTTTGCAGATGTGATTAAATTAAGGATCTTGAGATGGCAGATGATCCTGTATTGTCCAGGTGGGCATGATGTCATCACAAGGGTTCTGATAAGAGGGTGGTGGGAGGTCCAAATCAGAGGAGGAGACGAGACCACAGAAGCAGAGGAGGGAGGGAGGAAAAGGTCGGGGCAAGGCCAGGGAGATAGAGACAGAGAGGGATGGAGAGCGAGGCTGATTTGAAGATGCTACCCTGCTGGCCTCAACAATGGAGGAAGGAACCACGAGCCAAGGAATGCAAGCAGCCTCCAGAAAGCTGATAAAAAAAAAAAAGAGGAATTCTGGCCAGACCTGGTGGCTCACGCCTGTCATCCCAGCACTTAGGGAGACTGAGGCGGATGGGTCACCTGAGGTCAGGAGTGCGAGACCAGCCTGGCCAACATGGTGAAACCTCGTCTCTACTAAAAGTAAAAAATTAGCTGGGTGTGGTGGCACACACCTGTAGTCCCAGCTACTTGATAGGCTGAGGCAGGAGAAGCACTTGAACCCGGGAGGTGGAGGTTGCAGTGAGCCAAGATTGTCCCACTGCACTCCAGCCTAGGCAACAGAGTGAGACCTCATCTCAAAACAAAAAAAAAAAACAGAATTCTCTCCTAGAGCCTCAGAAGGAACACAGCCCTGCTGACATCTTTATTTTAGCCCAGTGAAACTGATTTCAGGCTTCTGACCTCCAGAACTATTATATAAAATAATTTATCTCTGTTGTTTTAATCCACTAAATTGGTGGTAACTTATTATAGTAGTGATAGAAAACTAATATTTATTATTTTATTACACTAGTATTTATTATTTTATCATATTTTCCCACCAAAAGGTGTTCCTGCCAAATACTTCACCGGATCCTTGAAGAACCCAGAGTCAGGCTGGTATCCCATTCTCTATATGTGGAAACTGAGGCACGGCACTATTCAACAACAGTTGCCCGTGATCATTCAGGTACTTGGTGTCAGAGCAAGCATCAGGGCTTAGTTCTGTGCCAGTGCTCTCCCTGACACACAGAGGCAGAAGAAGATTGTACCCAAGAGCATGAGTTCCGGAGGCAGAATGCCTGGGGTTAAGAGCTGGCTCTCCCGCTACTGGCTGTGTGATCTTGGGCAAGTGAATTAACTTCTCTGTGCTTCTCTCTTCTCATCCGCCAAACAAAGATAAAATAATCCCTATCTTAGAAGGCTGTGGTGAGGATGAAATGTATACATGTAAAGTACCTGTCTTTAGGGCGACCTCGATAAACATATGAGGATGATTCATTTCGAGTTAATGTGGAACTCAGCATGGTTGTTTCCTATGGCTGGTCCTCAGTAAATAGGCCCTGAGTGAAATGCTCTTGCCTCTCTTACCCTTGCACAGGGTGTCTAGGCGCAATAAGCAACTCAAAACTCCCTGTCAAGGATGTTTACCTTCTCTAATGTTAAGTGATGCCCCCCCCCACCCCAGGTTCCCCTCTACCTCCCCAGGCCCTGCTCAATTGCTGGGAAAGGCTTTGCCCCCTGGCCACTTGGTGATGCCCCAGGCCAGGCCCTAGAGTACGATGGGGCAGCGGCCAGACCTGGGGTCTCCCTCATGTTGCTACCAGGGATCTGGGGTATGGGTGGGGGCTAGGAGACCTGGGAGCAGCCCCAAGGGAACTAGGACTCCTGTGGGAAACACCTGTGCCCAGGTGGCCTCACCTGGTGAACACTGGGTCTGACTCACTTTGCGAAAGAAATTTCACCATGTGCTTTGAAATCTCCACATCATGTTTGAATGGTGGGAATCCCCTCTCTCACTGGTTCAGTCCAGTGCTGGATGGATTCCCAGAGCTCAGCAAAATAAAGGGAGGTTTCAGCTGGGAGTGCCCAGGACTACTCACTGGGGCCTGGACGCTGAGCCCCGACCACGCAGCTCTGGCTTCCTCTCTCCCTTCTGGCTCTTTCCTGTAGTTCCTTCAGCTATGTCTCTGCCTCTGACTCTATCCACCATTGTAGCTAACATTAGTGCCAGCCAGGAAACCTTCACTCTTCATTTTTGGGGAAATCCCTCCCTCAACCTCAGTCCACATGGTTCTTAGGAAGGTTAACTCCACCCTCTGGTTCCAGAGGCCCTGGCCTGACCAATCAATTTATTGTACTCCTGCCCTGAGCCAAAACGATTGGGTCAGAGATTGTCACATGACACAAGTTGGTCCAATGAGATCCAATCCTGAGACTTGTTACTACGAGGAGGAAGGAGGTTTTCTTTTTCCCTCCAACCTGGGAGAATACAAACCTTTGACTGATGGTGTGGGGTATCTTACAATGTCAGCTCCATGTGGGCCAGGATTTGGGTGTGTTTTCTTCCTGCTATATCTCCAGCATCTAAGACATGTAGCACATTGTAGGTGTGTAGTTAATACAGTAGAATAAGGACTTAATAAGCCTTCTTATCTCTGAAGATAAAGCCAACACAGAGCAAAGCAGGACTCAGAGATCAGGTCCAAATGACATGGTTTGTGCACCTGAACATGGTGCCTGTCCATTTCTCTGGACATTTTAGCTACATTGGCCAATAAATTGTCAGATCTACTCTCACAAGTGCAAAAGGAAATTTATACAAGAACATTGCAGCATTGTTTATAACAGCAAATTAAAAAAAAAAACCCAGAAGTGATTTGAATGTCTATCCATCAGATACTGGCTAAAGAAACTATGGTATATCCACGTGATGAAATGCAACACCATCATTAAAAAGACACAATGCTATGCAAACTGGCATGGAAGACCCTTGAAGATATAAGGTTCAGGATTAATCAAAGCACAGAACTGGGGGTATGAGAAGGGAGCAGGGGTAAGAAGAGAGATCTCTGTGGTCTAACCCCTGCTCCACAGCAGCGGGGTCTTTGTTCTGTCCACTGCTACAGCTCCGTGCCTACAACAGAGCCCAGCACATGCACAATGCTCAATAAATAGTTGCTGAATGAGTGAATGAATCAAAAATAGGTGATTGCTCATACATGCATAGAAAAATCTCTGCAAAGATACATGTAACACTGGCTGCATCTGGGAAGGAGGTGAGGGAGGCTGGGGAACAGGTGTAGGAGGAAGAGAGACTGAATTATCAATGTATCCCTTTTGAATTTTGAACCATGTGCATGTACATCTATGCAAAAAAATTCACTAAACAAATAATAAGACAAAAAATCATCTATCATAGAAGGAAAAATCTTTTACCTCTACCTAGACAGTGACATCCCCTAGGAAACGGGGCTGTGAATCAAGCCTGATCTCATCTGGCCATCCTGGGGTAGAACTGAGTGGGGTAGCAAAGGTAAACCAAGTCAAAGGATGGAAGTTCAAGTACCAACCATGGCTACTGACTCTCTTGGAGGCTTTGGTAATTCTGCTCCCCTTCCTGGGCCTTGATTCCTTTATCTGTAAAATGAGAGAGTTGATCTCAAAGTCTGTCTTGGAAATCTAGGATTCTATGACAACAAGCAAACACTATTCAAACTCCTAGCATCTCTGCAGAGGGAGCGGCAGACAGGCCAGCAGTCTCACTTGACTCCTTCCATGCTCATCTCCCTTTGAGGTGGAATGCACTGGAATGCATCTGTCTTGGTCTGCACCAGACGAGACACATTACAGGACAGCTGCCGGAAGTTACTCAGGGGCTAAATTGTTGGACGCGACATCTTACCTTGCCCCCTTCCCTGGTAATTTATGCTCTGGACTTGGCCCTATCGACGCTTCATTACAGAGACTGGCACTCATGGTAATTACGTGTTTCCCAGGCCAGATTACTCGTTCTCAGCATCTTCCTGGTTTTTAGCACTCCTGTTCCTTTATCAAGGACAGCTGAGCATCTGCCAGGACCGCCAGCGAGAGTCGGGTACACAGCAGGAACAGAAGACGAACCCTGGTAACTCTAGTTTTCTCACTTAATTTTCATGAGTTGAAAATAGCTTTCCGGAATATAATACATATTCAACGGATTTAAATAAATAGCAATTTTGACTACTGAAGCTCAAAAAATTGGCTAGAATATAACAAGGTTTCACTGCTAAAATAGTAACTACTTTAAGAAAACCTAATATATATGAATCCAGAACCACAAAGCAGAACAGTTTGGTGACTCTGCATTTTACAAAAGGATTTGCCAAACAGAGCTTTAATTGGCAAGTCCCCTGGGACTTGTAAAAGGGGGCTCATGTTAAAGCTAATCAAATTGAAACTGCACACAGTTGTGCGCGAACACAGCTGCTGCCTAAAGTGGGGCTGCCTTTGATGCTGGGGTTCCCATGAACTTTGGGTCTTTCCATGAGTGAACAGAATATCCTCTTTCTCCTGCACCAAGCTCTCGGGCTGTACCACTTGGACTCCCAATAAATCCTTGGAGGGCCATCCCAAAGACAGATGTAAGGAACACATTGGAATGGTTGTTCAAGGAACCGGGGCCAGGAAGGAAAGGAGGCCACTACCAGCTATTAAGCAAGTGCTTACGATGCACCCAGAGCTCAGTATGCACCAGACACACACATCTCCCTGTGTGCTCCCAGTGACTCTGTGTTATTAGAAGAGGAATCTGAGGCTCAGAGAGGTCAAAAGATTTAGGGACAGTCACACATCCCCAAGTGGCAGCACCGGGAGCCCTAGCTAGGATCTCTGATTGCCACATCCAAGCTCTGCCAATTAAATCATCGAAATCATATTCTCTTTGTCCCCAACAAAGGGGAGGGGACAACACAGCTGCCCTTGGGGCTCACAGTCACTAAGAGGCCAGCAATAGGCATGAGGAAAGGACACCAGTGCCTACATGAGGTGCCGTGAGATGTGTGTGCAGGCCATGGAAGATGGGGAGAGTGTTATGAGAATTCAGAAACAGACGGCATCCTTTGGTTGTGGAATGGTTAGGGCAAGGGTGGGTTGGAGGAGCTTCCCTGCAGGGCAGTCTGAACTGATCCTTGCAGAAGAGGACAAGCCTGGATGAGCTGAAGAGTGAGGGAGAGTGTCCCAGGCTGGGGAAGGCAGGGGCACCAGGGCACAGAGGCAGGCAGACAGCACACGGCATCCAGCATCGCAGGGGGCAGGGAGTTGGGCAGTGTGAGTGCAGCAAAGGATTTACAGAAGGGTGTAGTAACAAGTAAAGCTCAGATGGGAAAGACAGGCCAAACCAAGGATGGCAAATGTGATGCACACAACACCACTTCCATGTCCATGACAGGCATCAATAAGCAATTAGAGCACACTCTCACCAAGCTTCAAAAGTCTTTTTTTTTTTTTTGAGACGGAGTCTCACTGTGTTGCCCAGGCTGGAGTGCAACAGCGCAATCTCAGCTCACTGCAAGCTCCACCTCCCGGGTTCATGCCATTCTCCTGCCTCAGCCTCCCAAGCAACTGGGAGTAGAGGCGCCTGCCACCTCGCCTGGCTAATTTTTTGTATATTTAGTAGAGACTGGGTTTCACCGTGTTAGCCAGGATGGTCTCGATCTCCTGACCTCGTGATCCGCCCACCTTGGCCTCCCAAAGTGCTGGGATTACAGGCTTGAGCCACCACGCCCGACCTCAAAAGTCTTCTTAACACAGGTCCCAGGGAGCCATTGCTGAAGCTTCAGAGTTTGCACCTGAGATGAAATCGCTTTACCCTCATCCCTAATCCAAGGGAGGGGAGTAGAGGTACATTGTAGAGAGCACCTACTGTGTGCCCAGTATTACGTTACGTGATGCAGTGCTTCCCCATCGCTCTGCTAACTCGCAAACTGAGCTCTGTTGTATGGTCAAGAAAACTGAGGCTAAGGGAACTTAAGCTCAAACACAGAAAGCAAGGGGAGAAAACTGATTCAAAGCCACCAGGGTGGGCTTTCGAAGCCTGGTTTTTTTCCACCACATCCTGTGGCCTCCTTCCCACTTTCCCCCGCCACCACCCATGTCTGAATTTTAATTCTGTGGGGAAACATTTCAACATCTATTCTCCAACCCTACCAAGCAACCCACATCCCAAGCCACCCCACCTCAGAAGCAAAACACAGGTGCCTCAATCGCCCGCCCCAGTCCCCGGGCTTCCCTGCCTCCCGCGGCCCATTCTTGCTCACAACCCACTCCGCATTTGCTTATTTCTGCCAACCTCTTCCCTCCTTCCTCCCCTGGGTGCTGGAAGGGGTGACTCTTCCCACTAGGGAGGCGTGCCCTGTATCCAGGAACCGCTGGGGGTCCCCTGCTGGGGCCTTTCTCACCCCTCTCCACCCCAAGGCCAAAATGCTTAAGGTTCATCGTGTGGTAATTCCCCAGCGTTCCCTCACAGAGAACTTCATGTCGCTAATTGAATTGTTGTCATGGAAATCACTTTCATTTGCTCTGAAAGGACTTAACTATCAGCCCCCGTTTTCTCACTTCTGCCTTTGACAATAATCAGCTCATTCCTACCCCCTCCTCTCAACTCCCAAATCTTCCTCCAATGAGCATTCTTCCCGCAAAGCCTGGAGTCACGGAAATCAAAAGTCTGGTTTCCTTCCTAATCCTCGCTGGAGCATTCCCCGTGCTGCTGACCGAAGAGTTGTACTATCTGTCCTGGGGACGCACGGTAGGACTCACTTCCTGGCTTCCCAGTGCCTGGGTGGGGTCATGTGACTACTTTGGCCAATGAGACGTGAGCTGTCCCGACGTAGGGGAGCAGCAGCATCTGCTCCCAGCGCCCTGACATCTCACAGCAAGTGAAGACGGGCTGCTCCTCCGGCAGCCTAGGTTCAGGGGAGGGAGGCACAGAGCCCACGGCCAGGTGGGATGGACACTCAGATTGAGCAAAGAATAAACCTTGTTATTTTAAGCCACTGGCATTTTGACATGCTTCGTTATCCCAGCTTATTCTCACTGATACACCCTCCGTCAAAAGGCGAAGACCAACTGAGTTAGCCTCTTTTTAAAAAATACTTTTTATTTTTTTAATTGTCACATAATAACTGCACATATTTATGGGGTACATAGTGATGTTTTGATACAAATAATGCATGGTGATCAGATCAGGGTAATTGGCATACCCATCATCTCAAACATTTCTTTGTGTTGGGAACATTCAATATCCTCCTTATTTAACTTCTTTAGACTAAAGCTAGTTTCCAAGAAAGCACTGGCTCCAATCACCAATCCAAGGAGAGTCCTACGTTTTTGGAGGATCCCAAGTGTCTGCCATTCGCAGCCTGGGAGTTTCATTCTCAGCTCCACCACCTATGAGCTGGGTGACGAAGGACAGGTCACTTCCTCTCTCTGTGTCTCAGTTTTCTCATCTGTAAACTGAGGGTAAAAGTAATACCTACCTCTAAGGACGGTTGTGAGAATGAAATGAGTCAATCTATGCAGAGTGTTAAAACAGCACCTGGCACATTGTGGAATTTAAGTGTTAGTTATTAATATAATCACTGATACATGTATCATTATCATCTTCATCAAGGCAGGGACTCTGAATTGTTTTAATGATGGAATTGAGTTTACAATGAACCATCCTGTTAGAGGGTTTCTCAAGACCACTCTCATATGTTTAGTGATTCACTAGAAGAGCTCATGGAACTCAGCATTTGGTTGGACTTATGACAAAGGCTTATTACAGCAAAAAGATACACAACAGGATCAACAAGGGAAAAGACACAGGCAGATTTGTAGAAATCCATGCACCAGCTTCCTTATATTCTCTCTTCCTCCCATGAGGGTCACATAGAGCACACTCTTCTTCCAGCAAGAAAAAGACAGCAACATATGCATGCTGTTTCTGTCCAGGGAAGCCCATCAGAGACTCAGTGCCCAGGGTTTGTATTGGGAACTAGTCACATAGACCCCTCTGCCTAGCATGTACCCATATTCCAGATTCCCAGAAGGAAAGCAAATGTTCACCATAAGTCACATGGTTTGTACAGTCTAGGAACCATGACACACACTTATTCAGGGAACAGTCCAAGTGCCAAGCTCCCAAACACCAGCCAAAGGTCAACCTTGTAAGCAGGCCTTTCTAGGGATAAGTCTCAGGCCTGCTACATTTATTTTTCCATGCATACCCTTCAAACAGCCCTATAGCCTGGGATGGACCTAACTGGCAATGGCCTCGTATAGACTAATGGAGTCAGCCAATCACAGATGAGGACCCTGGAGCTCAGAAGGACATGTGATCAGCTGACCCAGCTCCTGGTCTCTAATCCAGGGATGGCAAAGGTATGGTTAAATGCCCAAATACCTCCACTACCAATGACCCCTGTCTGTACCCAGCATGGCACTTCTTCCTGTTGGGCAAGGTAGACACAGAAGCTTTCTCAGTGCTGGGCTAGAGGGAGCTATTTGTGCTGGAGCATTGGTGGCCAAACAGATCTTCCCTCGCTGGGTTACATCCAACCTGGGCAGAGTTATTGCCTCTTAGAGAGTCTTCAGAGAGGGAAATTCAAGAGTTTCTCTCAGCCACTCTTTCCAGGGTTCACCACCTTGAGCAACAAAAGCTACCTCCTTACAACCAAAACAATTCTTTTCTGCTGCATTTTTAAGTTCTGTTTTTTCTTGCAGAGGCTTCTGTGGACAGGGAAGGCCAGTGTTTCATATCTTGCCTTTAGAAACCAAACATGAACATCTGATAAAAATAATGGCAGAGTCTGCTGGCTTTCTTAACTCTGGGTTACACACCCCACTCACTCATTCCTGCCCCATCCCCAAAAAGAAGCTCAATGCTCAATACCTAGCCAGCCTTCACTAGTTTATATAAACTTATAACTGCCTGCATACCCATTAATAAAAAATTGGTTAAATGACTCATATTACTCCATTTATCTTAAAAAAAAAAAAGATGAAGATTCCCATTTATTGACATGGAAAGATGACCTTGATTGACAGTTAAATTTTTGAAATTAAAAACCAATATGAGTTTGTTGCCCTCACTTAAAAACAAGGAGAATTCACATAAAAATCTGGATTTCTTGATTCTCCAGAATAAGGGTCAGCACAGTCTTTCTGTAAAGGGCTAGAGAGTAAATGTTTTCCACCTTGCAGGCCAAATGGTTTCTACTGAAGCTTCTCAACCCTGGGGTTACGGTGCAAAAGCAACCGTAGACAATATGTACATGAATAGGCATGGCTGCTTTTCAATAAAACTTTGTCTATCAAAACACACAGAGTGCCACATTTGACCCACTGGCTGTAGTTTGCTAACCTCTGCTCTAGAAACCAGAAAGCCAGAGATAGGCTCTTTCCAACCCTTCCACCCCAGATCTATCACAAAAGAAGGGGCTGCAAACTTAGAAACCTAGAGAGTCTTGACACAAAACAACTGGGAGAAGCAGGCTGGTTTTAGGACAACTGGAAGTGGTGGTGACTCGGGCACACTGCAGAGTTCCAGACTTTTCCCATCAGAGAATTTTGGCCCTCTGTGAACGGATCTGATTTTTCTAGAGATGCCAAAAATCCAGACTTTTACATAAAATTTCTGTTTTTAAACAGTAGCCATTTGTCCAACTCTTTTTTAACATCGTTGTTAGCTCCCCAGAGCTGCCATAACAAATTACCACAAAAGGGATGGCTTATAACAACAGAAATTTATTCTCTCATAGTCCTGGGGGCCAGAAGTCCAAGACCAAGGTGTGGGTAGGACCCTGCTCCCTCCAAAGGCTCTGGAGAGGTTCTATGCCTTTCTCTTTGCTTCCGGTGTCGCTGGTAACCCTTGGTGTTCCCTGGCATGTAGGCACGTCACTCCAATCTCTGCTGCATCGTCACATGGCCTTCTCGTGTGTGTGTGTGTGTTCTCCCTCTTCTTTTTTTTTTTTTTTTTTTTTTTGAGACAGAGTCTTGCTCTTGTTGCCCACACTGGAGTGCAATAGCACGATCTTGGCTCACTGCAACCTCCGCCTCCTGGGTTCAAGCGATTCTCTGGCCTCAGCCTCCTGAGTAGCTGGGATTACAGGAGCCCACCACCATGCCCAGCTAATTTTTGTATTTTTCGTAGAGACGGGGTTTCACCATGTTGGCTAGGCTGGTCTTGAACTCCTGACCTTGTGATCCACCTGCCTCAGCCTCCCAAAGTGCTGGGACTACAGGCATGAGCCATCGTGCCTGGCCTGTTCTCCCTCTTCATCTAAGGACACCAGTCATATTGGATTAGGGCCCACCCTAATGACCACATCTTAACTTGACCACATATGCAAAGACACTCTTTCACAGTTAGGTCATGTTCACAAGTATTAGTGGTTAGGACTTGGACATATGTTTTGGGGGACACAATTCAACCCACAGTACCCACAAATCCAGCTCATGGCCTTCTGACTCGCAACCACTACATTAAAATCGCATGTGGTAAGACACTGTGATGAAAGACCGTTTGATTAGAATCCAAAGTTATGCCCAAATTGGATTGCCAGGAAGGGCTGCACCTCTCCCTGAAAACTTTTCAACAGTCCAAACCCTCAATCAATTCCTCTCTTCAGACTTAAACATTACACGTGCCTCTTGGAAAGCAAGCTGACTTCACCGACGCTGACAGTTGTTACTGCACCAGCTGTCAGGGGAGACGCCAGCGCTTCCGCCATTTGACTGACAGCCACACCAACAAGGGTCAAGGTCAAGGCCAACGGCATAGGCAAGCACTGCTTAACAGACAGGCAGCCCCCAAAGGCACGAGGGACTCACACCCACACAAATGCACTCTTGAGGTTTCCCCATGGAGAAAAAGCATCCTCTCGTTCCCAACTCCACTCCAGCCATTCGGCCTTGATGGACACCCCAGACAGCACTGAGATGCCTGAAATCAAGGATAGCCCATGGCCTGCTCGTCAGAAATCTCATCTAATGATTATTAGAACAAAGTCTGGGATGGATAGTTCATTTCACCTGATGGCTTTGTTCTAATTAGCCAAATGCCCAAAACAACTCTCTGCAATTCTGGTCACTGTGATGAGACCCACGGTCTGATCTAAATGGCTGAAAAATGCTCAGAGATGCACCTCTGTGGTGCAGAGACCAGCTGCTGTCACCAGCTGGAGTCGTCTGACCGCTTCGAGGTCAGAACAGAAGCCAGGGAAGTCACGGTTCTAAGAATAGGGTTTGTCTGTTTTTCCTTATCCTTTATTCAAATATCCAACAGATGTAAACTATATATTTAAATAAACAAAGGAATGCATAAAAGGCACCACTGGCAATGATTTCCCAACTAATTTCTAACGCTCTAGTGGCCAGAGTCAAACACCCATAGATACTGAGAAGATGTTTGTCAATTTTCATTAGTATTTACCTTTAAAAATAATTTTAGGCTGGGCACAGTGGCTCACACCTGTAATCCCAGCACTTTGAGAGGCTGAGGCAGGAGGACTGCTTAAGCCCAGGAGTTCAAGACCAGACTGCACAACATAGAGAGACCCCATTTCTACAAAAACTTAAAAAATTAGCCAGGCATGCTGGCACATACCTGCAGTCCCAGCTATTCAGGAGGCTGAGATGGGAAGATTACTTGAGCTCAGGAGGTCAAGGCTGCAGTGTACTGTGATCACACCACCACACTCCAGCCTGGGCGACAGAGTGAGACCCTGTCTCCCAAAAAAAAAACACATTAGCCAAAGGTTTCCAAGGATGCAAGATAACAAAATTACAATAATCTCCAAAGCTAGGAAGGTGGGACATGGTTAACTTACCATCTGTTCAACTCCCACTCACCTTTCAAAACCCACTTCAGAATTATCTTTTGTTTGAGCAGCTTTACCCAACTTCCTCATTCAAAGAAACTCTCCTTAATAATCTGGATATTCCTCCCATCAAAGCCACACCACATCACTCTCATTTATTTCTTACGTTTCTCCTGAAAAGCATGTCTCCATCAAGGGCAAGGGACTCAGTTTCTTTGATTCCTCAGACATGACCATCAGGCCTGACACATAATGGGTGCTGCCAATAACTTCCTGAAAGAACGAGCTAGGGCAAAACACTGCACTGGTCCTACGAAGAAGAAAACCTAAGATGACCTCAAATTAAGAAAGCCAAAGTCACACTCCACAACGGGCTAATAGAATATGATTAAACAACAAAAAAGCTGAATCTACAAACAAATCCTAGGAATTCAGAATCTGGAGTGAGCTGTGAGCTGGGGTGATCACAGAGCTCTGTGGAAGGAGAGAAAAGTCCAGCCCAAGTTCCAGGTTAGCTGGGTTTGGGACGGGGCTTTGAATGAGGAAGTTGGGTGAAGTTGCTCAGACAAAAGATAATTCTGAAGTGGGTTTTGAAAGATGAGTGGGAGTTGAACAGATGGTAAGTTAACCATGTCCCACCTTCCTAGCTTTGGGGATTATTGTAATTTTGTTATTTTTACATCCTTGGAATCCTTAGGCTATTTTTTTTATTTTTTTGGGAGACAGGGTCTGATCTCACTCCATCACACAGGCTGGAATGCAGTAGCATAATTATAGCTCACTGCGACCTTGACCTCTTGGGCTCAAGTAATCTTCCCCTCTCAGATGAATGACAGGCCGTGGGCATTTAAGTTATCAGAGACGGCATAGCTAGTGGCCTTTAGGTCACCCTTAGGAGGCACCCAAGTTCTCAACCAACTTAAATAGACAAAGATGTAAGGCAGATGTAGATCAAAATGTCAGCTGTATTACTGCAAAGTTAACATTGGGGAATACAGCCTGTTCTCCTCTTTGGGGTTCTTCCCCATATGAACCCAAGTTGGGCACTGAGTGATAGTCTCAGGCAGCACTCAATGTCTGAATAGTCTGACAATGAGCATTGACAACAATGCACCATGGTCGGAACACCTCTGTGTCGCCAGAGGGGGGGATCAACCTGGACAACCACTTTGGAAAACAGTTTGTCACCATCTGGCAATGTTGAAGATGCAGTGAACATATGACCCAGCCATTGTAGACACTGAACCTGGAGGATTCAGGCCTGTCTGTGTTGGGATACACATACAAAAATGTTCACAGCAGCCTTGTTGATTGGAGCAAAGGACAGGCAACAACCCAAATGTCAGCTGTAAAACGGATAAATCCTGGAATACTCCTAGAATGGAAGAGCATACAGCTATAGAAAGGGGTGAATCACTGCTACACATTTCAGTGTGAAAGAGTCTCCCAAATGCAATGTTTAGTGAAAGAAGAGTGGCACCAAAGGACACCCAGAGTACAACTTCACTACACACCACTCACGAAGAGACCCAAAAAAATAATGTATTATTTAGGGAGCAAACAGAGCAGCAAAGGAATGACGAACACAGAATTCAGGAGAGAGGTTCTTTCTGAGGGGAGAGGGAGTGAGATTGGGGAAGAGCACAGAGGGGGCTTAAAAGTAGAGGAGAGTCCAGGCACACTGGCTCAAGCCTTTAATCCCAGCACTTTGGGAGGCCAAGGTGGGTGGATTACCTGAGGTCAGAAGTTCAAGACCAGCCTGACCAACATGGTGAAATACAAAAATACAAAAATTAGCCAGTGTGGTGGTGTGTGCCTGTAATCCAGGCTATTCGGGAAGCTGAGGTGGGAGAATCACTTGAACTCGGGAGACAGAGCTTGCAGTGAGCCAAGATCGCACCACTGCACTCTACCCTTAGTTGTCTTAGTAACAAGAGACAATTGGGATGTCAGGGGAAATCAAGATATGCTGTTACTATATGTACATCACCCTTTTACCCTATGTAAAAGAAATAATATTTTCTTTTCTGTTTTTGAGACAGTGTCTCGCTCTGTCACCCAGGCTGTGTGCAGTGGTTTTGATCATGGATCACTGCATCCTCAACCTCCCAGGCTCAAGAGATCCTCCCACCTCAGCCTCCCAAGTAGCTGGGACTACAGGCATGAGCAACCACGCCCAGCTAATTTTTGTATTTTTTGTACAGATGAGGTTTCACTGTGTTGCCCAGGTTGGTCTTGAACTCCTGGACTCAAGAGATCCTCCCACCTCGGCCACCCAACGTGCTGGGATTACAGGCATGAACCACCACACCCGGCCTATTTTTCTTAACTAAGTAGTAGGTACATGGGTATTCATTGTATGGTTTTATTCTTTAGGTGTAATTTATAAAGATGATTTTGTATCTATTCAAGTTAGTATAAAAAACAGAATTACATATACAGAGAGAGATAAATATAGATAGAGATGTTTGTGTGTTCAAAAGGGCACTGTGAATAGGTTCCTGAGAGTTCTATGTGGAGAGCATCTCCTGATGAGGTCACCAGTGGCCCTCCTGACCCCTGGCATCTGACCGTTTGAGTGAAGAATGACATTCAAATGCAAACAGATGAGCCATGCTCTGCACAGAACACTCTGGAAGCGGAAGTGCCAACATCTGTAGCAGGGATGGGTAATGACCTGCCAGGCAAGGCCACAGTGTTAAATTAATCCCTGATGTGTTGGAGGGTTTTTATTCTTTCATTGGGTCATTTAATAATGTGACGACTCCCTCCTTCCCTCCGCCTTTAGCTCCCCCATTGCCATGGAGACGATTGTGAATCAGCTATCATAAATAAAAATAATCCAACTGCACCCGCCCGCGCCACATGCCACTTGGATGTGGTGCCAACTCGAGTTTATTTTTTTTTTATCCGAGAGCTCTCAGGAGCTCGAGCAGTGCAGGACATCTCCTGAGGAATGGATGTTGTTCAGTGGCTGTTCAAAGACAGGCCTGGGCGCAGGGGATCAGAGGCTCATGCCTGCCTCTTGCCAATCGCTGGACCAAAGAGGGAGTTTTTGCCTAAATGGGCATTTCCCACCCACTGGGGGACAGGGACGCCCTATTCATCAATATATTCTGCTGCAGAAACTACTCCTGTACCCCCAAATGACCCCCCAAAGGGTATCCCAAGGGCTTTTCTGCAAATGCAACAAATGCAACAATCCCTTCAGCTCGGCATTCAAAGCCCTCCACAGCCTTTTCCCAAGTCCTCCCAACAATGTGGAAGACCATTTACAAAAAGGTTTTCAGGAACGTGGAATCCCACCATTAGAAGGCTATTCCTTTCTTAATTCTCCTGCAATCCTTCTCATAAAGACAGGAAGCTTCCATCTCTGCTAATGAGTCTCTAACATTTGGCTAATGGCCCTTGTTAGACGGGAGACAGCAGGTCTCTGTCTGAGAGCCTTTGGCAAGCCACAGTATCTAGCTGGAATTTAAGATCATTGCTTTGTTTTCATTGTCTTTATTTTGGAGATTTCTGGCTATTTATGGCAAGTGATACTGGCTTTCTATTTGTGGTACTGATAGAGTCTGCTTTTAAAATAAACATATTTAAGTAAAAACTGAGTTGATTTTTAAAAATAGGTATTAAATTTTTTAAACTAGCCAGAGAATACTGTAGATATGGCTAAATATATATTATATATTATATGAACGTAATATATTTAAAAAGGTAATATATTAAAGGTAATGAAGGTAATATATTAAAAAAAACAAAGTTTGGGAAACACGGCCTCTTCATTGTAGCCTTTCTTCCTACCTATGCACATGCCAGCTGTGCACATAGTAGGTTTGCAATTCAAGACTGTTGAAAATATAAAAGACAACCAGAGAGAGCCCCAGAGGTGAGCATAGCTCAGGATAAGCCAAGTACCACCTTCAGATGGGTCTTATCCCATTTCACTCTAATTTTTTTTTTTTTTTTTTTTTTTTGAGACGGAGTCTCGCTGTGTCCCCCAGGTTGGAGTGCAGTGGCACGATCTCAGCTCACTGCAAGCTCCGCCTCCTGGGTTCACGCCATTCTCCTGCCTCAGCCTCCTGAGTAGCTGGGACTACAGGTGCCCACCAACACGCCCGGCTAATTTTTTGTATTTTTAGTAGAAACGGGGTTTCGCCGTGTTAGCCAAGATGGTCTCGATCTCCTGACCTCGTGATCCACCCGTCTCGGCCTCCCAAAGTGCTGGGATTACAGGCGTGAGCCACCGCGCCCGGCCACACTCTAATTTTTAAAATTTTTTTACTCAACCCTCATGAATTGTGAGTGCTACAAATACCAAGGGTCAAGAATAGCAGACTCTCAACACAAAACTTTCCACCTCTCCACCACCATACCCATGGCAGACACTGTCAAACAACTGCGGAATTCCTTCCCACGATCAATCATAATGAGTGGGTGGAATGAAGATCATGGTGTGCCAGAGTCTGCCATTTGTTCTCCAACACCCTTGCAACAGTAATCGATCCCCTGGCTTTTGCCAAGCTCATGGCCACTGTGAATAAAAACCACATTTCCATCCCACTACTTTAGGAAGCTGAGGCAGGAGGATCCCTTGAGGCCAAGAGTTTGAGACCAGCGTAGGCAACATAGTGAGACTCCATCTCTACAAAAATGAAGATTAAAAATTAAAAATTAGCAGGGTATGGTGCATGGTGGTGCACACCTACAGTCCCAGCTACTCAGGAGGCTGAGGTGGGAGGACCACTTGAGCCCAGGAGTTGGAAGCTGCAGTAAGCTAGGCTTGCACCCCCGCACTCCAGCCTGGGTGATAAAGCAAGGCCCTATCTCTTTTGGGGAAAAAAAACAAAACTATGTTTCCCAAGTTCCTTTGCAGGTAAGCATGGCCATAAAGCTAATGCTCCATCTCACTTTCTTTCAGTCCATCTTTTTGCCCTGGCTCTTGCTGTAAGAAGTTGGGCACATGTGGAGCCCCCAAGTACCTCTACTGCACCTCCTACCTGCCCCCCCCGACAGAGTCTCTGCAGGAGCCTGTTCAGCTGTCCTGTACATGCTCAAAACCATGAGCACAAGGGATTCAACATCCTGGAGAGCAACTCTTGACCAGTGGGGTTTGGCAGACGGAGTAAATACTCCCCTCATCCATTTCTTTGGTGAACAGTCCTGAGGCATGTTTCACTCTGCTGCTGGAAGCAGTCTCAGCAGGAGGGAACCCCAAGGCCTACAGTGGTAACCACCTGGGTCATGCAGCCTTGGATTCATTCTTCCCTCCTCTCCTGTTTCCTCTTTCCAGTTGCCCCATTCCACTTCCTTTGAATACATTTCCAAAATAAATTACCTGCATTCAAGCCCTTATATCAGCTTCTGCTTTTAGAGGGAACCCAAGTTAACACAGTAAGTTCAGGAAATGGGACATTGTGGGGTACTACATGCAATTTCTTGGAAAGTGGCCTTAGGGAGCAAAGGATCATATGCTAACACGAGGGAAAATAAAAATTAGCAGGGCAGGATGCATGGTGGTGCACCTGGAGTTCCAGCTACTCAGGAGGCTAACGTGGGAGGATGGCTTGAGCATAGGAGTCCAAGGCTGCAGTGAGCTGTGATTGCACCACTGTACTCCAGCCTGGGTTACAGAGCAAGACCTCGTCTCTTAAAATAGACACACACACACACACACACACACACACACACAAAACAAAGATGTGAGATGTGGCATTAGCTTTCTGGCCATGCTTAGCTGCAAAGGAACCTGGGAAGTGTAGCGTGTTCTGTTGTGTAGAGTGTAATGGTGCAGCCTCGAACCCCTGGGCTCAAGTGATTCCCTTGCTCTTTTCCATTTCCTGCTACCTGGAATGTGGGAGGCACATCTGGAGCTCTATCTTGGACCATAAAGAGAGACCCACACCTTAGGAATGATGGTGAGCTGGAAGGAACTGGAAACAAAGAGGGTTTTGCCGAGAGGAGCTGCCATACCAGTTCTGGATACTTATTTCTGTGCTTGTATATGAGAGGGAAATACACTTCCGTCTTGCTTAAACCATTGTTACTTAAGGTCTCAGTTCCCTGCAGCCAACCTAACACATAGGATTTAAGTGATCAATCACGCTCCATGCTGGATCCTACTGAACTAGGGAGATGTAAGGTGACAGGACAATCCCCGGACACCTGGATTTCTCGTTTTGTTTAAACAAGGAGAAGATTTTAATTCATCCTGAGTGAGAACACAGTACATCCTCTTCCAAGCTCCCTTGACAAGCTACTGTGCTGAGAATCCTCAGGACACAGGTAAAGAGCTAATTACCAGGCTCGAGTCCCAAGGCAGCTCTCAACAGCTCTCTAACCTTCAAGAAAAATGTCATTTAAACGGCACCTCTGCCAGGGAACCAGAAAGGCTGCCTGCCTCGCTCCACAAAGGGCCTGCATTTGTCACCCTGCTTTCTGCAGCCAAGGAATCATTATTTTTCCTGGTGCCACGGGAGGAAGGTGAAGTAGCAAGGAGACCCTCCAAGTCCCCGGAATTCCAACAGCACTCAGGGCAGCACCTGGCCCCTGAGTCATTGGCAATGCTCAGGTGATGAAGTAAACCTAAGGGAAACCAGCCCAGGCAATGCTTCAGGTGATGAAATAAACCTAAGGGAAACCAGCCCAGGTCTGCTCGATGAACTGCAAAGTAACTGCAGATATAATCAGAGGTGTATCTGGG
The DNA here is from genome assembly GCF_006542625.1 of Nomascus leucogenys. NCBI lineage: Eukaryota > Metazoa > Chordata > Mammalia > Primates > Hylobatidae > Nomascus > Nomascus leucogenys. The sequence goes on along the minus strand of NC_044390.1, from coordinate 92,536,031 downwards.
AACCCAAGATCCTTCAGAAGAGGGTGTTGCCTTGGGGCGGTTATTATTGAGGCCAAGAAAAACAGCAGCTCCTGCAAGAAACCTAATTAACTATATCAGTTAGTAAAATAAATTCCAGCTTGCTAGTTAACAAGGTAGAAGTTCTTCTGAACAGCCTCTAAGAGCAAAAACTAGCAGCATGGTAAGATTGCTGGGGTAACAAGATGCAGTGCTGGGAGGCACAAACAGGGATGCTGATTCTAGCCCCCAGCTGCTGTGTGATGCCTGGGAAACCCACGCCCTCTCAGAGCCTCGCTAGTCTTTCTTGTCTTTTATATTAATTTTATTTATGTTTTGAATGGGTAAAACATTTTCATGTCTCAAACTTCAAAAGATACATGATTCTAGAATAAAATGTCTCCCTTCTGTCTTACACTCAACTCCCCAGAAGCAAGCAACGTTATCAGTTTCTCATGAACCTTGCAAAAATATTGTGTGTATATAAAAGTGCACATATACACACATACGTTACTTTTTCTTTTTAACATAGTCACATACTATACACACTGTTCTGCACCTGTTTTTGTTTTTCACTCAGCAATCTTTTATGGAGATGGTTACAGCCAATATATACACTGTCATTTTTCTCACGCTGTGTAGCATTCCACTGTACGGCTATGCACCACCATTTATTTACCCACGCCACGCCCCTCTTGATGGACATTCAGGTTGCCTCTAGCCTTATGCTACTGTAGGGTTACAAGGAATAACCTCATGCATGGGTTAATCTGCACAGGTACAATCTCTCTGAATGATAAATTCTCAGAAGTAAACTGGATGAGTCAAAGTGTGTGCATTTGTAATTTTAATTGATAATGCCGAATTCCCCTCCAGAGAGGGTGAGCCAACACTTCTAACATAGTGTATAAAAGCCGAGTCCCAATTTTCTCATTTATGAAGTTGATAGATCCCTGAGCTCTGCCAGTCAGAGGATAACATGATCTCACCTTGGCATAGCAGCCTTTATTTTTCGTTGTTGTTTCTTTTTCTTTTTGTAGAGATGGAGTCTTGCTAAGTTGCTCAGGCTGGTCTCGACCTCCTGGGCTCAAGCCATCCTCCTGCCTCAGCCTCCTAAAGTACAGGGATTACAGGTGTGCACTACCTCACCTGGCTCATAGCAGCCTTTAGAGTAGAGAGCGCCAACCAAAGGTCCACGGGCCAAATGCAACTTGCACACCAATATTGATTGGTCCACACTGCATTTCTCACACTGAACCAAGATTGAAAAAATCAAGACACTTCTCATTTTAAAAAAAAAAATCTAGATTTCTAGCTTCTCTCGAGAAATCAAATCTGTTACCTCTAAGTTGATATTCTCAGAGAATAATAAGTGGCAGTCACAGATTAGGAGCTGCTGCCCCCCGCACCCATGCTCAAGCTCTGTAATGAGCCACAGTCCCCACCACTCCCTATTGCATGCCCCAACCATGAGTGCGAGTTTCAGTTACCTCTCATTATCCCAACTGCAGTGTTACTTTCTGTATAGTAGAGAAACATTTCTGTATGACAATGTGCCTATCAGAAGAACGAACCAAAAAGAGAGAGGATGTGACAGAAAATGGCTAATTCTAGTTTCCCTTCTCCCCTTCTTCGTTTTATTCGTGGAACCCCCCAAGACACAAGGTCGGAGATTACCTTTCCCAGTCTTCTTGCAGCTGACGGTGCCTGCGTGGCTCATTTCCAGACTTTGGGACATGAGCCAAAGTGATGCATGCAATTTCCAAGCCACACCCTTTAAAAAGGAAATTCGCGGCCCTGCACTTCCTCACTCCTTTCCCCACCCAGCCTGGAATACACCTATGGAGATGAGGCAACCTCAATCATGAAACACAGACACCAGCCTAGGGAGTAACAGAGCAAAGAGATGGAAACAGCTGGGTCTCAGGATGACCTCAGAGATCAGAGCAACTCCTACGTGGGGATCGTTAAACGCGAAGGGAAAAAACGGTCTTGTCTGAGCCACTGCACGTTGAGGTCTCCATGATACAGTGCTTGCCACGTCCCCCAAAATGGGGAGAAAGCATGGTTCTTTGTGAACCAGAAGAATATTCCCAAGTGTTTAACATTCAAATGCCTGGCCTGCTTGACCAGCAAGGCTCACCATCCTGAGCTCACCAAGGCTCACTATCCTGGGTCCAATACAATGATTTGCTCACCACCGTGGTCTCACTGGACAGCCCAGCCCAGCCCAGAGTGCCATGGGACATATTCACTTTCAAATTAAATGACTTCAAGGCAGTCAGAAAACACGGACTTATTGATAACTCACATCCAATTTCATGAGCTACTGGGACTTGGATAAGAAGCCCAAATTCACCCTGATGCTAAAATAAATTCCAAATATCTAATACTTTCAAAAGAAATCATTGAAGTATCAGAAGAAAACTTGGGTAACATTTTTTACAAGTGTAGTGTGGAGAAGGCCTAACCCAACCCAAACCTGACCCTCAGCCCCAACCATGCCAAAACAGAAAAATCTCCAAAGCAGAAAATGCTGTGAGCAATTACTTGATCTCTGTGAGCAGGCCTGGCCTGAGCAGCTAGACGTGCTTCCATGCCATTCTGTGTGTTTCCATTTTGACCGTGTGCATATATTACTCTTAAGATTTTAATTATAATTATGCTCAGTTATAATAAATTGATTTTAAAGGGAAAGTAATACCCAGTGCCCATTGGCAATAGAATGGGAAAGCAGTGATAGAGTCACGTAAGTCAATGCTCAACAGCAGACCTTGGCAAATGTTTTCCATAAAGGGCCAGAAAGTAAATATTTTAGGTTGTACTGGCCATTTAGTCTTTGCTGCATATTCTTCTTTGTCTGGAGTTTAATTTTTCAATTTTGGGGTTTTTTTCTTTAGGGTATCTGTCACCCAGGCTGGAGTGCAGCAGCGCGATCTCAGCTCACCCACGACCTCTGCCTCCAGGGTTCAAACAATTCTCCTGCCTCAGTCTCCCTAGTAGCTGGGATCACAGGTGCCCGCCACCATGCCTGGCTAATTTTTGTATTTTTAGTAGAGACAGGGTTTCACCATGTTGTCCAGGCTGGTCTTGAACTTCTGACCTCAGGTGATCCACCCGCCTCGGCCTCCCAAAGTGCTGGCATTACAGGCGTGAGCCACCACGCCTGGCCTGGGTTTTTTTTAAATATATAATCCTTTAAGCTTAAAAACTATTCTTAGCTCACAAGCTCAATTTGGCCCATAGGTTATACTCTGCCAACCTCTCTGTTCTACAGCAATGAGAACGAATGAGAAGTCACTACTTGTAACAATGTGGATAAACCTCACAGACATGAGTCAAGCAAGAGCTCCAGTCTCATGACTTATTTATAGAAAGTAAAAAATCAGGTAAAGGGTAAAGGTCATCTATGCTGGTAGGAGGAAGGATAGCGGTCACCTGGGGTCAAGGAGGGTGCTGTGTGATTAGGTGCAGATTGCAGAGGCCCCTGGTTTCATGAGTGTGTTCAGTTCGCAAAAGTTGTCAGGCTGTACACTTGTAATGTTTGTGCCCTTTTCTGTATATACAGTAGTTTCCCCTTATCCTTCCTCTCACTTTGTGTGGTTTCGGTTACCTGTGGTCAACTGGGGTCCAAAAATCGATGAGTACGGCAAAGAGATATGTTGAGAAGCAGAGAGAGAGGCCACATTCACATAATGTTTATCACAGTATATTGTTATAATTGTGCTATTTTGTTATTGTCATTCATCTCTTACTATGTCTAATTTATAAATTGAGCTTTATCGTAGGTATGTATGTATAGAAAAAACAGCCTATATAAGATTTAGTACCATCTGTGATTTCAGGCGTCCACTGGGGATCTTGAAATGTATCCCCTGCAGACAGGCGGGTAATACTGTATCTATATACAGTCACGCACCACAAAATGACATTTCTGTGGACAACAGACCATGCATATAATAGCAGTCCTGTAAACTAAAATACCATATTTTTACTATACATGTTTAGAGATGTTTACATACACAAATGCTTATCCCTGGGCTGCAACTGCCTACAGTATTCAGTACAGTAACAAGCTGTACAGGTTAGTAGCCTAGGTGTGTAGCAGGCTTTATCACCTGGGTCTGTATAAATATACTTTGTGATGTTCACACAATGACAAAATCACCCAACAGCAAATTTCTCAGAAGGTATCCCTGTCATTAAGTAATGCATGACTATATATTATAATTCAATGAAAATTTCAAAAACTAAATGAATTTCATAAGGAAAGATGGGCTGAGCGTGTCTATGCACATGCGTTTGGGTGTTTGCATTCATGCAAGGGGAAAAGAATGCAGAGGGACTTTATAATCTGGGGGGTGAAGGAGAAGCAGACCAGAAAACAAATTAGGTCACTTTAAACTGTGTTTGAGAACAAGGTGTGTCATTTTCTTGCAGGGAACTGCATGCTTGGCACGCAACAGTTGTGCACCAGCTGTGAGCTGCTCCACTCTCCCAGACCCAACTGCTTCTGAGACCCCTGAAGACCTGAGCTGGGAACAACTGGTAACGTTCCTCCCACCCAAAACAGTCCATCCCCCATCAACACTCCAGCACCTGGGCCCCAGGCCCTATCTGCCCAGAATGGCCCACCTTGCTTTGCTTGGGCCCCTCCAGGCTGCCAAAGCCCACCCAGAACACCCTACCTTTTCTCACTTCCTGGGACCCTCAAAAGCTTAGTAGAGTGATTACCTCCAAAATGTCCACATCCTAAACCCCAGAACCTGTGAATACGTTACTTTATAAGACAAGTGGGACTCTGCAGATGTGATGAGGTTAAGGATCTTGAGATGGGGTGGATATCCTGGACTACCATGGTGGGTGCAACATCATCTCATAGGCACTTATCAGAGGGAGGCAGGAGAGGCAGAGGCAGAGGAGGCAATGAGATGATGGAGACAGGCTGAATGCATGCTTTGAAGATGGAGAAAGGGGCCACAAGCCAAGGAATGCAAGTGGCCTCTAGAAGCTGGAAAAAGCAAGGAAACATATTTTCCTCTAGAGCTTCCAGAAGGACACAGCCCTGCCTTGATTCCATTCCTTAAGAGTCATTTCAGACTTCCAACCTCTAGACAGTAAGATAATAGATTTGTGTTGTGTAAGCCACTAAATTTCCAATAATGTGTTACAGGAGCAATAGAAAATTAATACATGGAACACCATAAGTTTTCCCAAACAGCCAGTTCCCAGGACTATGTCTGGGGCAAACCTACTCCACAATTCCCTCAGATGGTTGTGACTTTCTACATCTGTTTGGATTTCACTCATAAACCATTAACACGGCCACAAACACCAACAGTTCACATCCAATCACATCTCCCAGGCCACCTCTTGCACCAGAGGTTACACCGCACATCTGACTTCTGGTTTGGAGAAGATGTTTTTATACCCATATCTCACATACACACCAACCTCAAAAAACATTTTGAAACCCTTCTTTCATTCTTGATACATTTATTGACCACCAAGGGACTGGAACTGCCCTGGGTGCTGAAGATATGGCCGGAAACAACAAATATGTGCAAAGACCTCACATGTGCTAGGCAGTACTCCGAGTCTGGGGTATAGAGAAGGGAACAAAAACACAACGTCCTCACCAAGTGCCAGGCACCAAGGACTTTACACGTCAGAGCTTATCAAGAATTGTAGCACCCTGATGAGAATGTGTTATTATTGTGCCTAGTCAACAAGTGAGGAAATTGAGGCACAGCCAGGTCAGACAGCTTGCACAATGCCACATGCAGTCTTGCTTCCAGTATGATGCTTTGAGGCATGTACCTCTCCATATTGTCCAGCAGAAAAACAGCTGCTCCCATCAAATGTTCATTCCACTCTGAGCTGCATCCAGTGTTAGGTGAAGTGGAGGGTAGAGACACATTACATAAGAAAAATCTGACCTCAAAGTCGGGAGATCATTGTCCCCACAGATCTAAAACCACCACCGCCAATACCATGGGGTAATAGACAATAGCAAACTCAGTTGATTACTTGAGAAGGAACGAGTAGTTCTAAGTGGAAAACTGCTGGGTAAAAGCTTCCCCTGCTGTGAGCTATTCATTCATTAAGGATGAAACAGACTCCAATCCACTCCATGCTCAAGCAGCCTGAGAGGCTGGTTTATTGCATCTGGGGGCACCAGGCTCTGCAAGGTGCTCCCCAATAGTCGATCTGCCTTGAAGAGGCCCTTCCTGGCCTCTTAGCTGAATTCAAGGGTCAGAAAGTCAAATGCCTGCAGGGATCAGACAGCAACAGTAAATGAACAGAGGCAGCCAACACACTTTGCTTGAATATTAAATACATGAGAATGATCTTCACTTCTACAAAGATGTTCTCTCCTATTGTTCTCAAAACACACAGCCCTCTGGAAGCCTCTAATTTTTGACAGAGTCTTTCTGGGAAACAGAGAGATATTTGCCTCCCATAAGAAAAACTATAGTTCAAGAATGATTATAAATGGTAACTGACAGCCTCGATGTAGGGTAGACAAGAGGGGGTGGTGGTGACTGTGGCAAAGTGGCAAGCCCACGCCTTATCTAAAGGGGGCACACACTCATCAGCACCACTCCAAAAGCCTGTTTCTAAGTGGGGATGCACAGCCAATGTTGCCAGCACTTTCTCTGTCTCAAGACAGACCAAAAATACAGCTATTTATGAGCAATAGTCCATTTTTTTTATGTTGGCCCCTATTTTTTCAGACACTTCTTAAGCAAAACAAAACATATCTGTTGGTCAGATTCAGTCTTTGGACTGAATCCAAGCTGGGACCAAAGGTGCATACCACCAGGTCTGGCTAAGGTTCCCATTTTTTTTTTTTTTTGTAGAAAGGGGGTCTTGTTATGTTGCCCAAGCTGGTCTCAAACTCCTGCCATTAAGCAATCCTTCTGCCTCAGCTTCCCAAAGTTCTGGGATTACAGAGGTGAGCCACTGTGCCCAGTCAGTATTTATCTTTAAATTGCCCCACTTGTTTTTAAACTTAATGCCAAGTTTAGCCTTGTCCTGAGGTATTAGTATTACTGGTTAGTTGTGCTGGTTATATTTCTTTCTGACTCATATTAAAATAAATATAGGCTGCACATGGTGGCTCAATCCTGTAACCCCAAGTACTTTGGGAGGCCGACGTTGGAGGATCACTTGAACCCAGGAGGTCGAGGATGCAGTGAGCTATGATTTCACCACTGCACTGCAGCCTGGGCATCAGAGCGAGACCCTGCCAGAGCAAGTGGGCATCATTCTTCATCTCCTGCTTAGGGGAAATAAGGGCTATTGATTATGGAAGCAAATGCCAGTGTCCAGGGACACATATAACCCCTTTTTCTGGGCTTCCTCTGGTTAAATAAATCGTCCATTCAGCCTCCATACACTCCAGATATTCTGAAACCATTACATTTTCATGTAATGTTATTCTTTCAATAAAATCCGTTGATTAGTCACATAGCTACTAATGACAATTCAAATTTTTTGCACTTGTGGAGCAAAGAATATTAATAAGTTTCAGATAATACATTTTGATTTGGGGTACAGGAAATATGGTCATGGTATACATGAGTTCACCTCTCACCAAATATCACCAGTGTGCAGAATTCCTCTCTCTTTCAGCTAAGCATTAAAATCAATTCCACTGGATCTTTAAATCAGACAATGATATTAGAGCAACGAAGACCACCTGGTGCACAGTCCCATCCCAGGCACTAGGATAGAAGCCAGAGAATATAATAGCACATTTCAGGTCCATGAAAAGTGACCTCTGAGGAGACTCACTCTGAATTTTGTGGCAGTCAATGAACAGTGATCTGAGAGAGTCTTTCTTGTATGTGCCCTTACATCATTTTGCAGGAAAAGAAAAAATGGGCACTGAAAACAGTCACAGAATTTAAGACACGATGTATCTTTGCCCTAAAATACCTGGACCAGAAACCTCTCACCGGGAAGACAAATGGGTGGAAGTTGCAAGTTTCATTGCATTGGAAGAGTAGGTACGCTATTCAGCCAATGTAAGCACAACCAGTGTGCACACAGCCTACCTATCAGTGAGGCAGAAGATGACCGGATGGCACACACATTATTTGGTTATTTGGGGTGGTAGACAAGGGAAATTATTTTGTATTAATCACACACACACACACACACACACACACACACACACACACACACTCTGTAGAGACAGGATCTCGCTCTGATGCCCAGGCTGCAGTGCAGTGGTGAAATCATAGCTCACTGCATCCTCGACCTCCTAGGCTTAAGTGATCTTCCAATGTCACCCTCTTAAAGTGCCTGGGGTTACAGGAGTGAGCCACTATGCCCCACCTTTATTTATTTTAATATGAGTTAGAAAGAAATATAACCAGCACAACAAACCAGTAATACTTATACCTTAGGATAAGGCTAAACTTGGCATTAAGTTTAAAAACAAGTGGGGCAATTTAAAGATAAATATTGACCAGACACAGTGGCTCACATCTGTAATCTCAGAACTTTGGGAAGCTGAGGCAGAAGACCAGGAGTTTGAGACCAGCCTGGGCAACATAACAAGACGCTGTTTCTACAAAAAAAAAAAAAAAAAAAAAAAGTAAACCTTAGCCAGACCTGTGGTCCCAGCTACTTGTAAGGCTGAGGCAGGAGAATCACTTGAGCCTAAGAGTTAGAGGCTAAAGTAAGCTATGATCACACCATGGTTGACACAGCAAGACTATCTCTAAAAAATAGAAAAACATACATTAATAAGTCATAATAGAGTTTGTACACAGTTAAATGGTGGTTAGGAAATAGTGGCAGCTTGGCAAACCCTGGAACTATTTCAAGTAGTGATGTACTCCAGAGACTAAGACTCATTTTGCCAAAACTGCAAGCTCTAGCGCAAGACAGGAGCCCCAAAGCTCCACAAACGTTGACCAAACATGTAAGTGAATGGCGGCAAAATGACAGAACAAAATACATCTCTGGGCACCAACATTCACTTCAATCTCTCTCTCAAAGCTCCAACCTGGCTTGCACAATTTCTTTAGTGTGGATACCAGTGGTTTCTACCAAGTTAGCTTGTATCCATGGGCTCATTCCACAGCAAAACATAATTTCTACAGTGGGGAGAAACCCTTCCCTAGGATGATGGCTGCCAAATCCACAAATGAGTGAAGAGACCCCTCTGGGCAAACAGGGTCACTGAGAGCCGACTGGAAGACTGCAGTGAGCTCAGCCCAAAGCCACGAGGGCGGCAGCCACACCCATCCTCTCTTTTAACCTTGATTCTAAATCTCAGCTCTTACCAGTATGCGGGTTCTCATAAATCCAACAAAACCTTAACCGCAGCATTAAGTCCTCGTGTGCTGCCTTCCCCTATAAACAAGCAAGATTTATACCTTCCCAGGGCTATTATCCAGACACATTTATCTTTATTTCTGTGCGTAAGTAATGAGTGGGATGCCACTGCCGATGAGTCCCGGGGGATTAATTACAGAAACCATTTAAGAAGGGTTCCCTCCTGATTCTCGGAGCATTTTTCAAACCCAGGAAAGAGAATTTCATTTAAAAGACCCAATGGCCCTGAAGAGTAGTGTCATTACTGGGTTCCAACTCAACCCGGTGACAAATTTCAAGCGTCCAGAAGGCTGACGACATTGCTGGGCTTTTCTCTAATTACTTAAATCTTGTGACAATTACTGGAGTGACAGACATCAGACTCAAGGAGAAACCCTCTGCCAGGCAGCCCCGTGGCTAAGAGGTAGACCTAGTCAAGCATAAGTCATTCATTCAGCGAATTTTATCGGATGCCTATAGATGCCAGGCATCCCGTTACACACTGAGAATGCTGGTTTTCAAGACAAAGTCCCCGTTCTCATGGGATTTTAATCTAGTGGGGGAGACAAAGCATCAAGAAGGAGACAAATAATTTCAGAAAGCGACTACATGCAGAAGAGACAATAAAACAGGGTGATGGGGTGATAAGATAGGTTGACCGGGAAAGCTAAACTCATTCCCACCCAGAGACTTTTCCCTCATTTTTTCCCTCTTCCTGGAACATCATTGGCACAGTCATCCTCACAGTTCACAGCTGACATCCATCCCAACTGGCCATGGTGTTGTTGCTGACTGCTCAATGTCGTACTGTACGTCTACTAAGGATACAGTGCCTCTCCCCTGCCTGGATCACTCTTTCTCCGGATCTTCCCAAGGATGGCTCCTTCTCCGCATTCAGTATTCAGATTAAATGACACCTTGCAGAGAGGCCTTTGCTGATCATCCAATCTAAAACAGCCCCCCACATCCCAGCCACTCCTGATCCCGTTATCCTGTTTTATCATTTTTCTACATGTGGCACATTGCATTTTTTAAAGATAGCAGCATACCACGTCCCATGCCACAAGCTCTTCTACAATGTCATCTTGTCATTCTTCCCACCAAGAAGTGGGGTCTATGTCCCTTCCCATTCAATCTGGGTGGGCTTGTGAGGGCGTCGACCAGCAGGGTGCCATACAAGTGATGCTATATGACTCTGGAGACAGGATCCTCAAAGGCCATGCAGCTTGCCTTGCACTTGGAGTCTGGAGGCCAACATGTTGTAAGGAAACCCAATCACACACAGAAGCCACATGAAGATACTCAGATTGGCAGCTCTAATCTTCAAGCCATCCTAGACCAGGAGCCAGACATATGAATGAGGAAGTCATTGGTGCTAGCTATTGAGTCACCACCAGCCTTGGAGCCTTCCCAGCTGAAGCCCAGACATTGTGGAGCAGAAACAAGTCATCTCCACTGTACTCTGTCCAAATTCCCAACTCACAGAACCTGAGAACATAATAAAATGGTGGTTGTAAGACACTAGGTTTGGGGTAATTTCTTATGCAGCAATAGTACCTGGAACGTGGCACTTACTGCTTCATGAAATCGTCTCATTTGTCTGCCTTCTCCAAGGCAGGAACCATGCCTGCTTTGTACACAGCCCTTAAACAGTGCCAATACAGAAGAGGCTCCCTGTAAATATTTCCTGAACAAATATAGAGGGAAATAATGGCAAAAACTTGCACAGTTTAAAAAACCATAGCATCGGTGTCTTATAGCTGCTGTAACAAATTGTGCTGGAATGAAGTTGGTGGCTTAAGACAATACACATTTACTCTCTTTGTTCTGGAAGCCAGAAGTCCAAAATCAGCAACACTGGGCTGACTGAATTCAACTTATAGCCAGGGCCTCACTCCCTCCAGAGGCCCTAGGGAAGAATTCATTCCTTGTCTCTCCAGCTGCTGATGGCTGCGGGCATTCCTTGGCTTGTGGCCACATCATCCCAGTCTCTGCCTCTGTGGCCACATCACCTTCTCTTCTGTCTGTGTCAAATCTCTATCTTCCCACTTCTGACACTTTGACTACATTTAGGGCCCACCCAGAAAAATCCAGGATAGCCTCCCCATCTCAAAATCCTTAACATAATCACATCTATGAAGTTTTTGGCATACAAAGTGACATTCACAGGCTCCAGGAATGGGGGTCATCCTGGTGGAAAGGAGGTTTATTCAGCCTACCACACCATCCAAGACAGGAGGTCCAGCTCCTGGGCAACAGAGCAGCCCCCGCGCACCATCCACACATGCACAGGGTTCAGCCAGTGCCACATCTGGTGACAGAAGCCAGAACCAGAAACATAGAATCTGTTTGGAGGAGCAACAGCAGAGATTCAACAGCATGCAGAAAAGCCTGCTTGGTCATTCACTCTCCCTGCACTGACCAACGGTAGAAACAGGGAGCCTCCAGGTGAAATTGCTACTTGACTTTTTTTTTTCAGACACGGTCTTTCTCTGCTGCCTAGCCTGAAGTGTAGTGGCATGATCATAGCTCACAGCAGCCTTGAACTCCTGGGCCCAAGTGATCCACCCACCTTCACCTCCCAAGTAGCTGGGACTATAAGCGAACATCCCCACACCTGATTTTTTTTTTTTTTTTTTCTGAGAGTTGGAGTCTTGCTATGTTTCCCAGGTGGGTCTCAAGCTCCTGGCCTCAAGTAATCCTCCAGCCTCAGCCTCCCAAAGTGTTGGGATTACAGGCGTATGCCACCGTGCCAGCCTTGACCACCTTTTTTACCTACAAAAACTGCAATTTCTAATAAATCCCAGGCCTGATGAAGACAAGGATCTCCAACTCCTCTCTGAAAAGCCTTCTTGTTGGAATTGCTCCTGAGAAGCAGAAATCCCTGTGTCAAGAGCCCCCTGTTCTCTCAACTGCTCACCCTTAGATGAAGAAAAGTTACCCAGAAGAGGTGAAGCGAAGGTCAATGGACAGTCCTCAACAGCCCTAAACTGACTGCACAATTTGGTTGCCTCATTGTCTCACTTTTATAACATCAGGTTGGTGCAAAAGTAATCGCGGTTTTTGCAACTGAAAGTAATTGCAAAAACTGCTATTACTTTTGCACCAAACTAATACAAAGCTTAAAAGGTAGAAGAACCCTCTAATGAAAGTGTGGGCAAATGTTTTCTGTAAAGGGCCAGATAGTGAATATTTCAGGCTTTGCAGGTGACAGCTATTCATCTCTGCTTGTGTGGCTCCAAAAACAGCTGCAGATAATATGTAAATGAATGGGTGTGGCTGTGTTCCAATAAAACTTTATTTACAACAAACAGGCTGGGGACCAGATTTGACCCGAAGACCCTACTTTGCAAATCTCAGCTCCAAGTTAAAGTTTTGCCTTCCAACACAACCACCAACACAGCTCCAAGTTAAAGTTTGGCCTTCCAACACAACCACCAACAGACCTGGAAGCAAGTTTACAGGCTCCCCTGACCACCCCTCCGTGCCTGACCTTCCTCGAAGCACAGCCGATGTTCTTAAGTTGCCCTCAGCAAGGCTTCATTAAAAATATATGAATCCTGTGATGTGGCACACTCCCTTTTTTGGAGACTGTATTGCAATTTCCAAACACCTCCCTGTTTTCCAGCATGGCTGTCAAGAAAGTGCAGCAGATTCCTGAAGCTGGCCTCTGTCTCTTTCCAGCAGAAGCTAATCATTTTTAGCTTCAGCAAGATCTTCAGGGTTTGATGACAGGGGCCAGGACATGAACGCACTGACTGACCCAGAATCTTCTGTGAAATACAAGAGATGAGAAATTCAAATGTTTTTCTTTTTAAAATAAAAAAAAAGCGACACACAAAACCAGATGACTTAAAACTCAGTGATTAAGGTTGACAACAGAAGCATAGAACAGGGCCCAGGTGAATTTACTAATTGTTTCTCAGCATCAGATAACAGTTTCATCAAACCCACGATCAGTCGCTGTGACAACTTCAACCAGAACATGTCCTTCCAGAGCCATCTTTCATCTCTACTTGTTGAAAGATGTTGTTTTCCCTCAGACACATCCACTCTCGAGAACATCTCATTTCACCTATATTCGAACTGCCCCTGTGAGATCTGAATAAATAAATAAATAAAATTTTAAGAGAGGAAGGAAAAGGGCAGAGACCTCGCTCCAAGATCCCCAGTCCCTGCCCGGCACTCTCCAAGGACCAGGCTCAAGCAGGTGCACTAGGTGGACTGTTCTGACTAATTGTTGAACAAGAAAAGATCCTTTAATATGGTGGAGCTGAACCTAAGGGAGCAATTTTTAGGAGATAAAAAGAAAAGGCATCTATATGCAGCAGGATACATTTGCACACTTTTCCATTTCATTAGGAAAGTCTTCTGTGGATTTTTGACAGTCACCTTGAACAGAATTAAAGAGAGAACTGATAATTGCCTAAAGCCTACAGCACAGCCATGCCGCCCCCATGGGCAACTGTGGCTCCACAACCCCCACCCCCTCGCACCCACATACGGGTGGGGGGGAGAGAGAGAGAGAGAGAGAGAAGAGAAGAGAGAGAAGAGAGAGAATTTGCTCCGCAAGCTGCTACCCTCTCCTCCCCCCAAGCCCCTACCTTGGTTCCGAGCTAGGGATGGAGGGTGGCAAAGGCAAGGGCACATCACGTGGATTTCCGCAACCCCCACTGAAATGCAAACCAACACCCTCCCTCAGCTGCTCCACACATATCATCAAATCAAAGAGGATGAGAGCTCCCGGTCAACCTCATCACAGTCCCTATCGTTTAAAGTAGGAAGAGGCGGCCGGGCGTAGTGGCTCACACCTGTAATCCCAGCAATTTGGGAGGCTGAGGCGGGTAGATTGCCTGAGGTCAAGAGTTCGAGACCAGCCTGTCCAACATGGCAAAACCCCATCTCTACTAAAAACACAAAGTATTAGCTGGGTGTGGTGGCAGGCACCTGTAATCCCAGCTACTCGGGAGGCTGAGGCAGGAGAATCACTTGAACTCGGGAGGCAGAGGTTGCAGTGAGCTGAGATTGCGCCACCACACTCCAGCCTCGGTGACAAGACTGAAACTCCATCTGAAAAAAAAAAAAAGGTAGGAAGAGGCTCCTAGGTCCATTCCTAAGTCCCAGGAGAGAGGACCTTGCACTTAAACAAAAACGCAATTCCATCTCTAATCCAAGTGTCTCTGGAGGGGATACAGGCAATCTCACAGGGTCTTTGTGTAGGTGATGGATAAGGAGGCTCCCCAGGCAAAGCTGCGGCTCTCTTGGTTGATGGACAGAACACTAACCAACTTACAAGCAAAACCTCAAGGAAACATCTGCTGCTGCTTCCTGAAGTCCCCAGTCTAAGGGGGCTGACGAAGGCAAACAGAACCTCACCCAAGCTCCTTTCTTGAGTTCTGATCAGGATGCCACCAGGTCTTGTCTACAATTTTTTGGTTTTGCTCTTCTTCTCAAAGTTAGTTTTGCTCTTTTTTTTTTTCTTTTTTTGAGGCAAGATCTCACTCCGTGACCCAGGCTGGAGTACAGTGGCACAAACGTGGCTCACTGCAGCTTCGACCTCCAGTGATCCTCCCACCTCAGCTTTCTGAATAGCTGGGACCACAGGCATGCACCACAGGCCCAGCTAATTTCTGCATTTTTTGTAGAGATGGGGTCTCACTATGTTGTCCAGGATGGTCTCTAACTCCTAGGCTCAAGTAATCCTCCCGCCTCAGCCTCCCAAAGTGCTGGGATTACAGGCATGAGCCACCGCACCCGGTCTAGTTTGGCTTTTCTTGCTCCTTCCCTCCTTTGCCCGTTTATTTCAAGCTCTCTGCAAAAGCCAAGCACCACAGAAACAAAGACAAACACAACATTGTTCAAGAGAGTGATGCCACCTGCAAATGCCAAAGTCAGACTCAGGTTCAGAACCTGATCCTCTGTTTCTTAGCCGGGTGACCTTGAGCACATTATTGTAACTTTCTTGGGCTCTGGAATAGAGATAATAACAGTACAGCCTCATGGGGTTATTATGAGGATAAAAAATGAAGGGATGGGCCAGGCACAGTGGTTCACACCTGTAATCCTAGCATTTGGGAAGGCTGAGGCAGGAGAACCAATTGAGCTCAGGAGTTCGAGACCAACCTGGGAAATATGGTGAATACCCATCTCTGCCCAAAATACAAGGATTAGCTGGGCGTGGTGGTACACACCTGTAGTCTCAGCTACTAAGAAGGGTGAGGTGGGAGGATTGCTTGAGCCTCGGAGGTTGAGGTGGCAGAGAGCCATGATTACACCATTGCACTCCAGCCTGGGCGACAGAGTGAGACCCTGTCTCAAAAAAAAAAAAAAAAAAAAGTGAGGGGGAAAGAAAAAAGAAAACGAAGAGATGTATGAAATGTTCTCAGCACTGTGCTCAATAAATAGGCTTTAGTATTATTACTGTTTCATTAGCAGATTTTGCACAGACGAGTAACTGGCTAGTCCTCATTAATGGACTTAACGCAGTGCCTGGCACATGGTGAAGCCTCCATAAATATGAACCAACGTCAACACTCAGAGACCCAGCTCTCATGACAAGGTGGATAAAGTGCTGAGAAAATGCAGAGATGAGAGGGTTTAATTCTGTGTGGGGAGGAGGGGGTCAGAGGCAGCCTCCACGAGGGGGTCGTTTCCTCTGCCAAGCTCCTTTGCAGTGACAGATGAATTTCTTACAACAAGACAGCTCACATTCCCATCTCAGCATCTCTCCAGGAGGAAGGCTATCCCCTCCTGGCTCCACGGGGCTCCAGACACAGAGCAAACAGATTTTTTAAAGTTGTTTTCGTCTTACAGTTAACCCCTTTGAGTTCTTAGAAAGCCACCACTTTTACAACTGTCCCAGAGGGCTGGGATGAGGTCGGGTACCATGTTTCAAGAAAATGTTGACCAATTTGAGCTTTTCCCCAGGGAGTGCACAGACCGGAGAATGACTTTGGAACCTAATCAGCTGGGAAACCGGGAGGAACTGTGGGTACTGAGCCAGAATATCCACCCTCAGGGGAGACAGTCATCCTTGGTCATGGGGCAGGGACCCTGGGCTTGTCTGTGTGGTTCTGCAGGAGGCAGGATTAGGAGCCACAGTAGAAGACTTCCCTGAGACAAAGGTCCATGCAACAGAATCACAGGGACACCTGGGGGTTCCGGGAGAATTGTGGGAATCACATGACATTTCCCACCAGTGGAGTTGGCCAGGTTTGTTCAGAAGCCATCTTTGTTCTGTGTGATCTCACTCCCTGGCCATAGCTGATTGGACCAGGGCACAACACCTGCTTGTAGGTGAGCCAATCAGATTCTCTCTCCTGGACCCTTGGAAATGAGAACCAGAGACAGCGAGTGCAGGCCTCTGTGGGAGGCTGGAACAGACACGCCTAATGGAAGAAGCTGTGAGGCCACCACATGCCACCATGGGAAGTGGAGGCCTGGAGAAAGGCACTCACTAGAGAGAAGGGAGAGGGCAAGCAAGTTGCAGAGGGAAGCAGAGCCCAGGAAAGGGGAATTCTGGTGGCTTCCCATTGCCTACTCCGGGCCCTTCCTGAAACCCACTAGCTGCATTCTGCCCTGAGCTTCTTTTTGGCTTGTCTTGGTTGTCATTATTTATCACCCAAGAGAATTTCTTACAACTCTTGCTGGGAAACAGTGGCAATCCCACCACGTTAGGTAGTGGATGCACCAGTGTCAGTGTATACTAGAGGAAGAGTGCCTCTTTGTAAGAAGGCTTCACATACAACTCTCCCCAATTAGGCAGGAGGATGAAATTGGCACACCCTAGAAATCCGTCCAGCTCCAAATTCTAGATAACTTCAGATCATGCATAAAGGCCTTCAGGCCAGATGTGGCACCTAACTGTGTTCTAAAGTGCTGTTATTGTTCTTTTGCTTTGTTTTGACCACCCGATATTTTTTAAATTATGATTATTAACGTTATAAACTTGGGAAATTTCACATGAAAATCCAAACGAATGGCCTTTCTAAGAAAATCAGCTCTGGCAACATGGGGTTCATTACTCCCAAACAGAACCAATAAGCTAGAAGTGAGTTACCACTGTCCCCTTCATCTGGGGCACACGGTCTCCAGTTTGCCACAGTCCACACCATTCCCTATTGTCTCAGCAACCCTGAGCCTGGGTATCAGTTGCCTCATTGAGTTTATAACGTTATTTTTCTTATGGTAGAGAAAGATTTCTTTATAATCAAGTGCCTATCAAAAGAGTTCAAAGATAGGCAGCGAATTTCTTAAACCCAGACTTCTTCCCTCTCATACATTTCCTGTGTGAGCCCTGCAGGTACTTCAGTTTGCAATCCCTGGTTTAAAGGCTCATATAACTGAACCTAAGCATGACTCCATCTTAAGCCCCATCCTTGAAGAAAAATCTCAAGACACAAAATACATTTCCATCCAGTTCTTTTTTCCAAAATGCTGTTTCATGGTATTTAATATTGAATGTTTAAAACTAGCTGGTTCAGCCCAAATTAAAGATAGTTTTTGATATTTTCAAAACTAATCTCACTTTCTGAGCTCAATGCACCATGTATGGAGAATCAAATCCCTTCTCCATGCCATTAAATCCTCAATCTCTCAGACCAGCCCAGGAAGACACCTCTGCCCTATTGAAGGATGATGTCCTACTGAAGAAATCAAAGGGGATGCCACTCATCCTGAGTACTGCTTTTCCACTTATTGTTAAATTAGCAATAGTTGGAAATGATCTCTTCTTTTTAGAGAAACCTCATTAAATGTAACAACAAAATCAAATAAGGAGAACAGGGCACTGAAGCAGAGGAAATGCTGAAAGGTCACCTTGGCAGTTGTGTGCATATTGTGCTGGGCTTTTTAAGGGAATAGAGGGAGACTCAGATTTCCAGGAGGTAAAGATGCGGATAGCCACTTCCTTTTACCCAGCAGACCGTGGGCAGGGGCCTGCAGGCTCCTGAGTGTGGATGGGATATTTTTGAAACATAAATCGCTGTGCTTGCTGAGCTCTGTGATTCTTTCTCACTTGCAGCCCCCTCCTACTCAGTCCACTGGGTCTTCTGGGCTCACTGCTTCAGGGAAGGGGGAACCCAGAGAGAGCCAAGGAAAGCAGAGGGGATGCTCAATTTTTGAGTTTCAAAAGCCTGCACCTCTTGGAGCACACTAAGTGCTCCTGTGTTTAGACAAAAGATTGGATGGAATTGGTGATAAGCGTGAGCAAAGCTTCCATACTGGAGACCGCACAGGATCCTGGACTGGGGGCAGTGGGAGCAAGAGGGGAAGGGGACACGATGAGGGTGAAAGGTCAGCAGGGCCAGGACGAGGGTCCCAAAGGCAAGAGGACCACAGACACGAGGGCGTCAAAGAATCTGGAGAAGGCCTGATATGTGCAAGACAGAACAGCAAGGTAACTCTTTCTGCCAAGAGCAAAGTGACTTGACATTTTCTTTATGCAATGGGGACTTATTGCAGGTAAATGAGCCAGTTTTGCACAGGCTTCTGAAATACCATGAGGAGCTCACCAGGGACCTTGTCTGCAGCGCTCACATTTTCCCGCCTGCTGTGCTGGGCACTGGGGTGTGCCACCCAGATCCCCCCACAAGGTGGGCCTTGTTGCCCAGCTGCTGTGAAGCTGCTGTGGGTGGCCTCAGCTGTCAGCTGACCTGCCTGTGCCCAGGGTGACCCAGAGCCAACAACTGACTCAGTCAAGGGTGTACAAACACAGGCATCTCTGCTTAATGGGGGATTCTCTCAATAAAACGCCCTGCACTCTGACCTCCGCCTCAGGGTCTTCCTCCTGGGAACTCAGCCTTGTAACCACTGGCCTGGCCCCCAGACTGGTAACCACTGATTCAGGGCAAAGGTGATGTCTAGGTGCCACTGAGTTTCTTATGAGCTGTGTGGCCCGATGGGGGACTCTCTGAACCTGTTTTTGCTATCTGTGACATGAGATAAAGGATACTTGTCCCACCCTTCCCATTGGCAGACCATGAGCTCTGAAAGGGTCTTACAGATCCCTTCATCTAATCAGTCACCCAGTGCTTGATGATAGCTTGATGACAACTGTCAAATTGCTTCAAAACCTGCCCGACATTGCCAGTAATTACCATCTTGGTATGAATTTCAGTGATGCAGAACCCCTGTCAGAGACAGCTGCGTTTGTAAAAGCGAGTCTGGACGACACAGTGATGATTACATCATCTCCATCGCCATCTCATAGTAAAGTTAACCCACTGTGGCATCCGGCTGATGGTTTTGTGGGAGAGGATTCTATGTCCCACCGCAAACTAATCACCACTAATAGATCAACTTTCTAGATAATTCCTCGGCAATGTGGTTCAAAGAAAGACCTAACGGCTCCTGCCCTTGTGTGAATTTTCCTTTTGTTTCACTCGGTGGTTCTCAGAGCATGGTTCTCGACCCGGCGGCACCTGCAGCGTCTGGGAACCCGCTAGAAATGCAAATCCTCGGGCCCCACCACAGGTCTACTGATCAGAAACTCTGAGATGGAGCCCAGGAGATGCCATTTAACAAATCCTCCAGGTGATCTTATGCTCACTCAAGGGTGAGAATCACTGAGCTAATTTAAGCCTCTGAGCTGTCACTTGTCTGAAAGATTGTTTCAGGTCCTGTGGTCCAAGGATCAGAAAAATTAGGACAAATCTTACCGATCCCACGTCACCATGAGAAACACAAGTCCAGAGAGGTATGTGAAGCCCTCCCCCACCCCACCTGGAGGTCACATGCTCATAAGGGGCTCAGTGGCACCTAGACCTGACCTTTGCCCTAAACCAGGGGTTACCAGTCTGGGTGACTGACAGGTGGTTAACAAGAGGAAGGTGTCACAGGTTGGATTCCGCAGGAAGAAGACTGATGGAGACGAGAGCAGGACATGTTGGTGCGGACCCTCAGACCAGCACCTGCATAAGGGGAAAAAGCAGCCACAGTGGGCAGAGGGAGAAGGGGAACTGTGGTGCAGGCCCAAAATTGACTACAACTGGGCAGACATCCTCACATGCTCCCCAAACCCCACTCCCCAACCCAGTCTCCTTCCCACAAAAAATGCTAGCCTAAAGCATAAGCCAACACATAAATAAAGCAGCCAGAATCAACTATACTTATGCCTTTAAGTGGAATAGATTACTTTATAATTTATTAGCCTTCCATGGGGCACACTCAGACACAATGCTGTGGGCACATTCAGATGGCTTTCTACACATCTAGCATATAAACTCTATCAAACGCTATATAAATCCAGATAAAGGTAATAAAGTTAGTGTAGTAAAAAACCAACAGCAATGCAATCATTGATGCCCCCTGGTAACCTGTCTAAAATATTACAATAACTCAAGTCTCCATATGGAGATTTCATTTTCTTTTTCTCCTCTGAGAAAAGCCTGTTGTGAGCTTTAAGATATTTAAATAAGGGCAGATTGAATTAATATGGCTTACACTCATAAAGATGCTTTTTCCAGTGTTTCTGAGGTTCTCTTTTCTTGGCTATATATATCTCCTGCTAGCTCCTAATTTTTCCCCCTGAAGAAAGACAAGATCAGGGACCTCAGAATTGCAGAGCTGTCACTTTAAACTACAAGCTGTGGGTATCAAAATGCCTGCAGGTGACAGTTGCAGCCTCTTTTCAGACTCTCTTTCCTGGTCACCACCTCCAAGATCTGCTTCTGGGAATAAAAATCATGGTGGCTGGGATTTTATTTAAAGTCTTCTGCCATGCAACCTGGCTGTATAGAATACATGCGCTAATCCAAAGTCACACTGAAGGATGTGCCCTGAAGCAGTAAGTGTCTCAAGGTACTTTTTAGCTGCAAATCACAGAAAACCAACTCAAACTAGCTTAAGTGAAAAGTGAGTTAATTAGCTGAAAAATAAAAAAAAAGAGACAGCAAGGAGTAGTCCCTACTTCATACCATCTGGAGGTGGGGGCAGCACATTCCCACACCGTTCCAGTAAAAGTTCTGAAATGAGGTCTAATAGGTCAGGCCTATCCCAGAGCCGGTGACATTGGCTAGGGGAAATGCTATGCTCTGATTGGCCAGGGGGATGCTATTCTCTAATTGGTCAGGGGGCTGCTGTGCTCTGATCAGCCAGTGGGCTGCTATGTTCTGATTGGCCAATAGGAAGGCTATGCTCTGATTGGCCAGGATGTTATCTCTGATTGGTCACTTGTCTCCCTGGGGCCAAGATATGTCAGCCACCCCTAAACCAAATATGATCACTGGGATGGAAACATGGACATCAAGCCTGAAGAATCATCGAGGAATGCCTTTCAACAGGGTGCAGACAGGAGTGGCCTGGCAGGGGCATCAAAGATGGGTTCATGTCGCATCATCTGTGAATAGGCAGAATCTTGGGAGAACCTCCAAAGATCCCCCAGACCTATCTCCTATGAGGTTTTAAACTAGATAGAGCCTGTTATATGAAACTGTCCCATGCAAGTTGCCATCAAACTAAAAGCAGACAGAATGGAGCTTTTTCAGCCTGAAGATGGGATGTGATATTTGTGTCTCATACAAGTAAGAAGACTTTTAGGATTGCTCTGAACAACTCCAGAAGTTCAAAGGGGTGAGTGATTATGGACACAAAGAAAGGAGAAAATAAGGCATAACAGTCAGATGTGAACTGTGATGGAATGGGTTACCTTATAGGTAGTGAGTGCCTCATTACTGGAAGCAACCAAACAGCACATAGAAGGAATAGTCCTGAATAGGGGAGGGTCCCCTCTCAGATTCCTTTTATTTGATTTAATGTCTTCTAAAAATACTATCCCAAGCCTGAAACAGTAATAACTTAAGTGGAAAATCCTGACTGTGCCCCTACCCCCGCCACCTCCCCCACCAACCCCAGGCTCTCCCCGTGGGAAATGTGATGAAATGCTGAAATCCCAAATGGTGTCACATCAGAGACACTGGAAGTGCCTAACAAGCAGATGGATTCAAAATGACAGATGCCTCCAGACTGCAAAATCCATCACTTCTGTCCACAGGAACAAAGGGTGAGAAGATAGGTGCCTGAAAGCTGGCTATTTAAGAATCAAAGCACTTCACAAAAGAGCCCGAAATGGAAAAATCAGTATTTGTTTGTACTCTGAAGCCAACACTGGAACCAGGGCTTCATCTTTAAATGGCACTGTGTGTGCTGGAGACGCTGAACTTGTCCTGAAGTCTCGCATGTTGTGCATTCACGCCGAAGCAAACGGGAATCACTTAATAAGGGCTTCCAAATGCCGCTGCACAAATAATAACAGTAATCACAATCATAACACCGGCACACTGTTTCGAAACAAGGCATCTGAGTGTGGACGGCATGTTAATAAACAGGATGAGAGACGCAGCCCAGGAAGCTGACTTCCTTAGGACAGAACTAGTCCCCTATTCATATTCATAATCCTTTGCATTATGTACACAGATCAACTTGCTCCCTAACCCCAAACCGGCTTAAGTTCCCTGTGACAGGGAAGGCGGGGAAAGGAGGGGCCACCAGCTAAGCTCACACTGACAGCAATGCCGGTTTTTATGATCTAACGGGCTTGACATTCTCCTGGGTACAGAGCGACCTCCAGTCCAGTCAATACTGAGAGCTATCACTGTCATGAAGCGAAAAGCCAGCAGGATCACTGGAGAGGCAGCACCAGTCACTGCCAGGGCCCAGTGGTCAGTGGAATGGCTCTGCCCATCCTGCCAGTGGAAGAAGAAACGAGGGTCCCATTTTGTGTTAAAATGGTCCTTGTTATCGTCACTAGCCCAGCCTGCATCTGGCTGCAGAGATGTCGGGTGAATCAACTCAGGTATCCCAAGGGAGGCCTGACCTGGGAGCTTGGGACCCCATTTCAGAGCCTGAACCCTGGAGGACTGCTGGGGTGTGGGGTAGTGGGACAAGCCTGGGACACCTGCAAGGATGTGATGTGGGAAAAGCCAGAGGCTGGAAGGGTCTGGGACATCTGCCCAGCACTCCCCTAGCACTGCCTGGGCTATCTGCCCACCTGGCAGAAGAACCAACGCTGCCAGCCCTGTTCCCAGGGCTAAGTACCCCCCATCCCCCGACATTCTGTATGAGCAAGGGGCTGGGGTGCTGGAACCATCAAACACTTCACAGATGAGACCAGCTAGGTCTGACACTGTTTCCTGCCAGGGAGCAGCTGCTGCCCCTCCAAGTCTAGCTACACAGAACTGCACAGCCCCCATCGAAGCCCCTCATCCTGGGTCCTGCCTGTCCCAGGAGTCAGAGGGCAATGTGCTCTTCACAGACTGCCCTGGCTGTGACCTTCCAGGGTCAGAATTCCAACCTGATCCCAACAGTTCCTACCTCGGCCACCTGTGACCAGGATCAACCTGCAGAGGGGTGGGCGGGAGGGGCAAGAGTTGCCTGGTGGCGGGGGGTCTTTTCCTGGCAGGCATGGTGGGGGCGAGAGTAGCAAGTCATTTTCCTCCCTCCTGAACTGCAGCGGGGAGCTGGCTGGGGGGGCGTCTGGGAACACGGAAAGGTTCTTCATTTTCAACATCGCCCTTTTTTTATAAAATGATTCTGAAAAGAAACCAAGTGAAAAGAAAAATAACAACCAATAAAAAGAAAGGAAACCAACAAAAGTACTTTAGTTGTTGCCTTAGAATTATTTCAAGGGATACAGGCTTTCCATTAGTGCTAGTAATTCAGAATTGCTGTCGTCCTGAGTAAATACTTTTAAGTGGAAAAACTAGCAGAGATGGTCGGTGCTGACTGATGTCTGGGAAACAGTTGCCCAGCTCCATCCCCCCCAATTGCACAAATGGGGAAACTGAGGGAGGAGCCGAGAGAGGGAAGTGAATTCACGCAGATGGTGGGGGCGGGGGTGGCCTAAAGGCCCCTGGCCAGACATTTCCACCCCACCATGCTTCTTTCAGAGGCTCAGGAGCTGCCACCAGCACTCTCATCTAGGAGGGAATTTTCATAGTAAAGCCATCCTGCAACGGCTGCTTAGATGAGGACAAGCCATCATCCCTTCGCGTGGCTTTGAAGGTTTTGTTCAAGGGGGTCTCGCTGTCATGTGAATGAGCTGACCTTTCTCTGGGGAGGGGAGGAAGGTCTCCTAACCATAAGCCAGCCCAGTCGGAACCACTTCGCTGGGACTTGGCTGGTAAAATTTTTGTCCAGACACCCACCTTCAGTTCCCTTGGGTGTATACCTGTGACAGTGGCCGAGAGGAGGTGTTGGACAGAGAACCCTGCGGAAGATGCAGCCTGGGAAAGCGAGGCCCCATGTCAGCAGGGTCTGGGCCCTGGGTCCCCAGGCTGGAAGCTGGTTTGGCAGAAGCAGCTCCCTGAGGGGCCAGCACTGCACAGGGCTGTGCCACCCTCTCCCCATAGCACGGTCATGCCTGACACCCACCTCTGCTCTCACTTCAGAAGCACTGAGGCTCCCCAATAAGTTGAATAAGTTGAAGATGGAGCTGCCCTGTCACCCAGCAATTCCACTTCTGAGCATGGACCCAAGGGAACTGAAAATGGGTGTTGGGGCAAAAATGTTCACACTCATGTTCATGGCAACATTATTTACAATAGCCAAAAGATGGAAACAACCCACATGTCCATCAACCGATGAATACACAAAACATAGCATATTCATACAATAGAATATGATTCAGCCATAAAAAGAACGACATTCTGACACAGGCTACAACGTGGGTGAACCCCAAAAACATCATGCTAAGTGAAAGAAACCAGACACAAAGGCTGCATTGTGTGTGATTCCATTGACAAGAAATGTCCCGAATAGGCAAACTCAGAAAGACAGGAAGGAGGTTGGTGGTGGGCAGGGGCTGTGGGGAGAGGGGGGGTTGGCGGTGACTGCTAATAGGTATGGGGCTTCCATTCAGGGTGAGGCAAATGTTGTGGCTACATTTGCAGGTCTGCATTCGTTCAGATCTGCAGAAACAGAAAACCAAATACTGCATGGTTACACTTACAAGTGGGAGCTAAACGGGGGGACTCACAGACCCAAAAATGGGAACAACAGACATTAGGGACTATGAGGGGAGAGGGATGGGGGGAAAAGGCTGGAAAAACTACCTATTGGGTACTACACTCCATACCTGGGTGACAGGCTCATTTGTACTCAAAACCTCAACATCACCCAATATACTTTTGTGGCTGGGCGCGGTGGCTCACGCCTGTAGTCCCAGCACTTTGAGAGGCCGAGACAGGTGGATCACTTGAGGTCAGGAGTTCCAGACCAGCCTGGCCAACATGGTCAAACCCCGTCTCTATTAAAAATACAAAATTAGCCGGGCATGTTGGCGGGCACCCATAGTCCCAGCTGAGGCAGGAGAATCGCTGGAACCCGGGAGGCGGAGATTGCAGTGAGCCAAGATTGTGCCACTGCACTCCAGCCCAGGCAACAGAGCAAGACTCTGTCTCAAAAAAAAAAAAAAAAAAATAGCCAGGCGTGCTGGCGGGTGCCTGTAGTCCCAGCTACTCAGGAGGCTGAGGCAGGAGAATCCTTGAATCCAGGAGGCAGAGGTTGCAGTGAGCCAAGATCATGCCACTGCACTCCGGCCTGCATGACAGAGTGAGATTCCAATAAAAAAAAATTTTTATATATATATATATGTGTGTGTGTGTGTGTGTGTGTGTGTGTATATAGTATATATATATGTGTATATATGTGTGTGTATATATATATGTGTATATATGTGTGTGTGTATATATATGTATATATATGTGTGTGTGTATATATATGTATATATATGTGTGTGTATATATATGTATATATATGTGTGTGTGTGTATATATATATATATATATATATATATATGGAGAGAGAGAAAAGAGCACAAACCTGGACATGTACCCTGATTCTAAAATAAAAATTGAAAAAAAGAAAATGTTCCAGGACTAGAGAGAGGTGATGGCTGCTCAGCAAAATGAGCACCAGACGGCACTAATGGTAAATGTTACGTTATGTGTTTAACATAATTTAAAAAGAGAAGGCGGACTAACAGGATGGAGCAGTGGGCAGTGGGAGGCTCTGGGGCTGGACCAGGGGACAACTGCTGCTTGGCAGCACCCTGGCCCCAGAGAACAGGAGATCTTGAAGGACAAAGGAGGCCTGCAGGCTCAGGCTCTGAACTGCCCAGTGTGATCCTCAGACACCTTAGAGGGACAAATACCTCAAGTGCACGGGCTTCCTCCTCCAGCTGAATGTGGAGAGGGGAAGGGACACGAAAGATCCTAACACTGGGATGTCCTCAGGCTTTGCATCTCCACCTAGAGGAAGCTTAGTTCTGGAGTGGTTCCAACTAGGCTCAAGGCCGGGTTCTGCTACTGATAGGCTATGTGATTTGGAAGAAATCACTCAACCTCTCTGGGCCTCAGTTTCCTTGAGGATAAAATGGGAATGATATTGGGAGACTGAGGTGGGAGGATTGCTTGAGTTCAGGAGTTCAAGACCAGCCTGGAAAACATAGCAAGACCTTATCTCTACTAAAAATAAAACAAATTAGCCAGGCAGGGTGGTACATACCTCTAGTCTCAGCTACTCAGAAGGCTGAGGCAAGAGGATTGCTTGAGCCCAGGAGGTTGAGGCTACAGTGAGCTATGATCACACCACTAAACTCCAGCCTGGGCAACAAAGTGAGACCCTGTCTCAAAATTTTTAAAAAAGGGGGTATACTAGGACTGGGTTCATGGAGTTGATGTGAGGATTAAAAAGGGACCCTCCTATGGTATTTTAGAACAGGACTTGGCATATAGTTAAGTATCTCAGAAATACTCGTTGTTATTCTATTCATTCACAACAAATCTTTGGAGGACCTGCTAGATGCTGGGACAGAACTTCAAACCACAACTGAGTGGACTTGCCATGCTCCCCATGGGTCTCTAGTCCCATTTCACTTGCAGAAAGGAGACCTCCCTTGAACAGGTGGACCACAGATACACCAAGTGCAGCCAATGCTAAGAAAACTTATACACATTGGTCATCAAACTCTATTCATACACATCTATAGCAAGGAGAGCTTTAGAAACTGTGTTCGTTTCCTAGGGGTGCCATGACAAACTGCCATGGACCGGATGGCTTCTAGCAGCAGAAACGTATTCTCTCATGGCCCTGGAGACCAAAAGTCCAAAACCAAGGTGCCAGCGGAACCACGCTTCCTCTGAAGGCTCAACAAGGTGCCAGCAGAACCATGCTTCCTCTGAAGGCTCAACAGAAGGTGATGCTGGAAACCCACTGTCGTGCAGAAAGGAGAGTGAGAGGAAAGAGGGAATTTCGAGTCATGAGTCACATCCAGATGAGTCCAGACGACGCTCCTTTAAACAGGGGATCCAGGGCCTGGGGGGAGTGAATAGAATTCAGGGGTCCATGAATGTGCATGGAAAAAACTCACATCATGAAACCCCAGCTGAAACAGAGCATCACAAACTGAAGCAGCAAACCTATGTGTGTCAGCAGGACCTGTGATCTTGCCTCCAAGAGAAGCACAGGTATTTTTATATCCCATTCCCATTTTTTCAGATCTCAAAATACCATTTACGCTCACCATGACCTCAGAATGATGCCTATTTTATCCCCCACTGTATCTTGGTGTTTAACATGTTGGAAAAGCAAATTACCACATCTCAAATTTCTTTTTCCTTATATTTTGATATCTGGAGTTCAAGAAAATTGGTTTCTTTTGTCCTCCTCTGTATTTTATGATACGCATTTAAAAGACATTTTTCTCAGACAACTTCATCTAACTACTAAAAGGACCCGTGGCACGAAATGGGTTAAGAATCGTTGTTTTAAAGGAGGTGCTCACTCACTTCTGGGGCTCTGGAGACTTTCACACCCACCCATTCACTCATGCGATCACTCATTCAAGAAATGTGCATTGAGCACGGGCTCTCCGTCAGGCATGGGACAAGGGTCCGGCATTTTGGAGCTTCCAGCCTAGCAGCCTAGTAAAAGCAACAGACATTTATCAACTAATCCCACCATACAGTCCGCAATCACACACTACAGTGAGCTCCGTGAACACAAAACTTAGGGGACACAGGAAGCTCACACCTGGAAACTGGATGCAGTCCAGAAGAGAGACGGGGGTCCAAGAAGTAGTGTTGGAGATGACATGCTCTGCATTCCACTCCCTAGGGGCATGCCTAAGAGTAAAGTGCATGTCCTTTTTAAAAACTTCTGCTTGAACCAAGGGGTCAATGCTGGGGTATCCGGGACTCATTCCTACCCTCTGACTCCAGGCCATCTAAGGCCAGAAGTTTTGCTCATGTGGGTTTGTTTTTGTTTCTGCTTTTTCAAACTGCCCATAGATGAGGACTTACTTGCAAGATAGCTTAGCAGGGCCCATAAAATGCACTACTGAGTCCCAGTAAGATGTCAGCCCTAATAACAGCCCTGTCAAAAGGAAGTAGGTAGCTGGGAACATGCCATTAACCCAAATAGCACTTCTGTGAGGGCTGTTCTACCACAGATGCCATGGAAATGATAGGGACTTGGGCCAAAACCAGCCCCAGTTCACTCCCTCACTCCAGGGTGACAGCCATAGCCCAGAGACACTTAATGTGTTAGGCAGGGTTTTGTTGCAGAGAACAGAATCCACTACAGTTCGGTGAAGCAGAGTTGTTTTTCCCAGGGGCAAAGTCCTTACAGAATCACCAGAAGGTGGAAGGAATGAGCTCTATAGGTCAATGTTCCGGAAACGATCCTGCAAGCCACATGGCAGATCCAGGGCACCAAGGGAGCTGTTTTCTCTTATAAGATGAAGATGCCACCAGCTGAATTGGAATGTTGTCACCACAGCTGCTAGCTCCAAAATCATGCCACCACCACCACCATTTGGAAACCACTGCAATAAGGAAGCCACTACAATCAAGAAAAAGCCATAATCCACAGGCCACCCCTACTGCACCAATGCCTGCGGCATCCCACCCCTTGAAGCCAGTACCACAAGACCTGCTCTCCACCTCCCCACAACAAACCGTGAGCAGGCAGTGGGGCCTCGGTAACACTGTCTCGTGAAAGCTGGGCACCTCCACAGCAGTGCTCACCGGGAGGATGAGCAGAGGGTGGTCCTGCCTTACCTCTCCCTTCCGCATTCACATGAGTGCCCCTGGGGTGCCACACTCAATTCTGGGACTCTAGTGCCATCAGGGAAGATGCACGCCATCCTGTTGGTCCTATGGAAAGGCAAGGATGTTGGCTGAAACAAGATAGCCATCTAATCACTATGAGAAGACCACCTGAGAACAAAGGCAACACAGGCAAATACAGAGCCAAGAGATGAAAAGAAAGAGACAAGGATCCAGTGGAACTCCCCAAGTTCCTGGATCCAACCATTCCTGAAGCCAGAACCCCTAAACTTTTCCTTTATAGAAACCAAATGGGAATTTTTTTTCTTAAAGCCGTTTGACTTAAGTTTCTGTTTCCTGCAACCAAAAGAATCCTGACTATGACTATAATTCAATCCCCGAGGCCAGACAGCCTTAGCCCTATCCTTGGGAACATACGCCAGAACAAATCAGAACATCACAGAACCCCCTGGCCTGGCTACTCATCCACACCACAAAATCTCACACTCTTCCCTAACAGTTTCTAAGCCTCGGACTTCATCTCATCTTTCTTTCTTTCTCTCTCTCTTTCCCCACCCCAAAACCGAATTGTCCATCCATCATCTCCTCCAGGAAGCCTTCCCTGACCTTCCCATACCAGGCATCTCAATTCTGCCCCACCCCACCCCCCACCATGCTCTCCCTGAACACGTTGTTACCATGATAGTTGCCATATTAGACTGAAATTCAGTCTCCCTCTAGAGAATGTAAATCTTTTGAGGACATCTTTCATCTTCTATTCCAGGCGCCACGTCAGAGACTGGGTTGGTGTGGGGTTCTGCTGATCTTTTCTTAACAAAGGAATGAATGCAACTCCTTCAGGCCTGCCATCTGCTTCACTTCCCCTTTCTCTTAACAATACCCTGATTCCCTTCTTTCTCATTATTCTCAACATTTTTAAATACAAACACCCAGGGTTTTGAGAGGAAACAAATCAATTCAGGTCTGTAAAATGTCCCATGTGGGTGAAACGTCTGTGCTGACCACCCCACCTGTCACTGATCAACTTTTCTCATCCTTTTCTTCCATGCATTTCTCTGGCCTTAGGAGCTTTCTGAACAAAATGTTTCTCAAAAATGGAACCCAGAAAACAGAAGCACCAGACTTATCAAAATAGCCATTTGAATGCACTGCAATAAACGAGCAAATACAAAAATCAACACCTAATGCTCCCAGGAATTCACTTCAGCAGAAAAGCCCAAAGCTTGAAGAAAAAGGAACAGGGATAGAAAACCAAATTACACGCAGCAGAGAAAGCAAAGCCCACATCTGAGACTGTTTTTTGTTTGTTTGTTTGTTTGTTTGTTTTGAGACGGAGTCTTGCTCTGTAACCCAGGCTGGAGTGCAGTGGTGCGATCTCAGCTCACAGCAAGCTCTGCCTCCTGGGTTCACGCCATTCTCCTGCCTCAGCCTCCCAAGTAGCTGGGACCATCTGAGACTGTTTTGACAAACAGAGGCGACCACTTGAGAGAAAATATGCAATAACCTCCCAGAAATTTCCCCAACATCTTTGTCCTCAGAAGTCAGGCCCTTTAGAAAAAAAAAGAGAGGAAAAGAAGAAGAAGAACTACAAAATCCAAATACAACCAAGTCTGGTTTAGAAAAATAAAAAGTGTAGCTGCTCTATGCTCCCTGGATCTTGGGCTTTTGTGACCTTCTCTGGTGACATACACTAAAAACTTGGTCTTGGGACATCAAGTCTGCTCCTGAAGTCACGGCCCCTCTGAGGAACCAGGGGAGGAGGCCATGACAGCAGAGGAGCCCTGGTCTGTTCATTCAACACCATCAACCAAGCATTCACCATGTACCACAACAGCACCAAGCACAAGGGATGCCACTGCCTGCAAATACCAGTGCTGGTGCTGTGAAGTTCACCACCCAGGAGGCAAATGCAACTTTAAGTACACCAACGTGGCCGGGTATGGTGCCTCACACCTGTAATCCCAGCACTTTGGGAGGCTGAGGCAGGCAGATCACCTGAGGTCAGGAGTTCAAGACAAGCCTAGCCAACACGGTGAAACCCCGTCTCTACTAAAAATACAAAACTTAGCTGGGCGTGGTGGTGGGCGCTGGTAATCCCAGCTACCTGGGAGGCTGAGGCACGAGAATTGCTTGAACCCAGGAGGCGGAGGTTGCAATGAGCAGAGATCACACCACTGCACTCCAGCCTGGGCAACAGAGTGAGGCCCTTCTCAAAAAATAAAAATATAAAAGTTTGCCAACTTATCCTGGCAAGCTATCACATCTAGGAAGGAGATGAACAGGGTGGTAGGAGAGAGAACAGGGGAGGCCTGCTTGGGCTGGGGCGGTGCAGGAAAGCCTGTCTGAAGTGAGAACACTGACTTCACAGCTGAAGGATCCGGGGTAAGCCAGCGGCAGCAGCAAAGCCACAGCCCCTTGGTGCCCCCTGGAGGTCACCTGCGGCATTGGTGACGGCCCCAGGATGCTAACAACCTCCTACCTGGAACACCTACCTCTCTCTACCTGGGCTCTCTCTCTGGCCGCATGAGCATTCTCAGCCTGATGCTGGCAGTGCCAGCAAGTCGATGCCTCTGGGTAGCACCCAAATAGAGAAGGGAGGAGGGTCAGTGGATCAATATCCCAGCTCCTTCATGCCTCTGTAGGACACTCAGTGGGGCTTGAGCCCCAGCTGCCCACAGCAGTGACCTGCTCACTCACGCATCTGTGCTTGTCTTTCCTCCCCCTCCTGTCTCCACTTCCGCTCCCTCACCATCCTGCCTGCAAGCACCTCTCCAATGCACTACAGGTACCCAAATCTTTGTCTTGGGGTCTGCTTTTGGAAAGACTCAAGTTCAGACAACCATGAAAATGCGGAAAAGGAAAGAGCCTATCAAGGCCCTAGGGGCAAAGAGCTTGGCTTTTCAAAAGACAGAGAAGCCAGGGTAAGTGGCCAGGAAGGGTGCAGGTGACAGCTTGAAGTGGTGCAGGCTACATCAGGTGGGGCCAGGCTGGGTGGGCTTCTGCAGCTGGCCTGGGGAACCAGGATTCTGTCCCAGGGGCAGCAGTGCGGAGGCTCTAAGGTAGCACCGTATACAGACAAGAGACATGATGCAACTGCCTCTGTAAAGGACTCCACGGGTCTCATGTGTCCATTAACAGATGGCAGATAAGCTTACACCCGATAAGCAGAATGTGGTCTACCCCGACAATGGAATAGGGTTAAACTATAAACAGGAATTGACTGGGAGCGGTGGCTCACACCTGCAATCCCAAGAATTTGGGAGGCCAAGGCATGTGGATCACTTGAGGTCATGAGTTTGAGAACAGCCTAGCTAACATGGCAAAATCCCACCTCAACTAAAAAAAAAAAAAAAAAAATCTGGGTGTGGTGGTATGTACCTGTAATCCCAGCTACTCAGGAGGCTGAGGCACAAGAATCACTTGAACTTGGGAGGAGGGGGTTGCAGTGAGCCAAGATCGCACCACTGCACTCCACCCTGGGCAACAGAGAGAGATTCCGTCTCAAAAAACAAACAAAAAAAAAAATTCAACTATTAAAAGGAACGAAGTGCTGGCCCGGCACAGTGGCTCATGCCTGTAATCCCAGCACTTTGGAAGGCTAAGGTGGGCGGATCACTTGAGGTCAGGAGTTAGAGACCAGCCTGGCCAACATGGTGAAATCCTATCTCTACTAAAAATACAAAATTAGTCGGGCATGGTGGTGGACACCTGTGGCCCCAGCTATTCGGGAGGCTGAGGCAGGAGGATCGCTTTAACCCAGGAGACAGAGGTTGCAGTGAGCCGAGATTGTGCCACTGCACTCCAGCCTGGGCAACAGAGCAAGACTCTGTCTCAAAAAAAAAAAAAAAAAAAAAAGGAATGAAGTGCTGATAAACATTACAACATGGATAGACCTCAAAACCGTTATGTTATGTGAAAGAAGCCAGACACAAAGGGTCACATATTTGTACGAGTCAATTTACATAAAATACCCAAATTTGGCCAATCCATAAAGACAGAGAGCAGATCAGTGATTGCTGGGGCTGGGGCAGAAGATTGGGGAGTGGCTGCTCAGTGGGTATGGGGTTTCCTTTTGGGGGATGAAAGTGTTTTGGAAGTAGGTAGAGATGGTGGTTGCACAATGTTGTGAATGTATTAAGTAACACTGAATGGTTCGGTTTAAAGCAGTTAATTTTATGTTATGTAAATTTCACCTCAGCTTAAAAAAAAAAAAAATCCAGCAGCAAGAGCCTCCATGGGCCCACAGGTGGATAATGGGCCAGCTGGAAGGAAGGAGAGACGACAGCAGCTGGGACAAAGGTGGGATCCATGGAGGTGAAGAGAAGTGCAACATTTGAGATATAGTTTGGAGGTTCCAAATCATAATTTGGCACTCCCAGGCTAGTCCCAGCTTTGGCAGGACATCATGTGAGAGTTTGTGGACTCTGTCTTTATTTGCTGCCTGACCTGGGTTGAACTTCCCACAAGCCCCTAATTGTATAGGTGAGAAATGCAAATGCAGCCTCTCCCAGGGGCACCACCATCCAGAGCCCACCATGACCACGAGTGAGTGGCAGCTGCAGCACAGCTCCCTGGAATTGGGGGATCGTAGTTAAGAAGGAAGCCAAACTAGCATGCAGAGGCTTAGGAATATTCACCAACCCCAAGATGCTACAGGCTCTAGGAGCAGGATCCGCTGCAAAGAGTACACTGGAAAGAGATCTGTCAGTTCAACCCCTTCCTCACCACCACATTGTTCACAATGCCCCCTCAGCTCTCCCCACACCCCATTTATCCCCACAACAGCCTGCACCCTAAGATAAAGCAATTGAGATATTAAACAAAGAGATAGGGGACAGAGGAAGAGCCTTGTCTCCCAGTGAGCAGAGAAGTCTATCTGGAGGTGTTATCCTTTTAGGTGCATCCTGGTGTCTGGTGACACACAGAACCTTCTCATGAACAGCGCCAAGGACCTATCTGATCCCATCTTGAACGGAGGACATCTCTTGGATTGTGGCTCCTGAACCCCCTTCATCAGAATCATCTGTACTGCTTGCTGAAAATACAGATTCCTGAGCGAGGCTCAGAACCTGAAGGGACCAAGGGGGGTTGGTACAACACGGACAGTTGGGTCCCACCTGACTCGGCAGGTGGGGCCCAAGAATGTACATTTCTAACAGGCTTCAGGGAGTGCTGATGTGGCCAGTGCAGGACCCCACATGGAGAACCACTGTGCAGTCTATCATGAGTTGGTTTCAGCAGGAGGTGATGGGGAAAACCTCACCTTCTCTAGTTCACAGAGCTGAGTCACTAGGTTGGGAGGAAGCACCATGGAAAATAGCGGGTTGGGTCCTTTGCAGTGGAGTCACAGGATGGGAGATTTTCAACTGGGGCAACAAGAATTGTGTGATCAGGAAAAGCAAAGAGTCAGGAAGTGGGGAAAGGCAAAGACACAAGAAGAGGATGCAAAAAATACGAACTTCATCACATCACACACAGCCCAGCACTATCCCTGGCCACAGCCACTTGCCCCAACACAGAATATAATCCAGGAAATATTTACAAAGACCAACTGCCTGCCAGGAGCTGTGCTATGAGATTCCCAGGAAAAATATCTACATCCCTGACTACAGCAATCCTTTGGTGTCCAGTGGGAAAGACAAACTCTTATACACATCCTCATAATAAGAAGCCAGTAAGAGAAATTCCTATCCCCTATAAAATCGCAAAAAATTCCATGATCAGACCACAAGTGCTCATGAAACGGCTGCTATGGGCCAGCACCATGCCAGGCTCTGTGGGGAGGCAGTTGAATAAGAGAGAGTCCGCTAACCTGGAGGTTCAGGCTCCAGGAAGAGGGTCCTTAGCATAAAGCATTATCAATTCAGCAGTGGCTGAGAAGCTCTGCATCCCTGACCCCAACCAAAGGGAGAAGCTCCAAGCCTGCTAGTGGAAAAGTCTGTTTTGATTCAGACTAAATGGCCAAATCCTGGTCCTAGAAGATACTTTCAATTGCCTATGCCGACATCCATCCACCCCTTCCTCGTTAAGAAGGGAAGCCCAAGTTTATTTGAGGCAGCTGAAAATTTCTTTTTCTGTTCTTTCCTGCGGCTAAGTGTGGCCACTGACTATGTTCTGGTCAATGAGATATAAGTAAAAGCATGGGGTAGGACTTCTCAGAAGACAGCTTGAAGACAGTCAAAATGGCTATTGGGACATCTGCTTCCACCAGGGCCTGCCTGGAAGATGGTGATGATGGCCAGAACTCTGGGGGCCATCTTCAACCATGAGGTGACCATGAGGATGGAAGTCACAAGCCAAAGATGGCAGAGCAGAAACTAGAAGGATCTTGGGTCTTTTTGACATCATGGAGCCACCACATTAGAGGTGAGAGATGGAAATTAACTTCTATCCTGTATAATCCCTTATTATTTTGGTTTTCTCTGCTACACACATCCAAGCCTACTTCTACATGACTGCTGAGGGCCCAGTAACCACTTTGTTTCAGACACTGGGGTGAGTTAAAAATCCTAGTCCTGGCCTGGATAAGTCCCTTTTGCGAAGATTAACACACTGACCTACCTAGGGAAACAAACACCCCAAGCCAGGGACATCAGAGACACATATACAGGCCACTATGACACTCACAGCGATATGGAATCACTGAACTGGAAAGGTCTTGAAGACCATCTGATCCAACCAACCCATTTCACAGATTAGGAAGTTGAGACTCTTGGGAGAAAAATGATTTTCCCAACTTCTCCAGGCTAGAGCTTTTTATACCAAAGTAACTTTCATCAAAAAGATCTTCTCGTTAGCTAGAAGAGTCCATAATAATACTTTTGCCAGATCTAAAAACAGAAAAGAACAACATAGCCATTTCACTGAACACCTCAATTAATTAATTGCCCAAACAAGTCAAGCTTGAAGCTTGGGTCCTTAGGAACAACATGGGAGCTATTTACACATTTATGAGAGAGAAAAAATGCACATTGTGACTTTGTACATTTAACCCTGTCCCAATATTTACAGCACATCCCTGTCTGGCGAGCAGGTGTCAATTCTATATTTGTGCCCAGGACTTTCTCCTAATGCCAATTTATAATTCAACTAATCAGGAGATGTTTATTGGCTGGGAATTCATCAGGAAAATTCCATGATCCAGAATTCTCTATTACAGATATTTGTCTCTAAAAAAAAAAAGTAAGTGAAAAGTGATAAAAGCAAAAAGTTATTTTTTTTTCAAGAAGATATTCTTAGAAGAGAATATTTAAGAAATCAACTGACTGTAATATGGGACTGCCACCTCAGTTTTTTTTTTTTTTTTTTTTTTTGAGACAGAGTCTCGCTCTGTCACCCAGGCTGGAGTGCAGTGGCGTGATCTCGGCTCACTGCAAGCTCCGCCTCCTGGGTTCACGCCATTCTCCTGCCTCAGCCTCTCCAAGTAGCTGGGACTACAGGCGCCCGCCACCATGCCCGGCTAATTTTTTTTTTTGTATTTTTTTAGTAGAGATGGGGTTTCACCGTGGTCTCGATCTCCTAACCTCATGATCCGCCCACCTCGGCCACCTCAGTTCCAAACTTCAATCTTCTTCAAATGGACACACTCTACTGGAGAGCTCCAAAAAGAATTAAACAAAAGAATCTAAGCAAAGAACCATGAGATGGTGAAAACACAAAGGAAAGGCAAAGATGTTCATATCAGCATTGTTTATAATGAGGAAAAAAACTAGAAACAACATAAACACCCATCAATGGAGAGATTTTTTTAAATAAATTATAATATATGAAGATGATGACTATTACACAGCTATTACAAAGGGTAAGGTAGATCTATATATGCATAAGTGTGGAAAGTTCTAGAATATAAAGAAAATATTTTATATCAAAGTGCAAAAAAGTATGTATACTGTGCCTTCCTTCACATAGATTTTTTAAAAACACACACACCCATACACCGACTGGTTTGTGCATAAATTTTTCTAGAATTATGGAGAGGTGGTATTTTTAGAGTGAAAGACTGAGTTTTGGTGTGGGGGGGCCACAAAAGTTTTATTTTGTAACTTTACTATTTGAACTGTTTTTACAAAGTACATGCATTTTTTTAAAGTATTAATAGGGATCGGTACGAAGATTGTAAGCCTTTGGGGTTTTTTTTAATTTAAAGAAAAAGATGTATAAGCAATTGCTTTCAAACTCTGTTCTGTGAAATCCTAGAATTTAAAAAATATGCCTTAGCAAGCTTCTACCCTGGTTCCAATCAGAGCGGCTGTGTTTTCTAGCCTATGTTCCTGCATAATATTTCTTAGGGGGAGAAAAGAGTTCCATCACTAAAAATATGTTTCAAAAACCACTGGGACATGGGCAATATAAATGTGCCAGATTATTCACATCGTTTCTATTAAGACAAATGTGCTCAAATTTTCCTGTGTGGACCAAAGTAAGCTCTGGAGTTCCAGTTCTTAGAGCTCAATGTAGTCCAAAAACCCTACATTCCTTGGACCACAAAAGGTCACTCATGCAGTAGGTTGAACAGTGGCCCCTTCCCCTCAAAACTCATGTCCGCCCAGAAAATAGAGCCTTGGCAGATGTCATTAGTTAAGATGAGGTCATACTGCATTGGAGTGGGCCTTAAATTCAATGACTGAGGTCCTTATGAGAAGAGGAGCAGGACACAGATAAACACACACACACACACACACATGCGTGCAGAGGACAGCCACGTGATGACAGAGGCAGAGACAGGAGTGAGGCAACTGCAACCAAGGAACGCCAAGGATTGCCAGAAACCACCAGGAGCTGGAAGAGGCAAGGGAGGAGCCTCCCCCAGGGCCTCCGGAGGGAGCATGGCCCTACCAAAAACTTGGTTTCTGAATTCTGGCCTCCGGAATCGCAAAATAATAAATTTCTGTTTTGTTAAGCTACCAGATTTGTGGCAATTTGATATGGCAGCCATAGGAAATTAGCATAACTCACCAAAGGGACAGGTCAGGTAAACAACAGTATGGACAGGCCACGAACCAACAACCAGACCAAGAGAGGTTCACCTTTATCTTCACTGTTGCAGTGGTTATTGAACTCTAGCGTGCTCAGCATCACCTGGAGGGCTTGATAAAACACAGATGTGTGGCTCACGCCTGTAATCCCAGCACTTTGCGAGGCCGAGGCAGGTGGATCATGAGGTCAGGAGATCGAGACCATCCTGGCTAACAAGGTGAAACCCCGTCGCTACTAAAAAAAAAAAAAAAAAAAAAACACACCAAAAAAACCCACAAAAATTAGCAGGGCGTGATGGCAGGCGCCTGTAGTCCCAGCTACTCAGGAGGCTGAGGCAGAAGAATGGCGTGAACCCAGGAGGCGGAGCTTGCAGTGAGCCGAGATTGCACCACTGCACTCCAGCCTGGGCAACAGAGGGAGACTCCGTCTCAGAAAACAAAAAAACAAAAAACACAGATGCCTGGGCCCCACCTGCAGAGCTTCTAGTTGCATGGGTCCAGGGCGAGGCCTGAGGACCTGCATTTCTAACGGGTCTCCAGATGCTGTTGCTGCAGTCCAGGAGCCACACTTGAAGCAGCATTGCTTGACCGCTTCACACAGAGGAGAAGCCACCACACCCCTCCCCGCAGCGCCAACCTGAGAAGCACCACCTCCTTCTCCTTAACATGTTAGCCTCACGTGTAAGGTTTTTTTAACAAAAGTTTCTACAACTAGCAATTAAAAAAAGAAACTAGAGGAAATCTGCAGTGTCTCCTCTCCTCCCAAAATACCTTAGACTGTGAGGAGACATCTGTTGTTTTTGCCTGCCCGGGCTCCAGTCCTCCTTCTTCTGTTCACCTTGCCCAGCTTTCCTTTGAGGAACCATCCTCCGCCCTGTTCCCGGCCCTTGTCGTTCAGGGAGATTGGTGCCACCTCGGCATGTGACCTAAGGCTGCTCCTGCCCCAGCATTTTCTATCCTCCTGAGCACAATAATAAGTGGTTCTGGAATGGACACATGCCCTTAGGGAGACCCCTTAGACCAAATTACGAGAGGAATGATTAATCTATCGAGCAATAGCTGTTCTCTTTCCACTGGGATTGCACAGCTGGGCGACTGGGAGCACACAAGGCTGGGAACATCAGCCGCCATCCTGATATCTCATGAGGAAAACCTGTGCAGAAACACAGCCAACAGAAGCCAGCAAAGCCAGGAGCCACAGAGGACATTCCCAGTGTTATTGTTTGAGCCCCTGGATTCAGCTATTTCTGAAGCTGCAACACGAGAATATTTGTGCCTTGATTTTTTCATTGCTGAGTCAATAAATTATTTGACGATTTTTCTATAGATAGACAGATGATAGATAAATGATAGATGACAGACAGATAGATACACTGATACACAGATAGGCAGATAGAATTTACTTATGTATTTAGCCAGTTGCAGCGGGTTTCTCTTAATGGCAACCACAAGATTTTCAACTAGCACAGATTAAAACGTTGTGTTCTAACAGGCAGGTAATGGAGGAGGAATGAACCTAGTGACAGTAAGGACCTTTGAGGCCACGACTCACTGCATTGACTGAATCACAGGCACAAAATATAAGTATGCTCTAATGTAGTAAAGTGCCGAGAGTTCAAAAGCAAGTCCTGGATCCAGGGTTAAAATATTAAAGAATTCCCCAGAAAGACTTCTCAAAAATGGTGACCTTATCCATCAGCACGCATTTGGCTGAAATAACAGAAAAACCCACTAAAAGCGGCTTAAGCCATAAGGACATGCGTTATTTACTTAACGAGAAACTCGGAGGTGGGTGGTGGCCAGGCTGCTTAAGAGACTCCATTGCGTCATGAGGGACCCAGGCTTCCTTCCAGCTCCCTGTCTGCCCTCCTCGGCCTGCTGGCAAGGTCTCCCTCGCCGGCAGCACCATAGCTATGCAGCTCTAGTTGGTCAGGTGCTCAGGGTCTGCATCCAGGCAGGAAAGATGGGAATAGAAGAATATTTTCTCCTCCTACACTCCTTTCTTAGGGAGAGAATTAGTCAAAGAAACCGCAGCACACAGGTTCGTCTATCTCATGGGCTAGCACCTGGTCACGTGGCCACTTCTAAACCAATCACTGGAAAAGAGGGAAGTGAGTGATACATCGGTTTGGACCAATCAGGATCCCTCTCTGGAGCTGGGCCCATCACCTCCTAAACAAAATGTTATTCTAGCAGGCAACAGGGGGTCGCCGCTGTGGGTAGGCACCAGTGATGTCTGCTGCAGAGAGCATTCGATCCAACCCTCCATGCACCATGTCCCCACACATTCCAACCACAGAATTGATCCTAACAAGCCTGAACAGGTCCAGCTCCGCCCACCAGCCCTGTGGCAGAAGCAACTGAGTTTTATCCTCCCTGTGTTTTCCAATCAGTCTGGTCAAAACAGAAGCACGGCAGAAATGCTGAGGTCAGGAGAGCATCAAAACCCAAATTGTTCGACTCTTCCCCCAGATCTTTTCTGGGCCAAAACGGTTGCCGCTGCCTTCTCACCCCAGAGGTGCTGACCTCCACAACTCTCCATTAATCAAGAGCCCAGGGCCAAATCCCTCCTCACTCGCCCACCATCTGCAATTGTTCACACACACATGGTCCTGGAGCCCCGGGGTGCTAACGAGGGCAGCGGGGTGAAGACCAGAGGCCAAGGGAATTCTGGCCAGTCCGAGCTCATTGAGGCCTCACAGTCCATCTTTCTGAGGCTTAGAAACCGAGAGGAGGAAAGAAGGGGTCTTCCATGTCACTGGCTCCCAGGAACTTTGCTAATGAGGTGGCAGATTCCAGCTACTCTTGATGTCTCGATTTGGGATCCCCCAGAAGCAGATCTGAGACAATAATTAGAGTACAGGTGTTTCATTTGGAGATGATTCCAGGAAGCATCGTGTGAGGAATGGAGAAATGCTAACAGAGAAGAAAGAAGTCAACAAAGGGTACGTTATCAAGCCAGGACAGTGCTGTGGCACAGAACACTGCAGGCAACTAGTGCCCAGTCCTGCTGAGCAACGCTGGGCAACACTGGGAGACAGTGTGGAGATTCACTTTGGAGTTATCCCACCCCATGGAGCTGGTCTCCTGGAGGTCATTCATTCCTGGTACTTTTGTTCAGCCCTACACACAACCAGAGCAGCTCTGATGGCCACATTGAAACTCACAGGTGTCAGTCGTGGAATGCTGGACCTGCACAAGAATGGCAAGGGGGTGAGGGCAGGGAGGGAGAGCATGCTGAACCTGCCTTGGTCTCTAAACTGCTGATTATGTGTGATCCTGAGAGAGGGGAGACACTGAGATCAAGAGGGAACCATCCTGGCCGGGCGCGGTGACCCACGCCTGTAATCCCAGCACTTTGGGAGGCCAAGGCGGGCGGATCACGAGGTCAGGAGATTGAGACCATCCTGGCTAATACGGTGAAACCCCGTTTCTACTAAAAATGCAAAAAAAATTAGCCGGGCATGGTGGCGGGCGCCTGTAGTCCCAGCTACTCGGAGAGGCTGAGGCAGGAGAATGGCATGAACGCGGGAGGTGGAGCTTGCAGTGAGCCGAGATCGCGCCACTGCACTCCAGATTGGGCGACAGAGTGAGACTCCGTCTCAAAAAAAAAAAAAAGAAAAGAAAAGAAAGAGGGAACCATCCTAATAGATCTCCAAAGCACCAGCAACCCCACCCCTCTTGGACTCAAGGGAGTCTGCCCTTTGCTGCCTGGCAGGTATTTCCCACCCTACCCAGTATCCAGATCCAGTCACAAGAGCCCACAGAGCACTGTCATTAAAATGACAGGTTATGGAGCCAGACCACCTGGGTCTGAATCCCAGCTCTGCCACCCTGGAGCTGTGTGTCCTTGACTAAGCTCCTCAACCTCTCTGTGCCTCATTTTCCCCATCTATAAAATGGGGATAATGAAGTGCCTTTCTCATGGGGTTTTGTGAGGATTAAATGAGTTAATACATGTGAAGTGCTTCCTGCCACAAGAAAGACCTCAACAAATGCAGCCAGTATTAAATCCCCATGGAACCTGGCTCTCGCTGTCCTCTTTCAAGCCAGGACAGTGCTGTGGCACAGAACACTGCAGGTAACTGGGCCACAGTCCCACTGGGCAATGCTGGGAGACAGTGCCAAAAATCACTTTGGAGTCATCCCACACCAAGGAGCTGGTCTCCTGGAAGTCATTCATTCCTGGCACTTTTGTTCGTCACTGCCTCACATACCGGGAACATCCTTAAGTGAAAATGGAATTTTCAATATTATTGCTACCTAACACCGTTACAGCACTTAACAGCTTATGACACATGTAATTATCCACTATTATAATAACCACCAGTCCCCAAGGGCCTTGAAAGCACTAGGCACAGCTAGGCGTTAAACATGCATCACCTCTAATCCTAGAGAACTCTCCCTCTAAAACGTGACATCTGGGACCTGGTGAGATTGATTTTCCCCCCAGTGCCAGCATAGCACTGGCTGAATGAATACATGAAGGAATGACCAGTCCAATAAACTCTGACATGTAGATTTTACCCCACTTTACAGATGAGAAAACTGAGGACCTAGGAAGAGTGGACTTTCCCAAGGGAACCAGTAATGCTCAGATTTGAATCTATGCCTATCCCTGATTCTAAAGCTAGCCTCTTACCACTGTGCCCATGAGGCCTTCTTAATGGACTCTCCCGATTCCCCTGTCTGGAAGGAAGCAGACATGAGAAATGCAAAATCTTAGGCATTTGCTGACCATTTTTATGCCTCAGTTTCCTCATCTACAAAATGGGGCAGACAATAGTGCCTTCCTCAGAAGGATTGCTGTGTGAAGATTAAATGTGGGAATGTGTGTATAGAGCTTAGGACACTGCTCAAGAGATGTTAGCAAGTAGGAAAGTGTCACAGCCAGTGCTCAAGAAATGTCAACTAATATTATTATCAGCTGCAAACCCTTAACAAACAGGGTAAGTAGCAGGGCCAAGGTGGAGCTGGGGCTGGAAGCTGGGGTACTAACTCCCACTCAGGCCCCTTTATTTGGTCTGTCACAACTCTGTGTGACTCTGTCATATGCAAATTTGACACCCTTAGCTGAGAGCAAGCTACTACATGGATGGGGAGTTGACGCTGCTGCTGCATTTAAATGAAAACCAAACAGGTATACTTGAAACTAGCCCACAAAGAGGTACACACAAGGACACTATCGGTATTCTTTTTTTTGCATAAGGCAAAGACTAGAAATAGTGCAAATGTCCATCAGAGGGTAAAATGGAATTTGTAGGTTGATAGGAAGCTAAGAGCAGAATTATTGTACTAGAAAACCTAGATCCTGTCTGCTTGCTCCCCTAGGATGGTGATTTGACCATACTGTTTGTCCTGGGCTCACAGGTGGACAACATTTCCCAGCCTCCCTTGCAGCTAGAAGTGGTCACGTGACTGAGCCTGAATTAGTGGAATGCAAGTAAGAAGGAGGTGCACTACTTCCAGACCTGGCCCATATATGGGAATGTGCACATTTGTTTTCTTACATGCAGAGACCCAGCACAGAATTGCAAGCCCTGCGGAGGCAAGTGAGCCACAAGATGGAAGAACCCTGAGTCACCATGTGGAAGGCTTGCCTCACACTCTGATTGAACTGTTCCATGGAAAAGAAACAAACTTCTATTGGGCTAAACCACTGAGATGTGGGCATTGTTTGTTACAGCAGTCAGCCCACTGTGACAGAGTAAGTCCTTCCAGAAACATGATGGAAATCCAAAATATAAAAAAGGCATAGCACAGCCAGAAATGAACTTCCCACCTCTAGCAAAACTTGCCTATGTGCAAGGCTGGCTTCATTTGTGAGTGGCCTACGCTGTCACACAGGGACCTGATCTCAGAAAGCCCTTATCCTTAATTTAATGCTCTGCTCTCGCCCTCTTGAAATTCTTGACAGTTTTCTACCCTGCATTTTCATTTCTCACTGGGCCTTACAAATGGTGCGGCTGGTCCTGCTTACGTCGCCAGTAACCTCTCAACCTGCTATAGACTCTGGGAGCCCAGGAAAGTTACACCATGAATCACTGCATCTGCCCCTGTCCTGGGCAGCCACCTCACTTTTGACCAGAACTTTGTTCATCCTCAGCTGATTGACTTGGGAACTGGACCTCGCCACACAGTGGGTGTGTCAATGTGCACATGTGTGCAGGTCTGTGCCCTCCTCCCTCCACTCCATATTCCACCTGAACCGCTGCATGCGGTATCCAACACCTCCACCAGAAAGGATGAGGAAGGTCTACATCTCCTAGGATACAGCAATCCCCTTTAGGAGATTCTTTAGAAGATCTCTGTTAGGAAAGAAAG
The DNA here is from genome assembly GCF_006542625.1 of Nomascus leucogenys. Taxonomy (NCBI): domain Eukaryota; kingdom Metazoa; phylum Chordata; class Mammalia; order Primates; family Hylobatidae; genus Nomascus; species Nomascus leucogenys. The sequence continues at coordinate 92,491,336 of NC_044390.1, read as the reverse complement.
AATGCAAAAAAGTGTGTGTGTGTTTGCATGTTTAGGTATTACGGTCTTGGGGTCGGGGATGGAACAGAAAACCTGCTTTTCAACAGATATCCCTTTTAAACTGTTGGCATATTTTTACCATGTATCTGCCTTCGATTCAAGAAAACAATTTTTTTAAGTGGCCAGAAAAGGCCAGGGAAGGGAGAGGAAGAAGTCTTTCTAAAAGAAATTGCATCAGATATTCAGTTGGGGTTTTTTTTCTGCCCTTCCTCTTAAAACACATCTAAGTGTCCCTCGGAGCAGTTGCCCTCAGAAGTGCTGCCCCAAGACAGGCAGGGAAGGTTCTGCCTGGGCAGCTCCAATCCCTCAGGAAGCACAAGAAGTCCTGCCTGATACGAGACAGTCGCCTACCTAAGGACAATGGGATGAGTGCTTCAGCACTGCACAGTGGTCAAGGAGAGCTCTCCATCTCCTGGAAGTCCTTAATATCAGAAAACAGTCGGCACTCGGGGAAGTCCACTTAAAGTGGACCCACTTAAAACAAAGACTGAATTTTCATGATTAAAAAAGACATGACTTTAACCTAGAATTACCCTATGACCTGGCAATTCCACTTCTAGGTATACACCGAAAAGAAATGGAAACAAGAGTACAAACAAAAACTCATACGGGGATGTTAATGGCAGCACTATTCACAATAGCCAAAAAGCGAAAACAACCCAAATGTCCATGAACCCAAATGTCTACCAACAAATGAATGGATTAAAAAATGTGGTATATCCATACGATGAAATATTATCCAGCCATAAAAGGCAATGAAGTGCTGACACATACTCCAATGGGGTTGAACCTTAAAACATTAGGCCAGGTGCGGTGGCTCACGCTTGTAATCCCAGCACTTTGGGAGGCTGAGGCAGGAGGATCGACTGAGGTCAGGAGTTCCAGACCAGCCTGGCCAACATGGCGAAACCCCTTCTTTACTAAAAATACAAAAATTAGCCAGGTGTGGTGGCAGGCGCCTGTAATTCCAGCTATTTGGGAGGCTGAGGCGGGAGAATCACTTGAACCCGGAAGGCAGAGATTGCAGTGAACCAAGATTGCACCACCCTGGGCAACAGAGTAAGACTCTGTCTCCAAAAAAAAAAAAAAAAAAAATTACACCAAGTGAAAGATGTCAGACACAAAAGACCACATATTGCACAATTTCTAGTAAATGTTCAGAGTAGGCAAATTTGCAGGTACAGAAAGTAGATTAATGGCTGGCGAGGGCTGGGGGTAGCAGGATAGAGAGTAACTGTTAAACGGTATGATTTTATTTTGGGGTGATGAAAATGTTCTGGAATTAGTGGTGATGGCTGCACAATATTTTAAATATTCTAAATGCCAATGAATTATATACTTTCAAATGTTTCATATGATGGATTTTATGTTATGTGTATTTTACTACAAAAAAGTTAAGGCATGACTAGAAATTTTTCTTGAAAAATCAAGTAAAAATTTTACAAATAAGTCCGTTGTTTTATGTTTCCCAAAATGTAAATTAGAGTTGCAACTACAGGTCAATCCTTAGACTAAAGCAAGAATAAACTGTTGAAGGTAGTCATTTAATTCATCCAAAGAATCGTTAAGAGCAGGATGCAATCTCCTTCCCTTCCCATTTGACTTCCGTAACATGATCATAAAAAGTGCATTTTTGCTAAAATATCTCAAGGCATCATCAACTTCCTCAAGGTCATCTCTTACTCTTTTGATATTCAAATCACTTTATTTTGAAGCATCCGTTAGTTTCGTGGATTTCCTTTTCTTCCAGCACTAAGTGCCCTAGCTGAGAGAGTTCCTCATTGGTCAGTGGTTTTGCTGTGGTTCTGGCAATTTGCCAATATCACTTTCATCGACTTCCTGAAATCCTACATTTCTTGCAAGATTTGCAATTTCACTTCGTGATCTGCACTGAATTTACAGTTCATTATGTAATGCATTGAATCTACAGTGCCTGCCTGATCCTTCAAAGGAAGAATAGTAAAAAAATGAGATGAGTGAGAACAGACACAATCAATATTTTACCCTAGACCACTGAGTTCTCCAATAGGGGCAGTCTTGCCCCCCAGGGGACATCTGTCAATGTCTAGAGACATTTTTGGTTGTCACACTGCAGGGTGGGTGGTACTACTGGCATCTAGCAGATGGAGGGGCCAGGGACGGTGCTGAACATCCTACAATTCTCAGGACAGCCCCATAACCAAAGATTATCCAGCCCAAAATGTAAATAATGCCAAGGCTAAGAACCCTTGGTCTAGAGGGATGTTGAGTGGGAAGTAAATTTAGAATAGAAATGGTCAGTTCATTGGCAAGTATTTTCATGTTTGGACATTTAATTCCCAGGCAAATACCTGAAGCAGTTCCAAGAACAAATGTTCAGATAGTGAAAATCCCCCATATTGCTGTATGGAGTCCCCATATTTATGGAAAGCCTGGTTTGTGCAATTGTTTCCTTAGTCGCCTTGGCTGCCAGGATACCCAAGGCCAAATTTACAATCTCCTGGCATACATTTCTCGTGCTGACCCACCCCAGCATTATAGTAACTATGCAATTCTCCCTTATTTTCCTTTTGTCTTAATCATTTTAATCTTATTATACTGATTTATTCTGTTTGCTGCCTTGAGTCCTTGAGGGAAGGAAACAGAGATAAAAATAAGCAACAAACACATAGCTTAAACTATATAGCAAATAAGGCAGAGAAACATAGTGTCCCCTGGGAGTCACAAACACCCACTGCTCCCTCTCCCCCTTTCTAATAAAGGTGATGTGGGGCTGTTTTCTCACCTTCTTCCTGAAATACGTTGGGCCTTGACAGCAATCCAGTTTTTCTTATGCAAAGGCTCAAAGGGAAGATTTTAAAGGGTCTACACCAAGCCAGTTTCATCATCTTGGGAGACTGCAGCAGCCCTCTATTTCTGAATTGCAGTCCTGGGGCTCCATGACGCCTCCATGAGCGGGCGTCATCTTACCAGCCTCACTGGATTGACCCAACCACGCTAGTTGGGCTCCAGCCCACAAATACAGGAAAGCTACTCCTCCTTCCAATCTCCCTTCCCACAAGTTGTCCAAGTTCTACCAGACCTTCAAGGCCCCACGCAAGTCACACCTCCTCCAGGAAGCCTTCTCTGAATTCCACATGAATGTCCCTTCTCTGAATGTCTCCTGTTCCTACAGGGATGAATTACACCCTCTGTTTAATCACTTTGTTTTAGGCTGGCCAGTTATCTGCAAGGCCATTTCAAGACCTTCCCAGCTCCCAAGCATTCTTTCTTTTACAGGCTTCCACTGTACTAAACATATTGAAATGTTCCTACAACCTGCCTTACGTAAAATTACGAGTTGGGAAAAACTGTGGTTGTTTGAACACTTGTTTTGATATTACCATTTTCTTTTCAGATCTTAGAACCAATAACTTTCTCAGATCTCAAACATTTTTCGGGGGCCTGGATATAGTCATGAGCCCTAAGCACTGTGCCCACAGAACCCAGTGGAGAAAACAACCCCTCATTTCTCCAACTAGACAGGAAGCTTTTGAAGACGAGGGGCAAGGGTTATCCACTCTGAATCCTCATGCACTGAGTAGAGAACAAAGTAAGTGCTCACAGAACATTATTCCATTAGTATTTACTGAGCACCTACTATCTGCCAGGCATCATTCTAGGTCCTGGGTATATATCTATGAACTAGATAGATGAGGTCACTGCTCTCATGAAGCTGACATCCTAGTGTAAAACACAGATGAACAGATAATGATATGTCACATCAGCTGGACAGAAATGCTATGAAAACAAATGCAGCAGGAAATGACTGCTGAGCGCTACTGTAGGCGGGGTGCTCAGGGACGGCCCCTCTAAAATGATGACATGTGGCTAAAGTCATGATGAACTGAGGGTGTGAGCCACGCACACATTGGGCAAGAGTGTTCCAAACAGAATTGCACGTGCAAAGGCCCTGGGGCAGATGGGTGCTGGGCCTCTCTGGGACAACAGGAGGCCAGCGGCTGACAAAGAGCGAGTAAGACAGGAGAGGCCTTGTGGACCAAGCTCAGGACTGTGGGTTTTACTCTGAGTGAGCTGGGAGCCATAGGAGGGTTTGGAGCAGAGGCAGGACATGAACTGATTTAGCAGCTTAAGAGGTACACTCTGGCTACGATCTGGGAAGCAGGACCAGGGTGGAGGCAGGGAGATCACCTCAGAGGCTGCCGCAGCCCCAGGAACTGCTGACTGACTGCCTGACCACAGAATGTCAACACCGGGAGCTCCGTGGTGCCTGTCTCCCACTGTTAGAAAACCCAAGCCTGGTCAGCTTCTCATTCCAGACCTCTTGGAAATGCCGACAGAGAAGGGCCTGAATCGCTATCGTCACTTTCTCCGAGACTGGCAGGATGCCCAGATCGAATCAATACAGAATACACAAGCATTTAATCTGCACTTGTTTAAGCAGCGGCTGAGCCTCCAAGAAACAGCATTATCTTGAAAGCTTGTTAAAGGTTTGCAGCCAAACAAAATCCCGTAGACTTCGTTACGTGTCTCCAGGTGGTGAGGCTGGGTCGCCCCTGGTTCTCACAGATGTGGTTTGGAGCAAGAACAACCTCAGCCCAGACACAAGGTGGCTTGAGGAAGGAGGGAGGCCCCTTCCCAAACCTTGATGAGAAATACCTCCATTGACCAAGATGTGGTGTTCAGTGCACCACAAAACAATGCATGCAATATGCTACTCTTGCTACAAGAAAAGTGGAGAAAATAAAAATATGTATTAGTAGTTGCTTGTATATTACATAAACAAACTCTAGAAGAATCCACAAGAGCTGAACTTTAAAAGGTCACCTCGTGGAGCTCAGGGAATGGGACAGAAAAGGTTGAATGCCTACTTAATAGGGCTGTCAAGAGAATCAAATGAGTTCATGTGTGTAAATAGTTACGGCAAATACTGACACACAGCAGGCTTCCAAAAATGTTAGCTGTCACTATTGATGAGATGTAAAAGGGGGTCCCTCAGCAAAGGGGACCAGCAGGGGAAGGCTGCTGGGGGACCCCTGGGGGAAACAGTGCCTCCTTCAGATACACAGATCCTAGGGTGCCCACTGAATGGATCCAGTGCCACTGAGGCACCTGTGAAAGGGATTGTTATTGATTATGCCAGGTATAAACCAGGGCTGGCTGGGAAAACCAGGACGTAAGCCCCTAATGTCTTCTGTCACAGACCAGTCTCAGCTGGGGCTTTTGGAATTGCTGGAAACCAAAGTGGACCTGATGGAAGGAGATGGGCAGCCCAGAGCCTGGCGGGGAGGGTTGGAGGAGCAGGTCTTGAGAAAGACCAGGTCCTTCCCCCACACACAACAGAGGTGTGAAGAGGTCCCCCCCGATCCAGCTCTGGGGATCCAGGGAGCCTTGTCACACCTTTATTGCGCCTAGGGGAAGGACAGTTCCCCCAAGATGCCAGGTGAGCACAAACAGCTGCCCACTCCAGGCACACTTCAGTTGATTTTTCACATCGTTAAGCACCCTTCCGATTAACAGGAAGAAATCTAATTGAGATACGACTTCCGAGTCAGAATGCACTAGGTCCCCCAAATGCTCTCCTTGGGCTTCAAGGAAGAAAATAGAATTCTGAGGAGACCATCATGAGCTGTCAGTGTCATCCAGAATCTTCATCCAAACCCTGGGAATGCATTTCTGCATCTCTGCCATGTGGCCCTGAGATGCCACCAGAAACCTCACCATCATGGCTATACATTTAAAGGGAAAAAAATGCAACTTATTGCAACACTCCAGCAATATATCTTGAGCAATGGATGACTAATCTAGAGGCTCAAGACCTCTCACCACAGATGGCTCTCATTTTTTAAAATCGAGGTGAAATTCACATGGCATAAAATTAACTATTTTAAAGGGTACAAGTCAGTGGCATTTAGTATATTCACATTGTTGTGCAAACACCACCTTTATCTAGTTTCAAAACATTTTCATCACCCCTGTATCCATTAAGCGCTCACTCCCTATTTCCCTCCCATTCATGGGCAGGTTTTTGTTTGGGCACCTGTTTCCAGTTCTTTTGAATATAAACCTAGGAATAGGATTGCGGGGTAATTCCAATTAAAAAAAAAAAAACCCGCCTCAACAAGAAAGATGTCCCTCCCTCTCTCCTACCCATCCCAAGTACTTTTCTCTTGCAGATTAGAAAATTTATCAGCCTCAAGTTCATGGTGGGATCCTGGGTGGCCCAATCAAAGGAGCTGATGGGAACAGCTCACACTGACCTTCTTGTACTCATAATCTTGGTCCACAACCAAATTCGAGTCACAACCGACAATGCAGAATACAGCCAGGGTGGGGGTTTCTTCCCTCCTACCCCAGAATGCCATGTCGTGGGCGTTTGAGATTTTTAGATTTCATTTCTGCACTGGAAATCTAGAAGCCAGATACAAAACATCACAATTTCACAGCGAAGAAAAATAGCTCTGGAAGCTCTCGGTCACAAGGACAAAGAGACAAAATCTATGGAAAATACTAGAATAGGCCCTTTTTTCTCATTTTAAGGGGAAAGGAGGATTGAGAGCTTGCCTTTTTTTCTTTTAAAATATTTTTATTATATAACTTAAGTTAAAAAATGCACATGGCATGAAATTCAAAGAGTACAAAAGCACACAGTACAACATTATCACCTCCCATCCCTTGTCCCCCAGGCAACCCATTACCCTCCCAGAGGGTAACCAACTCCCCCAGTCTTGTAGGACTCCTTAGGGTGTTACTCCACCTATTTGCAAACATATACATGTGTATTGTTCTCTTGTCCACACTTGGCAGTACTAACTCCCTACATCTTGCTTTATGCATTAAAAGCACATCTTACAGTTCCATCTCCCTTAAAATGGGCCAGCCTCACTTTTTAACAGCTGCAAAATATTTCCTTGCATGGATATGTCATAATTTGCTTAATCAGTTTAGGCTATCCTCAAATCTCTCCTCTTACGAACAATTGCTGCAGTCATTATTAAGACATTTTGCACAAGTGGAAATGTACCTGTGTGATAAATATCTCAGTGTGCAATTGCTGGGTTCAAGGCATGGATGTTTTAATTTTGATACATAATGCCTGTCAGTGCGTTTAGAATTAAAGGAAGGAAGGCCAGGCGTGGTGACTCACACCTGTAATTCCAGCACTTTGGGAGGCCAAGGAGGGAAGCTCACTTGAGGCCAGGAGTTTGAGACCAGCCTGGGCAACTTGGTGAGACCCCATCTCTACATAAAAAAACATTGTTTTGGCCGGGCGCGGTGGCTCACGCTTGTAATCCCAGCACTTTGGGAGGCCGAGGCGGGCGGATCACAAGGTCAGGAGATCGAGACCACGGTGAAACCCCGTCTCTACTAAAAATACAAAAAAAAAATTAGCCAGGCGTGGTGGCGGGCGCCTGTAGTCCCAGCTACTCGGAGAGGCTGAGGCAGGAGAATGGCGTGAACCCGGGAGGCAGAGCTTGCAGTGAGCCGAGATCGCGCCACTGCACTCCAGCCTGGGCGACAGAGCGAGACTCCGTCTCAAAAAAAAAAAAAAAAAACATTGTTTTAATTAGCCAAGCATGGTGGTGGCTGCCTATCGTCCCAGCTACTCAAGAGGCTGAGGCGGGATGATCACTTGAGACTGGAAGGTCAAGGCTGCAATGAGCTGAGATTGTGCCACTGCACTCCAGCCTGGGCAGCAGAGCAAGACCCTGTCTCAAAACAAACAAACAAACAAAGAATTAAGGGAAGGAGTATATAGGCAAAAGAGAACACTTTCTACATCTATACCCCATCCCAGGCCCTGAAACTCAGAATGACCTAAAAGTACTGGTACCCCAATATATAAGATGGGAAACTGAGGCTCGGAGAGGACAGTGAGTTACCCAGCCATGTGCCTGACCCCAGCCTGGCTTCTCTTCCCTACCCTCCTGCCTAGCTGCCACTGAGGTATGGCCTGCAGCTGGCTCTCTGCCTCCCAGCCCATAAACTCCAAGTGCCCTGAATCTGTTGATTTATGGTTCTGCTTTGATACCCATATTAATCACCATAACTTTTAATTGAGCTAATACAAGCATCATATGTTGTTAATTACACAATGCAGATGAAAAACTCTTCCAGATGAATTTAACTGCTTAGTCCAATCAGACTGGCAAGTTGAGTTTTAATTACAAGCCAGTGCATACAGGGAAGGCATCTGCACGGCCTAGTGGCTCAGGGTCTGACGGCTCCAGCTTCTGAAGCGCCAAGATCGCAGCCAGTGGCCACAGCATCCTGCCCAGCCACGCAGGAGGCATGTGGATAATGGAGGAGCTGCTCGATGCCCCCGGCCAGCTTGCCGCCTGGGTGGACCCACCCGAGCCCCTGGGTCCAGACATCTGTGGAGTCTCTGGCAGGAAGAAGGATCTCTGAGTCCCCACGGCTGCACTCCCCCACCATTCCAGCTCAGAAAAGGAATCACTAACTCCTTTTCTCAGGAACTAATCAAAGGCCTGTTATCAGTGACCTTTTCTTGAACATCCTTTAACATTCTGTCAATTTGCCCACACTCACAGAGCAGAGAGAATCAGGCCACGATAATGGAGTAATTCCAAGGGCAATGCAAGGCTGAAAAGACATCTCAGCACTGATTTTCTCAACAAAGACACAAAGAAGGCCTCCAAGGCTGAGGGTTGGAGAATAAAGCTTAGGGGAAGAGAGGTGTTACAAAATGAAGTCTTGTGTTCACCTCCCCAAGCCATATGTGAAAGCCCCAATGCCCAAGGTGACCATAATTGAAGGTCAGGCCTTAATGGAGGTAATTAAGGTTACATGAGGTCATAAGGGTGGGACCCTGATCCAACAGGACTGGTGTTCTTTTAAGAGGAGACATGAGAGAGCTTCTCCCCTGCTTCAAGCCTCCCCACCCACCCTCTACCTGCCATTTAGGACACAGAGAGGAGGTTGCCATCTGCAAGCCAGGAAGGGAGCCCTCACCAAAAACTGACCTTGCTAGCACCCTGACCTTGAACTTTCAGCCTCCAGAACTATGAGAAAAGAAATTTCCATTGTTTAAACCACTCTGTGTGGTATTTTGTTATGGCAGCCCAAACTAATACAGGAGGCAGATGGAATCAAGGCCTCCAGGGATGCCCAAGTTCAGAGGTCAAAGAGCAGAGAGGTTCTTAAAAAGGGGCAGATAAAGTTGGCTGTGGTAAGCAGAATAATGGCGCCCAAAGATGTGCATGTCCTAATCCCTGGAACACTGCCCTCCTGGCAAAGAGACTGTGATCAAGTTGAGGCTCTTAAACTGGGGAGATAACGTTCTGTTATCCAGGTGGACCCAGTGTAAGGGTCTTTATAAGAAAGAGGGCCGGCATGGTGGCTCACGCCTGTAATACCAGCACTTTGGGATGCCAAGGCAGGTGGATCACCTGAGGTCAGGAGTTCAAGACCAGCCTGGGCAACATGGTGAAAACCCATCTCTACTAAAAACACAAAAATTAGCAGGGTGTGGTGGCACATGCCTGTAATCCCAGCTACTTGGGAGGCTGAGGCAGGAGAATCACTTGAGCCCGAGAGGCAGAGGTTGTAGTGAGCTGAGACTGTGCCATTGCACTCCAGCCTGGGCAACAGAGCAAGACTCCATCTCAAAAAAAGAAAAAAAAGAAAAGAGGCAGGAGAGTCGGAGTCAGAGAAAATGCAAGGGTGGAAGCAGAAGTCAGAGACAAAGAGAACATACTATGCTGCTGACTTTGAAGATGAAGAAGGGGCCACAAACCAAGGAATGCAGGTACCCACTAGAAGGTAGTAAAAGCAAGAAAAAAGAGATTCTCCCGTAGAACCTCCAGAAGGAATGCAGCCTGCTGACACCTTGATTTTAGCTGGGTGACACCCATTTCTGACTTCTGACCTCCAGAAGTTTCAGATAATAAATTTGTGTCATTTGAAGCCACTATGTTGCAGCAGCCACAGGAAATTAATGTAGTGGCAAATGTCTCCTTCATATCTATAGAAATCCTGGCAGGAAAAAGAATTTGCCCTCAATGATGGTTGGAAGGAAGAGATTTCAATGAAGGGTCTATTTACAGAAGTGGAGGAGCATCAAGGGAGTGACAGGGTAGGTGTAGCACCAAGAGGCTGGCAATAGGGGGAAGCTGTTACTTCTTGAGCCTCAAGGAACAAGGAGAGAGTGGTGTTATGGAGCCAGTGAGGGCTGCAGCTGGGAGAAGAGGCTTCCTCATTAGAACAGAAGTCTCAGAAGGAGGCGAAGCCCCAGGCAGAAATGTGGTGACCGAGTACAGAGGAGCAGGGAAGCAATGCCCTCAGCCTCTTTTCCAACCCTCTCATTTCCAGACGGGTCTCTCATTGTCCAAATCCATCTGGAAGCTGAAGGGCAGGGAAGTCCAGATGTTGCAGCCCTTGTGGGTCAGCTTCCAGGGAACAGAAAAGGACAAGGAAGGTTGGAGAATGCATCTGGGAGAGGACAACTGGGAAATATCCAGCTAATCTTCTTTTTGGCACCAGCCTGACTGCTAGAGTGGGCACGTGTTGTTTGGGCCTGACAGCAGCCATTCCCCCTTCCCCTGGAAACCATGCCCTGCCTTTCTCCTTTGGAGGCCTCCTGTCCACTCTCTAAAGTGGTCCAGCCAGAGGGATCCCTCCCCTCCCTGCTCCAGGAGAAGGCACGTGACCTAGGCTTGGCCCGAGTCACAGTGATTGGTCCAAGGATTGTCACATGACCTAATGCTAGCCAATGAGAGTCAGAACTGGGATTTTTGTGAGAACCATCAGGAAAGAGATGTTCTCTTCCTGCTGGGCTGCTCAGCTGGTGGGATATGAGGTCTACCCAACAGCCATGTTTTAGAAGAAGCTGCCCTAAGAATGGAGCCACTATAGAAGAAACTAGTGCTGAGAGACAGAGGGAGGCTGGGTCTTGATGATGGCAATTAAGGCCCTGGATCAGCCATATCAGAAGCCTAGGAGGACTTTCCAGATGCATAAATCAAAAGATGTTTTCTTTCAGTTATGCCAGTTTGACTTGGGTTTTTGTCATTTGCAACTGAAGGAGTCCTAACACCTCCTCCTGAAGGTAACCCTAATGGCTCCTGCTCCCGATTCAGACCTCCACAGAAGCATTCCTTGCACTGTATTGGAATTATTTTTCTGTCTATCCCCCCAGTAGACTGAGAGCTCACTGGTGAAGGGGTACTATTGTTCTCTCTATCCCCCAAACTTATGTACACTGGCACACAAAAAGCATCAATAAATATTTGAATGACTAAATCCATCCATTTGGATAGATTGATAAATGAATGAGTTATCCTAAAGACAGATTTGGTGGCAACCTAGCATCTGCCATTTTTGTAAAGTAGATTCTAACCTGGCACTGGCCACAAGGAACCTCCCTTGATGCTAGGAATACATCATGGATGAATGAGCAAGGTAGTCATGATCTATACTTATGGAGATCACACTCTATCTAGAGCAAGGGAAGCTAGATCATGTACAAGTAAAGCCTCTATCCAGGCAACAAGGGAGATTCATTCAGATAGTGATAAGTGCTAAGCAGAAAAATCACACAGTAATTTATAGAGAATATCTAGGCTGGAGAAGCCATCACTGAACCAGAAGCCAGAGAGTGACCAGTTAGAAGCCATTTGACTAAAAATAAAAGAATCTTTTACAGGCTCAGAACTCCGGGCTCAAAATTCTGATAGCTTTCCAGTTGGCTTCCCATTAGAACCATATATGGAGCTTTCAAAAATTACCCAGGTATACCAGAAAGAATGAAAACAGGTGCTCAAACAAATACTTGTACACAAATGTTCTCAGCAGTGCTATTCACAATACCCAAAAGGTGGAAGCAACCCAAACATCCATTAACAGATGAACGGATAAACAAAAGGTGGCATATCCGATAGACAATGGAAGATGATTCAACCATAAAAAGGAGCAAAGCACTAACACGGGCAACAACGTGGATGAACCTTAAAACCACTGTGCAAGTGAAAGAAGCCAGACCCAAAAGGGTGCATATTGTAAGACTCTGCATTTGTATTCAATAGCCAGAACCAGTGCATCCATAGAATAGAAAGTAGAAGCGTATTTGCCAGGCATTGGGGGCGGTAGGGATTGACTGCTAGTGGGTACGAGACTTCCACTTGGGAGGATGAAAATGTTCTGGAACCAAACAGAGGTGGTGTTTGTGCAACACTGTAAATGTACCAAATGCCACGGACTTGTACACTTAAAAATGGTTGTGTGTTGTGTGAACTTAACCTCGGTTTTTAGAAAAACTTAAAAAAAAAAAAATGAAGTGAACCAGTTAGACCCTGTCAACGATAGGTTATATAACCCTTTGTTTTTGTATTTTGGCTTGTACAAAAAATATTGAGGCATTAAACAGGATTCTAAGTATGTGAAAGAGGGCTGGGCGTGGTGGCTCACGCCTGTAATCCCAACACTTTGGAAGATCAAGGTGGGAGGATCACTTGAGCCCAGGAATTTTTTTTTTTTTTAACGTGGAGTTTTGCTCTTGTCGCCCAGACTGGGATGCAATGGCTCAATCTCAGCTCACTGCACCCTCCACCTCCCGGGTTCAAGCGATTCTCCTGCCTCAGCCTTCCGAGTAGCTGGGATTATGGGTGCCCACCACCACACCTGGCTAATTTTTTGTATTTTTAATAGAGACAGGGTTTCACCATGTTAGCCAGGCTGGTCTCAAACTCCTGACCTCAGACGATCCACCCGCCTCAGCCTCCCAAAGTGCTGGTATTACAGGCGTGAGCCACCGCACCCGGCCAAGCCCAGGAATTTGAGAACAGCCTGTGCAACACAGCAAGACTCTGTCTCTACAAAAAATATATATTAATTAGTTAATTTATTAATATGTGAGCAACTAAACAGGAAAAGTACCCAGGTCACATCCACAGAGGTTCAGTAGGTCTAGATCCTGCCTGGGAACCAGTATCTTAAAGGTTCTCTGTGCCCAAAAATGATTCTACCAGGGAGCCAGAGTAGAGAAATTCCGCACTGGGACAGGAAGCCCTGCCGTCGAAAACAGAACACAAAGCAAAGCAAAGCCCACCAAATGTCAGGACCCAAGCTGCCAGTGATCAGCCTCACATCTGTCCATGGTCAGACTGAAAAACTACCTATGGCAGGAGGCTGCCATGGTCCCTGAAGAGGGAAGAAAGGTGACCAAATCCACACATTCTGGATCCTGTTCAAACAAATGATTTGTAGGTTCATTTGTGTCTCTATTTCAGGCCATTAGTGCCCATCAATGAATGCCCAGCTGGTGCAATTCACAAGGGTGTTTACACGCCCTGAGACCTGCTCTGCCCACAGGGAGCTGAGCTTGCTCAATTCCCCAGACAAGATGGTTAAAGGCAGGGTCAGAGGTGGCTGGCATGGGAAAAAGAGAGGGCATCCTTCACTCATCCCTGCCAGCAAGAAGCCAGGAAGAGAAGACATTTATTATATTTGGTGACAGAGAAAGCCAGACTGAGTGCTAAGGAGGTCAACCGTGTGCAGTGGGTGGAAGGAGTGAGGGCGGTTGCAATGTGCATGCTGCCTTCTATTTTTAGTCTTTATTTTTTGGATCCCCTGGTTTCCCACCCTACTCCTCACTGAGTCCTCCCACCAGAACTCGGCCTCCAGGCCACTGTTCCAACATTCTATGCCCTGGAGATGGTGCAGAAAACAGGCAGCAGACAGCTGCTCTGCTCGGAGCAGCCTCGCTCCCCCTCAGTGGGCTGTGCCCCAGGAAGCCCGCAGGGTTGGAGGCTGACTTTGGGGAGGTAGCAAGGAAGAGGAAGATAATGTGATAGAAAGATGACTGGGGAACACATATTTGGGGCGTATCTCAAATTGAACCTGCCCAACCTGGAGTTTCCAATCACACCCGAGCCCGTTCCACTCAGAGACACCCCAGCTCAGCTGGTGGCAACTCCATCTTAAAGTTTTGGCTTAAGCCAAAACCTCAGGGATATCCCTGGACTCCCCGCTTTCTTTCACACTCCACATCTAAACCACGAAAAAATAATCCCTTTGTTTCTATATATATATATTTTTTTGAGATGGAGTCTCACTCTGTTGCCCAGGCTGGAGTGCAATGGCCCAAGCTCAGATCACTGCAACCTCTGTCGCCTGGGCACAAGTGATTCTCCTGTGCTTTCTCTTTTAAGACAGGGTTTCATTCTGTCACCCAGGCTAGAGTGCAGTGGCACCATCACAGCTCACTGCAGCCTCGATGTCCTGGGGTCAAGTGGTCCTCCTGCCTCAGCCTCCCCAGTAGCTGGGACTACAGGCACATGCTACCATGCCCAGCTAATTGTTTTATCTTTTGTAAAGACAGGATCCACTATGTTGCCCAGACTGGCCTCGAACTCCTGGACTCAAGCGATCTGCCCGCCTCGGCCTCCCAAAGTGCTGGAATTACAGACATGAGCCACCACACCCAGCCCTCTATTTTCAAAATATAGCTAGTATCTTCCCTGTCCCCTCCACCTCCCCCGCCACCCCAAGCTCCCATGACTGCTCACCAGACAACAGCAGTAGCTTCCTTCCTGCCCCCCCCACCCACACACTACCCACATTAGTCTGCCTGCTATACCACAACAGGGAGAACCTTTTACAATGGAAATTGGTCCAGGTCACTTCACTGCTGAAACCCTCCAAAGCATCCCCATTTTAATCAGGGTAAAAGTTGAAAGCCCTGCCATGGCCCATGGCACCCTGTGTGATCACTCTCATCAGCAGTCCACGTCCCCTCCCTCTGCTCTGGCCCCACAGCAGCTCTGCCGCTCCTCTAACACACCTGATGGCTTCTGCCCCAGGGGCTTTGCACTCACTCCTTCCCGCAGATAGCCCTGCAATTTGCCCCTTTAAGTTCCCTGGATCTCTGTTCAAACATTACCTTCCTGCCCAGGTCTCCTCAGACCACCCAATCTATGACAGCATCTCCCTACCCCACACCCAACCTCAGTTCTTGCTTTATTTTTCTCCACAGCATTTACTGCTTCGAACATGCTGAATATTTTAGTGACTTATCTAGCTTCTCATCCGCCTCCCCGACCTGACTGTCCACCCGGCAAGAGCTGAGATTTTTGTCTGCCTTGTTCATTAATACATCCCCAGAGTCTGGATGCTGCCTGACACAGAGGAGACTCCATTACATTAATACCTGTTGAATGAATGAATGACCAAGCGAATGAGCAGACACCTAGGAGACTCACAGGACAAGGCGAGGAAGACACTCCGGCCGTCCTAATGGTATTTATCTCTGGGGAAGGAGAAAAGAAACCAGGATTGGGGAACAATTTCATGTTCCACCAGGAGAGACGATGCCGGTACAACTGGTGTCATTGTGTTCTTTAATAAAATTAGTAACCCTTGCATTCCATCGGATAAAAAGGAAACTCATGGAACAAAGAAGGGCCACCACACAAAAAAAGCAGCCTGTCTGAGCCGCTCAGACTCCACATCTGCCAAAGAGGTGCCTGCGATCTGGGCCAATGGCCGGTGGGTTGGAGAGACAAGGAACGAGTGTCTCCACACTCCCAAGCATGACCAGCACCACAGCGGCCAGGAACAAAGGAAACGGGGTGGCAGGGTCCCTGCCGTCAGTCCCTCAAGCAAAGCAGGGCTGACTGAGCCAACACCCTCCTCCCCTGGGGTGACCAGGACAGAAAGGGGGCCGGCCCCCTTTCCCCAGTCGAGCACTGTCCCAGTGACCAGCCGCTCTGCTGCCACTGCTAGCATCTGCTGTCCTGGGCTGGGACAAAGGCACCCAGCAAGCCCACTGCACCACCCCCGGGGCGGACCATCCGCGAGCCTCTGCCCCACTTAGAGACGTGAGCCTCACCCAGCAGGCCAGGCTCCCCAGCATTCATTTACAGAAAGAGAGCGGCCCTCGTGTGCACCCAGACTCAGGCTGGCCAGAGGCTTCCCCTCTTCTTTTTCTTCCCTTTAATCCCCAAGCCTCTCACCACCACCTGCTGGCTCCCGCTTCCCAGGCAAGAGCCACATCAGAGTGCAATCCCTTCCCCTCCATGCGGGAGCTCCCTTCTGAGTCAAATCAATTTCCCAAACATAATCTGCCTCCTGTAAATCAATAACCCCGGGCTCAGCTGACACCCGAGTGGCCGCAGCACTCAGAGGGGACGCAGCACTCAGAGGGGACACAGCTACAGAGCCCCTGCCCGAGGCCTGAGCGTCCTCTGCACCTAGGAGGGTGCCTGTGGTGACGGCATGAAGGGGCACACGAGGGCAGCCACTTCTGCGGCAGCCAAGAACCCTGTCCCTTTGGACCCCGGACCCAAAGCTGAGATGGGCTTCGTGGAACCCAGGGAGAGGAAACCTGTTTACCACAGGGCTGTGGAAGGGGCCTTCCTTTCCACCACGTGGCCATCTCAGCAAGAAACAGACCCCCACCAAAGGCCTTGCAGGGGTGTCCCCACTGCTCTTAGATCAAATCCCAATCCCTTATCCATACAGTGGAAGACGACTCCGCTACAAAACACTATGCGGTCCAGACACATGCAATAGCAGAGATGAACCTCGAAACGTTACGCTACGAGAAAGCAGCCAGACACAGACGGCCACATGCTATGTGATGCCATGTATATGAAGTGTCCACAGCAGGCAAATCTGGAGAGACAGAAAGCAGATGGGTGGTTTCCAGGGCCTGGGGGAATGGGGGTGGGGAGTGGCTATCTGCAGGGTACAGGGTTTCCTTTTGGGGTGATGAAAACGTTTTGTAACTAGCTAAAGGTGATGATTGCACAACACTGTGAATGAACTAAACGCCCTTGAATGTACACTTTGAAATGGTTGTTATGTAAATCTCAGCTCAATAAATTGTCTTCTTTAAAGTTGAACTCTTTCCCTTAGTCCACATGGCCCTGCCCACCTTCCCCAACTCTGTCTACTGCCATCCCTCCTTTCATTGCCTAACTGATACTAGTTACACCAGACATGCCAGGTGAGCTACCAGGGAGATGTGGGTTCACGCTCTGGCTCTGCGCAATCTGGGTACTTCAGTTTCCCCAACTGTTAAATGAAGAAGTTGGATTAACTGAGGCATGGGGAATGCAAATTCAAATACCTAGACCCACATTGTCCAACACAGTAGCCATTAGCTAGCCACGAGAAGCCATTTAAATTTACTTAAATTTAAATATATATTAATTAAATTGGAATGACATGAAAAATTCAGTTCCCTGGTGGGATGTTATTCAGCCTTAAAAAGGGAGGAAATTCTAGCACATGCTACACGAGTGAACCCTGAAGATACAATGTTAAGTGAAATAAGCTCGTCACGAAAGGAAAAATACTGTATGATTCTACTTATATTCAAATGAATAGAGACAGAAAGATGGTGGAGGCCTGGGACAAGGGAGAAGGCAGAAAGGGGAGTTATTGATTAATGGGTATGGGGTTTCCATTTTGCAAAATGAAAAAGTTCCAGAGATGGATGGTGGCGATGGTTGGACAACAGTGAGAATGTGCTCAATGCCACAGAACTGTACACTTAAAAATGGTTAAGATGGTAAATTTTGTTACGTATGTTTAATGCAATAAAAAAATCCAGTTCCTCAGACACAGTGGTCACGTTTCAATGCTCCACATCAACATGTGGCTGGTGGATACCATATTGAACAGTGCAGCTAGAGAAGATCTCCATCACTATAGAATGCATCCAACAGCACTGGTCTGGAGGCTTCCAACAGGCAACAGAAATTAGTGACCATTCTTAATGGAATGTCAGCTCCCTGACAGCAGGGGCTACAATGCCAGCACCAACAAGCATGCCTGGCACATAGCAGGTGTTCAACTAAATGCCAGTGGAGTGAACTGGGGAGTGTGTCTAAAGGGAGCAGCCTCCACTCCCTGCAGTCCATAGTCACTCCCTGGGAAGAGGACCCAGTGCTACCGGCCCCACTGCTGTCTCAATGAGAAGCCAAACATCCAGATTTTCATATTAAATCTTCTAGCTCTTAAATATTGGCTCAAAAGTTATTAAAGCGCTGGGCTGGCCACACAGATATGCCCTGGGCTCTATCTGCCACGAGATGCTGGTTGATAACCAGTGGAACAGGAACAGGTAAACGTTCCTTCCACCGAATACATCAGGAGCCAGGGCTCACAGACCTGCACAGAGAAACAGACGGGGCTCTTACCCCAATCACCTCCCCCAGGAGCCTCTGGGAGAAGCATGGGAGGAAGGAGCCAGTTGCATTTTCCCCCGCTGTTAAATATGTGCTCAGCACAGAAACAATGCGTCCAAGCCCCAGGTGAAATTAATATTCTAATTCAAGTTTCTCACATTGATGAAGGTAGCTGGCTGCCACCAGCTCGGAATGCTAACAACTCGAAATGATCCCTTGTAGAGGAGCGGAGCAAACGAATGAAGTGGAAAGGGGAGGCAGGTGGCTCTGAGGAAGAGAAGTCTGGGTCCCAAAGCCACCGCCAGGATGAGACACAAGGCAACCGAGCAATGGGCTAGTGGCTCTTCCCAAGTGGCTGAGCAGAGGAAGACTAAACACCCACACCAAGCACGCTGTCCAGCAGCCAGACCAGAGACTGTGAGGACCTCGTTTTTATCAATCAGGCCAGGCGTGGTAGCTCACTCCTGTGATCCCAGCACTTCAGAAGGCCGAGGTGGGTGGATCACTTGAGACCAGGAGTTCAAGACCAGCCTGGCCAACATGGTGAAACCCTGCCTCTACTAAAACTACAAAAATTAGCCAGGCGTGGAGGCACATGCCTGTAATCCAGCTACCCAAGAGGTGGAGGCAGGAGAATCATGTGAACCTGGGAGGTGGAGGTTGCAGTGAGCAGAGATTGCACCACTGCACTCCAGCCTGCGCTACACAGTGAGACTCTGTCTCAAAACAAACAAACAAAAATCATAGGCCCCCAAGCCACAGCACCAGGAAAGGGGCATCTGGTGCCTCTGGGGAAGACCAAAGGAATACCATCCCACCAGAAAAAACTAAGGGAAAAAAGCTAAGGGAGCAAGGCCATGGGACCACTGTCTCCTAGCTGTGGGGTCGGGCAGTCCCACCTTCTATCCCACCACTCACAGCCTTTCTGAAGAATCCAGGAGCTAAGAAGCTCCTTCCCCACCCCACCACTCCGCAGACCAGATTCAGGTGGGTTAGAGGCATTTTCAGTGACTTAATGATTAACCCTTGCTGAGGGTCCCGCCTGCTGCAATCTTTCTCCAAATAATTTGTGATGGCTTGAAAGCGTGTCTGCAAATTCTTTGACATTCCTCTGATCAAAGAGTGGAGCCAAATTCCCCTCCCCTGGATTATGGGCTGGCTGCTAATGAGTAAAATGCGATGGACATGGTTTCCAAGGCTGGGTCATAAAAGGCCATACAGCTGCCAGCTGGCTCTGTCTTGAGACACACACACTGAAGCCCACAGAAGTTGGGCTGCTCTGAAGCTGCCAGGCTGGAGAGACCACATGGAGGCAGAGAGAGAGGCCCAGCAGCCCCGGCCATTCCCGCCCCAGCTGCTCTGGCCAAGTCACACCCTCCCTCAGCCTCAGGCTCCTTGTCTACAGGGTTGCTGAAAGGATTCATGAGATACTCCATATAAAGGGCTGAGCACCCTGCCTGGCACGTGGAGCCCTCCCTGAAAGGATTCACAAGATGCTCTACAAAAAGGGCTAAGGACAGTCCCTGACACACGGAGCCCTCATTGAAAGAATTTATGAGATACTCCACATAAAGGGCTAAGCACAGTGCCCAGGTACATGGAGCCCTCACTAAAAGGATTCACAAGATATTCCACACAAAGGGCTGAGCACCCTGCCTGGCACATGGAGCCCTCATTGAAAGGATTCACAAGATATTCCACACAAAGGGCTGAGCACCCTGCCTGGCACATGGAGCCCTCATTGAAAAGAATACATGAGATACTCTACATAAGGTGCTGAGCACAGTGCCTGGCGCATGCAGCCCTCATTGAAAGATGGCTGCAGTGATAATGATTACTGCCATTTAGTGAATCCAGCAAGTCCACTGACCTAACCCGCTCCATCTCAGCCCTAGGTAGGCTGCTTTGGGCATCTGTTATTCCTTTAAGGTTCTCTTTACTTCTCAGCCCTTTTTATTCCAATCCCCTGTTACACACAGGAGTTGATAGTTCTTTATATTAAAGTTTCCCTGTTCAGAGTACTCTGTGGAGGTCAGCGTACATACTGGAATTTCTCACAGGTCAGCAGATAAGGCTACAGCATGCACCAGCAGGGTTTTGCCCTATAGATAGTGTATACTCCATCCATGTCTGCCAACCTATGAGAAATTCTGGTATATATGATACATCCCAATTTTACAAAGGAAGAGGAAAAAATTATACTTTACATCATGCATTAATGAAAAATATTTTAAAGTGCTTTATGGAGAAAACATTTTTTATATATTGGCAGCCAACAGATCATGAGTTCTGGATAGGCAGTAAAATTCTACTAACTCTAGAAAAAAATTATAAAATCCTATCAGTAAAAATGAATATACTGGTGTCAGGTAAATGTTTGTATATGTCAAGATGGTCACAGAAGTAACCAATTAACATATAAAATGTTAAAGACACTGGTAAGCTCTACCTCTGATCAGCTCTGTTGCTTGTAATGTGCCATTTCTATGAAGAAGATCCTCTCAAAGCTGTGAAATTCACACTTTCACTGAGATTTCTGTGTGCAGCTGTGCACTGCCTCTAGGGGGTAGCATCAACAATATTTTTGTCTTTGACATTCAGCTTTCCAACCATAAGCCAGGTGCAGTCGATAGAGATAATTTTTGAAACATTTTTGATAGCAGGGGAAGGGACGGGGACAAGGAAGGGCCTCTTGTACCAGTAATTACTGGCAGATGGCTTCCACTCTGTGTCTCACAGCATTCTAGGCAGTGGAAGTAAAGTGGGGAAGGAAATAAAAAAAATATTCATGCAACTTTGCCCCTGATGAGCTCAGTATAGAGGCAGACGTAAGCTTCTGCACATTTTCCAACCTAGATTTCAGTCAAGCCAAAGCCTTTCAAAGGAGAAGACAGTGGCAGGCAACAGGATCTGAGAAGCCTTCATGGGACTTCACCAGGACTCTCTGGTTGCAAGTGAAAGAAACCCAATTAAGAAAAAAAAAAATGTGTTGGATCATGTACTGGGGAAGTTCATGATCAAGTTCATATCAGAAACAGCTACTTTGGGGCACTCAAATATGGTCACCAGGAAACTCTCCCTCACTCCCCCTGCACTCCAGGTTTTTCTCCATCTTGCTTCATTCTCAGGCAGTTCCATAATGGTAGGTAACTTCTAGGACAGCCTCCAAAGATCTGGCCTTATGGTGTTCACAGTCTTGTGTAGCCCTCCTTGTGTAACTTCCCTCTAACTGATAGAATGCCTCAACATTGAAGGGACATCACTTCTGTGATCAGAGATTGTTACTCACTGGCTCTGATGAAGCAACCTGCCATGTGGAGAGGGCCCCAGGGACAGGAACTGAGAGCAGCCTCTGGCCAACAGTCAGCAAGGAACTGTGGCCCTCAGGGCAAAAGCCCACAAAAACGGAATCCTACCAACCACCATGTGAGCATAGCAGCAGATCCTTCCCCAGTCCAGCTTTCAGATGAGACCCAAACCTTAGCTAACACCTTGACTGCAGCTTTGTGAGAGCTTCTGGGGCAGAGGACCCCTGGCAGAGGACCTGGGGCTGTCCCTGGATTCCTGACCCACAGGAACTGTGAGATAACACATGTGTGCTGCTTTAAGCTGTTAGTCTGCGGTCATTTATTTCACAGCAGTAATGACTTACCTCTAGGCTCACATCCTAACAGATTGGCATCTGCAACAGAAAAGGAAGACTTCTTCCCCAGCGCTTTCAACAAACATCCCAGGGCTGGCCCTCATTGGCCCAGCTTAGGCCATGTGCCCAACCCTGATCCAATCCCTGAGGCCTGAGAGATGGGACGTTCTGATTGGTTGTGTGCAAGTCATGAACTGGCCCATGGGAGGGGGAGGAGAAAGTTTACCAACACCCAAGCCACAGGGATTTACAGCAAGGGAGAAATGGTCCCCCAAAAGAAAATGAGGGTGTGACACCAGGGTGAGGAAGCAGACAAGCACTATCATATGACAGAATCTGAATATGAAATAATGTGGGAGAAGAGATGAGCAACACCACAGAGACGACCACCAGGGCACACAGTAGGTGTTCACTGAACTCACCGACTGGCAAAGCAGACCAAAGCAGTTGCTGACATTTATTAAACACTGATGTGATGTCAAGCTTAACTACGTTAAGTTTTTCTTACACAATGTCTCCCTTAATCCTCACAACATCTCAAGGAGTAGGAGTTCCTCTTCTCCCCATTCACAGATGAAAATGCTATGGCACAGAGACATTAAGTAATTCACCCAGGGTCACCGAGCTAGCCAGTGATGGAGCTGGGATTCAAACCCAGGCAGCCTGCTGCCTAAGTTCATGCCCTTAATTTCAGTGATGTACTTCAGTTAGCAAGCATAAGCAGCGAGCAGAGGGGCAAACAGTATGTAACGAAGCAGTGAGTGATATAAAGCTGACAGGAAGTGCTGTGGTAGTTCATTCCCTCACCCAAACACTTATTTAAATATTTCATGAAGAAAGAAAGGGAGTAAGAGGAGTAAGGAAAACTTGAAGGACAAGAAATATTGAGAAAGAAATTCTAGCACCTTTCTCCCTCATACTGTCCTCTCTGCTACAGTGTGAGAGAAGCAGAATTTAGTCACCCTTGTGAAATGACCTGAGATGACAGGCAAATTGATCAAATGGGAAGACAAGGCTGCTTCGGAGCCTGTGTAAATGATGCCAGTGCAAACAGCAAGGCCGACACCTCCTCCCCCAATACTTTCCCCCCTGAAATATGCAGACCCTCTCAGCAGCTAACCCAATACATTTAAGAGAGAAACACTTCACTGGGCTGGGCATGGGGGGTGGTGGGTGGAGAGAGAAAAAATATCAAAGAAATAAAATTTCCATCATAAATTCATAGTGCCTTTTAGACAGTTTTCCATTAGAAACAAATGTGTTTGTGCTAAGTGCTACAGAGGCATAGACCAGAGAACTTAGAGGGTGCTCCTATTCTAAGATCAAAGCTCCTAGAATCTGGAGAAATGCCATGAGTAGATGGGCTAGCATTCCAAGACCTCTGAGAATTGTCCACAGCCAGAACCACCAGGCACAGAAACTTGGGAAGCACTGGCTGGGTCCTGCCCTCAAGAAGCTACTCTTGGGCAAGAGGTCTGGATTCTAAGAACAAGTCCCCTTCTTCCACCATTTCCTGACTGCCCCTAGGCTCGTCATTTCTGTGTTAACTCAATCTCCTCAGATGTCAGTTCTTTCTTCTGCCATCATGCAATCATACCCTCACTTTCCTTAAATGTCTAGAGATCTTCAGTGGATGCTGATCCCTACCCAGTATTCCTGGTGGGTGGGATGGACATTTGCAAATCTTTCTGAACTCCCTTTCTATGCCTGAGGAATCCCCCATCTCATGAGGCAGAGGAAATTCACTAGCTACACCTTGCTATATGCATGCCATGGAATACTAGCCAGCAATTCAAAAAAAATAAGGTAGTTCTGTATGTAGCTGGAAGACGGAGATGAATACTGAAGAGACAAGGGGTATATGTATAAAAACAAACTTAAACCAATGGGATACAATAGACTTCCTACAGGAAAAAATACATGGCAAACCAACAATTGATTACCTCTTGAGAGAATATGAAATTGGTCAAAAAGGACTGCAGTCTTATCTATAATATTTCTAAAACCATTTTATATATTTGAAAGGGATACATTTATGCATTCAGCAAATTGCTTTTATTTTCCTCCTGGCACCCAGAAAAACTACATGTCCCCAGCCCCCACCTTAGAAGGCAGAATGAAATCACACACACACAAACTCTATTAAGACAAGTGTGGTTATAACACTGGTGGTTCAAGTCCTTTCTCCAAATGCAATCCTACTTCCTGCTGAGGGATTTACCACAAACTAACAACTTTGTGCCCGGTATCCATTCTTTCCTTCTTCCATGGTAACAGAAACCCTGACTTTTAGCAACCTAAGATAAAGACTGAATTTCTCAGGTTCTCTTGCAGCAAGACGTAGCCATGCGACTCAGTCTTCACCAATGCAATACACAAGGCAGCACCATGGGGCTGCTTCTAGGACTCTTCCTTAAATGACAATTTATGCGTATCCTCTGCCCTTTTTTTAATCTATACCTTCATCCTGGTGCCTGGGATGGAGATGAGATGGCTGCACCTGTAGCTGCCATTTTGAGCCATGAGGACAAAAATCACAACCTTGAAACGGTAGAAAGGAGGGAGAGTCCATGAGTACTTCATGGAACAGATTCAACTTAACAGTCCTGGGCTACATAACTTCAAAATCTTATCGGAAACTTCTGCTTTTTAAGCCACCACTATTTTAAGTCTCTTCACTCACTGATGAACCCAATCTGAACAGATACACACAGCACAACAAATCTAGGCTTCCTTGTTCCCCCAGAGGTGCCCCAAGCATCATCCTTAATGTGTCACTTGAGCTCCCTGTATCACGGCCCCCCAGAACCTACAAACCATGGCAGCAAACTCAGAGAGTTTCCACCTGCTCCAACAGGGACCCAGAAACCCTAAGAGCTGGACTCACAACTTAAATATCAGCATTACTGTAGCTAAGATATCCAACGCATTCTTGGTTTCCTCCCCCTCTCTCTCTCCCCTCCTTTTCCATCAGCCCTGCAAGCATCACCCCTTCATTCCCTCATTGAGGTCAGTAAGGTTAGCCACTGGCATGGGTCCCCACGCCTTCCTGCACACTTGTAAAATTACGCAAAAGTGCATACGATGCCGTGTGTGCCAGTTTCAGGGGCAGCAAACAGCAGTGATTAAGAGCCAAACTCCATCACTACCGCTGTGTGCTGCCTCTGAAACAGCGCACACACACCTGTTTCATGGCAATCCTCTTATTTATACAATATAGAATTCCCAGAAGTGGGATTGCTGGGTCAAAGACCAGATACTACTCTAATCCATATTGGCAGATTATCTTCCAAGTATTCGTCCTCAACCAAAGCAACCAAAATATGTGCGAAGTCACTGGGCTGGGGTTTCAGAGGTCACACACACAATAAAGAAGCCCGAGGAGCTTTGGAAGCAGCTCAAAGGGCAGCCTCCACGGGCGGGAGGGAGGCAGCATTAGCTCCTTTCCTGGCATAGGGATCCCAGAGGCATCAATCACATGTGAGTGCTCTCCAGACCTGTGAGTTCTCCCCACCCTACTTGGTGGGCTGCAGTAGTAGTTTTTCTTCCTTCTGATGCAAGCATCCATAATTTCCTTTGGGAAATAACCTCTGCTCCTCTCTGGCAATGTGGTTCTAATTCCAGTTCCAGAAATGAGCTTCTGACTTAAGTGTGGTCGATCAGATTCCATCCCCACAGTCATAGTCCCTGGCTGAGGGGTCAGCACATGACCCAAATTACTCCAGTAAGTCAGTCCTGGGGTTCTTGCTAGGATGACTAGGAAAGAAACGTTCTATGTCCGCTGGTTGGAGGACAGGCTGGAGCCAACTGCGGCCAGCTTTGCCATCAGAAGGGGGGAGGCTGTCTGAAAATTAAGTCAACACAGAGAGAAAAAGAACTAAGAAACCAAGTGGCAGACAGAGCAGAAGCCCCCATTAGGAGAGTGTTAAGCCCCTGACCCAGCCATACCTGAAGCCATTTCCCTCTTAAATTTCCCAGCTCCAAGGACGCCCACATTCCCATTTTTGTCCCTTACAACTATGAGAATTCAGACTAAAATAGTGACATACCCTTGCATTGGCACATCATCTCCATTGCAGCATCACATTGGAAACTTAAAATATCATAAGCCTGGATGCCACAGATTAAACATAAAGAAGACTACATCCATCTTTTAACCCAATATGAAGAAACACAAGGTTATAAGACATCTATGGGTTGGAATCACGCTGAGTATAAAATCACTGATCAGTTCCCTCCACAGCCTCCCTACAAGGGGTCTACTGTGCTGTGAGCCACTGAGCTTTGCCTACAGAGTAAAAAATATCTCACACACATGTGCTACTATTTTTTAAATGTTACATAAATCTACTGTAATTACCAAAACCTACTCATTCAAAAGCATTACTAAGTTGATGGCAACTTTCGATCAATCTGTTTTTCTTTCTCCACTGAGAGTTACCAAACCCACAATTCTTCTCATTCCGAGGAGCTGGATAATTTTTTTTTTGACATTAAAAATGATTACTTGTTTTGAACGCTGTCAGTGTCCTATAAACATACATTCACAGAGCATTCCCTACTTGAACATTTAAGGCAAGTTTTGTCTTTAAAAAGACCAGACCAGAGAGTAGATAGGTTATTTAGGCTTTGCAGGCCATATGATACCTGTCACAACTACTTAATTCTGTCACTGTTGTACAAAAGTAGCTGTAGACAATATGTAAACAAATAGGCATGGCTGTGTTCCAATAAAACTTTATTTAAAAAACAAGTAGAGGGCCGAATTTGGTGCATGGCCCATGGCTTGCTGATGCCTGGATTAAAGGGTACAGAAAATAACAAGCAACAAGTCAGGAGCCAAGGCCGGCAAAGGGTCAAACAGAATTTACACATCTCTAAAATGTCCTGGAAGTTGATGGAGGAAATAAAATTTGATTGACACACACCTTTTCACATACACCTCCACTAAATAAAACAAAAACACCTGTACTAGCAAATGAACAATAAACTGTGCCAGAATCATTACATCATAAACAGAGGAAGAATTTTTTTCTTTTAATCTTAGAATTTTTTAATCTTAGAATTTTTAATTTAGAATAAATTAATCTTAGAATAATTTAATCTTAGAATTTTTTTCTTTTAATTTCCATGGACACACAGACGGGAACAACATACACTGGGGCCTACAGGAGGGTGGAGGGGTGGGAAGAGGGAGAGGATCAGGAAAAAATAACTAATGGACACTAGATTTAATACTTAGGTGATAAAATAATCTGTACAACAAACCCTCACGACACGAGTTTACCTACATGACAAACCTGCACATGTACCCCTGAACTTAAAATGAAAGTTAATTAAAAATAAAAATCTTAGTGATTTCAGCAGGAAAAATGAATACCAAACTGAGTCTGACAGATCACAGGTCAAATCCTAACTCTGCTCTTTCCAGCTGTGTTTGTCCTGGGGCAAGCAGCATAACTGAGTCCTGGTGCCGTCAAGCATCATTATTAACATTATCAGCATTATACTAACGATATTCATCATTACCACTCTTTACTGAGCACTTACTATGTGCCAGTAAACATTCCACAACTATCATCTCATGACCCCTCTTAACTTTATTCTCCTTAATGATGTTTTGTTTTTTTTGTGACGGAGTCTTGCTCTGTCACCCAGGCTGGAGTGCAGTGGTGTGATCTCAGCTCACTGCAACCTCTGCCTCCCAGGCTCAAGCGATTCTCCTGCCTCAGCCTCCTGAGTAGCTGGGGCCGCAGGCATGTACCACCACGCCTGGCTAATTTTTTGTATTTTCAGTAGAGACGGGGTTTTGCTATGTTGGCCAGGCTGGTCTCAAACTCCTGGCCTAATGTGATCCACCCACCTCGGCCTCCCAAAGTGCTGGGATTACAGGCATGAGCCACCATGCCCGGCCATTAATGATGTATAAATATCTCCATCTTACAGATGCAAAAATGCAGGCCGTTCTCCACTGGGACTCTTGGGAAGATCAAACAAAAGGCAAAGGCCCAACTCACGGATGAAGTTCTGTTGTTCTGTTTGTTAATTTCTTCACTAAGAAATATTGATTTGGTCCCAATTCCAAGTACAGTAATGACCACATAGTAGACACTCAATAAATATCTACTAAATGAACCCAATTCATCAGCAAATCTTGTGGCTCAAATTTCAGAATACACCCCACATCTCACTACTTCTCACCCCCTCTGCAGCAACCACTCAGTCCAAGCAGCCACTGTCACTTGCCTGGACTACTGCAGTAGCCCCTCAAGGCTTCTGCTCATGTGTCACAGCACATCCCTCCTCGGCTCTAACCTGCCAACAGCTCCCATCTCACTCAGAGTAAAACTCAAAGCTCTAACCAAAGACTAGTTTGGTTAGAACTTTCCCTGCCCTGGCCTCCTTTCCTCCTGCTGTTCTCTCACTTGTTCAGCCCAAAGAGAGAGGGAACAGCACTCACTGGCCTCCCTTCCGTCCCTCGACGCTGCCAAGCACATTCCCACCTCAGGGCCTTTGCACCTGCTGTTCCCTCTGCCTGGAACACTCTTCCCAAGATAGCCACCTGGCCTCCTCCCTTACCCCTTTAAGTCTTTGTTCAGATGCCACCTTCCTGACTCTGCTGTATAAAACTGCAAACCCAGCCAGGCGCGGTGGCTCACATCTGTAAACAGCACTTTGGGAGGCCGAGATAGGTGGATCACCTGAGGTCAGGAGTTCGAGACCAGCCTGGACAACACAGCGAAACCCCATCTCTACTAAAAATACAAAAATTAGCCAGGCATGGTGGTGAGCACCTGTAATCACAGCTACTTGGGAGGCTGAGGCAGAAGAATTACTTGAACCTGGGAGGCAGAGGTTGCAGTGAGCCAAGATCACTCCACTGCACTCCAGCCTGGGCAACAAGAGTAAAACTCCATCTCAAAAAAAAAAACAAACCCCGCAAACCCTCCTCCCCAGCGCTCCATCTCTGCCTCCCCACTCCATTTCTCCACAGCACTGACCACCAGGTAATGAACAGTGTGTTTAGTTATTTATTGTGTTCAGTATCCGTCTCTCTCCACCTTAATGCTAACCACAAAGACAGGGTTTTTTGCCTGTCTTCTTCCTGCTGATATCCCCAGCACCACGGACAGGAGCTGCCACAGCGCAGGTGCACAATAAAAATGTCTTGGAACAGACAAAGGCAGGAAGGCAGGGAGGATGCGAATTGGAGGGAGGTCTCCAGGAACAAGGTTGGCCAGAGCGAGTTCAGAGCCCATTTTACAGAAGCGGAAACTGAGTCTCAGGTCAAGAGGCGAGGCCAACACTGCCCAGAATTCCCAATTTCTTGAGAAAAACCAGAAACCTGTATAGTGATATTGACAGCTCCCAATTTTTAAATGTCGGCAACTAATAAGAAAAGTCTGCGGGCCAGATATGGCCCAGAGGCAGCCAGCAACCCTCCACCAGCCTGGAAAAGTTCTGATTCGCCGCTGCTTAGAGACAAGTTTTCTAGCAAAATAACATTTTCCATCTATACCATGCCTCCCCCTTCCCTCCCCTTGCCCAACCTACAGACTCGCAGAAAACAGGTTCCCCTCCCACCCGGCCCTCCCACCTCTGCCATCCTCTGCCCAGGTGCCCCCCAACCCCACTGACCTGGCCCCCTCTGCTCGCCAGGAATGCTAGTAGCCTGCAGCAGCAGATGGCACAACTACAAAAAGGAAAAATACCAAGCCAAAGACATAAATACGCCAGCAGAGTAAACAACACGGAGAGGACCCAGCAAACAAAGAGCCACGGACTCCGGGAGCCAGGAAATGAGGTGCTGCCAGCCCCCCTTCCAGAGTTCCAAAAACAAAGCCAAGACCCCTTGGAAGGCCCGGGGAGTCACCCCAGGAGTGCCGGCTGCAGCCACAGCAGTATTTTCATATGTCCATTTGCTGTGAGGTGTTGAGAGCCCCGGCAGGAGGCATTCAGGACACAAAGCAGACATTTGAGGCATGATTTACTGAGTCACCCCTCCCGGGCACTGCATCCCGGACTCGGAGGCGCGGCCACGATGAGTGAGGCCCCCACAACGGGTTAATTCAGACCAGGCTCGGAGCACCGAGCGACTCTATCACCCTCAATAATAAAATACAGCAAATCAAATTGGACTCTATTGATTTTTTATGTAACTATTTTGGGGCCGAAGCATAAGGAGAGGGTACTGATCGGTTAAGAGTCAGGGTGTCAGGGAAAGGAGACAGGAGCACCCTGGCTGCAGAACCAGCTGATGTAGCCAAGGGAAGGCACTGGAATTCAACTCCAAAGAACCCAGGCTTCTTTCTCTCCTGCCCCCAGCCGGCAGAGAATGGGCATTGAGAGTCCATTCTGCCCTGAATGGGAAGATGGGAAGCCACGCAGCTGGTGGAGCAGGAGAGCGATGACCAGCTCCTCTGCTTTTCTCTCCCCAAGGCACTTGACACTGAAGTTCAGATTTCTTTGTCCACTGCTTTACTGTTGTCTTGCTCTGCAAGAATGACAGAGTGTGGGATTTGTCTCTTTTGTTCCCTGCTGTGTCCCAAGTGCTTAGCCCCGATTTATATCTCTGTTCAATGAATGAATGAATGAATGAATGAATGAGCTGGTTGCCATTTCATGAGCACTTGCTGTGTACCAGGCACTCTGCAAAGAACCTTGCAAGGATTCACATGCCTTCTGCCCAGAACCCCCTTCTCTCAGTTGGCTCTTTCTGGTCATTAAGGTCTCAAATTAGAAAACTGCCACCTCCTCTAAGAAGTCTTTCTGGATCGCACAGTCACTCTTCATCATATCGCCTTGCATTGACCATGAAAAACACAAATTAATGTCTGGGATTTTCCTGTGGGTGTATTTATGAGCTTCTTATTTGTTTCCTCATCATCACCCAACCTGCCCCAAGGCACCCAGGCCTGAGGGCAGGGAAACTGAGGCAAAACTCCAGGTTTTGCCAGAAGGCACCATCGGGGCAGAAGTCATGAGCTCTGGGGAGGAGATCCTACCCTGCCCTTCATGGACTGACTTATCTTGAGTCAGTCCCTAGGTTCCTCTGAGTCTCAGTGTCCCCATCTGAGGACACATCCTACCCCTCACTCAACAGTTGCCCAAGAATCCCATGAAATCCTGAAGTGAGAAACCACTTGGCAGATGGCTGATGGTTCATGATTCTTCTCTTTGCAGCTGTGATGGTTGCAGCACGTGTCCCCAGTCAGCCCTTCCTTTCTTGCCTCCTCTCCTGTCCTGGGACTCATGCCCCGTGCTAACAGCCTCACGCATCAGCACGCCATTGTTGTTTACAAACCTCTTTCTTGCTGGAGCACCCAGCCTTGTAATGAGAACAGCCAGGGAGAATTTCAGCGCCCATTTTACAGATGGGAAAACTGAGTCTCACAGAGGCCAAGGGGCTAAACCAGTATTCCAAGATCTCCCAATTTATTGAGCAAAGCCAGAAACTGGATTGTGACACTGACATCTCCCAATTTGTAAATGCTGGTGACTAACAAGAGAAGTTTGCAGCCATCCACCCTCCAGGGACCTTCCACATCTGCGGTTTCCACAAACGCCAAGTCCCTCCTGCCAAAGCAGGCCGGGGCTCCCAAACGAGGAGGTGGACTTTAGAAGGGGCAGGTTTCAGCCAGGCATGGTGGCTCACACCTATAATCCCAGCACTTTGAGAGGCCAAGGCAAGAGACTGGCTTGAGCCCAGGAGTCTGAGGCTGCAGTGTGCTATGACTGCACCAATGCACTCCAGCCTGGAAACAGAGCAAGACCTCATTTCTAAAATAAGTGGGGGTCGGGGGAGGGGCAAAATTCTCCAAACTGTTTCTCACAAAAAACCCAACTCTCCCCTTGACTCAAGACACATCCCTTAATCCCTTGGGTGAAAATCAGCCTCAAAATCCAATAAATTGCACCAAAACTTCAGTGCCCATGAACTGAATGTAGTAGCTAAGAGAACCAACTCCGGGACAGACACACCAGGGTTCATACTTGCACCCCATCACTGATTGGCTGTGTGACTTTGCAAACCTCACATTGCCTCTCTGGGCCTCAGTTTGCGTATCTGTAAAATGGGGCAAATAGAAGTCCCTATCCCATTAGGGTTGTTGAAGAATCCGTGAAGTAAAATCTACGAAGGGCTAAGAACACACAGTGTGCCCTACAGCAGGGTTAGTTATTGTGTTACTACTAACTCTGAGGCACAAGATTCTTCTCTTTGCAGCTGTGATGGCTGCAGCACATGTCCCCCATCAGCCCTTCCTTTCTTGCCTCCTTTCCTGTCCTGGGACTCATGCCCTGTGCTAATAGCCTCATGCATCAGCACGCCATTGTTATTTATGAACCTCTTTCTTGCTGAAGTCCCCAGCCTTGTAATGAGAACAGCCAGGGAGAATTTCAGGGCCCATTTTACAGATGGGAAAACTGAGTCTCACAGAGGCCAAGGGGATAAACCAGTATTCCAATGCATGAGACCAAAATTCGGCCTGCCAAAGTCTTGCCCTTCAACATAGCCATCTAATCGCTCAGGGGCACAGAATTCGAAAGGACTCCCAGTTGCCTACAGAGTTGACTCTGATGTGTTTGATTTTTACGGCTCTAAGCCTTAGTTTGTGTTAATACATTTATTTGTTGCAAAGACAGAGGGAACAGAAAGGAAGTGAAAGACCCGGCAAAGGCTAGCACATCAAAGGAGCTTAACAACTATCCACCACCTTGGAGTATAAGCCCGGCTTGTTCAGAGGCCGGGCCACACCATTCTGCACAGGGCTAGAGTGAAATTTGGTTGCGTGAGGTGCTGGGTAAGACACAGACCAGTGCCTGGGCTGGAATCCTAATCCTGTGTGACCCCAGCCAAGTTACTTAGCATCTCTGGACCTCCAGATCCTCCCTTGTAAACTAGGAATAATGAGAGTGTCCACTTGCCAGAGTGGTGAGCATCCCATCGAGATCATGCAGGGAAAGGCGTGGATGCTGCCTGCAGCACAGGAAGAAGCACCTGCTTTCATCACCACCCCTTCCCCATCACCATCACCATCACCACCCCTTCCCCTTCCCCATCACCACCCCTTCCCCATCACATCACCACGCTTCCCCATCACCATCACCACCCCTTCCCCACCACCATCACCACCCCTTCCCCTTGCCACCCCTTCCCCATCACCATCACCACCTCTTCCCCATCACCATCACCACCCCTTCCCCTTCCCCATCACCATCGCCACCCCTTCCCCATCACCATCACCACCTCTTCCCCTTCCCCATCACCGCTCCTTTCCCATCACCACCCCTTCCCCATCACCACCCCTTTTCCATCACCATCACCACTAAGACTTGCTCTCTAACTTTCAGATTTGACACTGGCTGTCTTGGCCAGGCCAGGCGGCTGTCATTCTCATGACCTTGGGATCCTTGAATGGAGTCATAGTTCCCTAAAGGACTGTAGGGTAGAACTCCTCTACCAGAAGAGCTCCCAGGTACAGGGTTAGAAAGTCGTAGGTGAGG
This sequence comes from Nomascus leucogenys, assembly GCF_006542625.1. Classification (NCBI taxonomy): domain Eukaryota; kingdom Metazoa; phylum Chordata; class Mammalia; order Primates; family Hylobatidae; genus Nomascus; species Nomascus leucogenys. The sequence goes on along the minus strand of NC_044390.1, from coordinate 92,458,018 downwards.
AGTTAAGGAGAGGGGAGCCCATGCCTCCACTTCACTGTGTGACCCTGAACAGGCAGTTCCTGTGCCCAAGTCTCCTTCCCATCTGCCAGGGGGCTGCTGAAGGAGAGGCTCTGAGGTGCCTTCTTGCTCTATAAGTCAACCCACCTACTCTGCTGAAGAGTTGGCAGCACCCCCGTCACCCATGGTACCAGGGTGCTTCCATCTCGCCACAGTGATGGGCGGCGATGCATTGCTGAATCCCATGGCTTCAGGGGAAATGGACCCCCTCCATCGCCATTCAAATTGAGACACAGGAGAGAAGAAAGGAGCCACCCAGCCGCATAGAGCTGGGAGACGCATCTGGGAACAAGGCCCCTGAAAGGGCTTTGCTGGCCCAGAGGCCACCCCCACCCCAGACTCCCAGCCAACAAATGAGGGGTTTCTTTTGCTCCCTTGGATCAAGGCAACCACCGTGCTCATTGTTGGCTCTGAGTGCAGTAGCTCATGCAGAAGCCCCACGCCTCCCCAACTCCCTGCATCCGGTGGGAGGAGAGGGGATGAAATGATTTACTCTGGGAACCTCCACTGTGCAGCCATTAAATCACTGGGGAAGGCGACGACATTTGCATACCACTCCCCACCACTTCCCAATGCCACCTCTCTGAAGGGCAGTGCCACACACAGGCACCCCCCCCATCACTATTGCAATGAGAAAGAAATATACCACATGCCACACCAAGGTGCCAGGCAGGAGGAAGAGGGCCTCTGCCCTGAAAGCCAAAGCTTCCCCCTGCCACTCACGTGGCCCCTCTATCGTGGGGCAGGTGGGGGGTGCTCCACTCACCCTGATTTCATAGACCCTAGACCCCCGTGCATAATGAGTCAACGAAGCAAGGTTCGTTCATTTTCCTCAGCAGGGACTGTAACTGTGCCGCTAATTTGCAAAGCCACAGCATGTACAAAAGTGGCTCGAATAATAGGGGCCCCCTAGTCGCTAAGCTGGGGGATTTGTGCTGACTCTTACCAAGTACCGTTCCATATGTTTAAGCACTTGCAAGGCTGAAAGAAGTACACCCACCCTACTCTTTACCATGGCAGCTACCCACGCAGGAAGGGGGGTGGGGGACAAAGAAGCCAGTCCCTGCGTGTGTGCGATGGGAGACAGAGTGTGCATCTTTGCCTCTGAACTCTTCCAGCCCCTCTTCCAGAGCCTCAGCCAAAGGGGGTCGGTAAACCATGGCAGAAATCATCCAGAAAATCCAACCAGGTCTGAAGGAAGCTCTGGTTAATTCCTCTGAACCTCTCAAAACCAAGTGTAGGCAGCTAAGTATCTTTCAGGAATTTCTTTCTTTTTTTCTTTTTGCCATCCCTCCTAACTAGTGCTAAATATAGTTATCAAACTGTCGTCTCTTTATGTCCCTGGTGGGGACCAGTTAAAGAGTTGCATGTGCTTCCAGGGATGGGGCGATGGCACTGGGGGCTCTGCCTGGACGGCATTTGTCGGAACGAGCTGCCCTGCTGAGACTCTCCCAAAGAGCAGCAGGGGAGCAGGCGAAGAGCCGGCCAGCAGCAGGTTACAGTGGGAGCTCACCTTCCCTCCCAAGATGGGGCCTTCCAGAGCCAGGCACAGGCTCTTCTGCTGCTGGGGGAGAGGGCGGGGCGGGGGCAGGGTAGGGGGACCATCCTGTTCTCTTACAAAGCATTATGCAGGCAGCTTCTCTGAGAGACTTCCGATATTCACTTATAAGCACATCCAGGCAAATGCTGACCCCCGTGGAGAAACAAAATAGAGACAAAACCGCAATTTTCAAGTCCGAGGGACTGTGCACTTTTGCAAACAGGTCCCAGGGCTTCGGCTAAGAGAAAATAGCCTCGGGCCCAGCAGCAGCCCCTCTCGTGGACCACAGAGGAATGCCGAAAGCAAAACAACGATCATAGCTGCTCCTTAGCCAAGCAGGCAAGATTCATCCACGTTAAGCCCAATGCCATTCTCTAGGCTGAACCAAAGCCGAACGCTGACGGAGATCTCCAATAGAAGGTTTTCTCCAAGTCGAAGGTGTTGGTAAATATTTTGGGTCACTTAAGGGCATCTCAAAGGAAGCCGACACTGACTTTTTCCATGCAAATAAAATACATCGAACATCAAGTTGACATGCAAGGTTTGCTCCTAACTGCAACCTTACCAAGACAGTGAAAGCCGAAAAGTTATAGTTGTATTTTTCTACTGCATTCTGCCTGTCTGTGCGGTTTGTTTGTTAAGAAATTGGGGAGAGATTTTCTAAAGCAAAAGCTACCTGTTCCCAAATCATGGGTCTTGATTTTAAAAGGTTTGGAGAACTGAGATTTCAAAAGCACATGAAGGCTGCTCGTGACTGTTCCCGGGCTTCATCTGAGCCTTTAGGATTTTCTCCACTGCTTGCATGGGGTGGGGGGAGGGGAGGAATTGTCATTTTAGGATACGCTTTCTGTAGAACCAACATGTAGCCACACCAAGGTGGGTAGAAAGCTTTCCAAACTCCAGCGAAGACAGGCAATACCTGACTATTTTGCTTTTCCCACTCACTAGGATTGGGCGACAGCTGAGCTGGTTCAGCAGGGAGTCCAGCTCCCCGGTGCCCAGGCAATGGCTCTGGACAAACACCGCGTTCCAGGCTCCCCGGCGCGTCCTGGACTGCTTGGCCGCCGCTACCCTCTCCCGCCCGCCTTGGGGTCAGGGCGCTGGGGTAGCCCGCGTTTGCAGGAGGCGCGCAGCGGGCTTCTCTTTGGCCAAGAGGAGGCCATTTGGCGAGGGTGGGTAGCTTGGGGAGGGCGGTGTGAAAGCAGGGGAGGGCCGCGGGGCGTGGGGAAGGCCTGCGGACAAGCCAGACAGCGCCGGCCGAGACGTCTCCGGGGCCCGCAGGTGTCCCGGGAACGCACCACTGTGCGACCGCGGGCAGCAAGGCACTGGAGAAGGGCTGCGTCGACGCCCCCGCCCAGCAAAACCCCGGAAGGAACTGGGACCTGGGGGGGATGTTGGCCCAAGGCAGGGCGGGGAGGGGGCTCGATTCCTGCAGTCGCGTCCCCACCCGCCTCGAGAAGCTAAGTGCCCCGGTCTGTGGCCCCCGTGCGTCCCGAAAGGATCCGCAAGGAAGCTAGGGGTTTGGGGGAGAAGGCAGGCAGGCTCTCCCCAGGCGCTGGGCAAAGGGGAACGCGCCGGGGGCTCCTGGGTTCCCAGGGTCTCCCCAGGTCTGTCCAAGTCCGGGAGATGCGCGCTGCCAGGGACTTGAGAAGGAGGCAGCCGCCCATACAGCCAACTTTGTGCGCCGCGGCCGGGGTCGGGGATGGGGTCCGGGGACGCGTTACCTGGGCACTGGAGCGCAGTCAGCGCCAGCAGGAGCCCGAGCGGCGGCGCCCGGCCCGGGGGCGGCATGGTCCTCGGCGCGCGGTGGGCGCGGCGCGGGGCTGCTCCTCTCGCGCGCCCGGCCCGGCCCGCGGCTCCCGGAGCAGCCCCCGGCGGCTACGCCCGGGCGCCGGGCATGGCTCGCTCCCAGCGCGCCGCTCCTCCCCAGACGCAGGCGCCGGCGCTGGCGGCGCTTCCTCGGCTGCGCCTCTGCGCGCTCTCCTGGGCTCGGCCGTGCGTGGCTGGGGAGCTGGGGCGGCCGAGGCTCAGAGCCCCGCGCCCTGGCCGGCTGCCCCGCACTTGGCCCGAGTTGCGCGGCCCCCGCCGCCGCCGCCGCGGCTCCTGCGCCCCAGCGCCCGTCCCATCCCGGTCCGCCGCCGCCGCCGCCGCCGCCTCTGCCAGCGCCAGCTGCCGGCCGCCCCTCGAGCCAGCGAGAGAGTGAGCGAGCGAGCGCCGGGGGGAGGAGGAGGAGGAGGAGTAGGAGGAGGAGGAGGAGAGGAGCGGAGGGCGGGGCCGCGGCCGGGGGCGGGGCCGCCCGGGAGCCGGGGCACAGGCTGCAGCCCGGCCAGTAGGCGGCGGGACGCGCCACTGCTCGGCGGCCCGGGGGAGGGCGCCCGGCCGGGAGGCTCGGGGAGCCCGCCGGGGGTCGGGGGCGCTCGCGGGTACAGGGGCTGCGGGAGGGGTGCGGAGTGCAGAGAGGGGATGCCCGGCTAGATCCGGCGTGTTGGGGCGCAGCGGTAGGAGTTGCCAAGTTCGAGGGGTGAGGAGGCCAGCGGAGGGTCACCGGGATGGGGCAGCGACCTTTGGAGAGGTGGTGTCTGCCGGGGCCAGAGACTGCGAGACTGAGCGCGGACAGGAGGTCCCGGGTTAAATGTGGCACAGCTAGGGAGTGCCTGTGGGAGAGGGGAGAGGAGAGGGGGGAGGGCCTCCGGGAGGCCGAGGCTGTGTGCGGAGCCTCTGCACGGCACCGGGATGGGGGCTGGGGGCTGGGGGCGCGCAGGCTGGGTGCGGTCACCTGAAACACAACGAAGGCGGCCTGGGGATGTCCACCCGGGTGAGGCAGGGTCCCTTATTTACCCGGGCTAGAGGATGCGCCTTCCCATTTCGCGCAGGCCCTAGAAGCATGCGGAGGCAGCCAGTTCTCCTGGCAAGGGCAGATTCCCTGGCGGTCCCGGGAATGAGTTCCCAGCGCAGGGTCAGGCAGTGACGGCGCGGAGGTGTTGCGCAGGGCCGGGTACTGGGTGGTCGAATTCTTCCATCCAGGGGCAGGGACGTAGCCAGAGTGCGGAGGGAGGTCACAGGTCACACGGAGCCCCTGTACCTATTATCCCAGAAACCACTGATCCTCCTGGGCGCTCCACCCCCAACCAGGGCAAAGCCTCGGGGGGCTAAGCCGAATGAAGGAGTCATGCGGGGAGCATGTGGGGGAGCCTCCAGCAGCGCTCGGATGCCTTGAAAGCTTCCCCACCATGCTGGGAGGACAGGGGACATGGGGGGTTGTCCACCTGGGAAGCTGGCTTGGAGTCCTGGCTCCACCCCAGCCCCCATCACACCAGCCACTTGCTCTGCCATCTCAGTTTTCCATGAAAAAGTGGGTCAAACTCTTTGAAAATGGTCAATAAGGCAGCATGGGGTGATGAAAAGATAGATTTGGGGAAGACTTTGGAGTCATGGAGTCTTGGCTGAGAATCCCAGCTCTGCCACTCCTTAGCTGTGCAAGCTGGGGCGAGTCCCTGATTCCTCCCTGAACTTCAGTTTTCTCATCTGAGAGATAGAAGGCATTGCACATCACCTGGTGCCCCCAATAACACATACAAAACCCCTGACCTAGGAAGTCGGAACTCATTTAAAGGAGTCAGTGTCAACATTGTCATTCTCATCATCATGGCCACTATTGTGATAGGTCCGATTTTCCTCTGCCGGCCCAGAGCTCACATCAGAAGAACAATCCTCCCCACTCCCGGCTGCCAAGAGGGGATGGGGGACACGGCACCTGCTTGATTAGTACAGACAAGCTCATTAGCAGAGGCAGCACTCAGTTTTTCCTAGATAAAAGAAGGAAGAAAGCCAGGGGCAGGTGGTGAGTCTCCAGTCCAGGTTAATTAGGAGACGTAAAGGGATTTTCCCGTGGCTGTTAATCGGCTTCCTTTGCAAGGGGCCCATGCCCAGGCCAAGCCCCCTTTGGGCTCCCTGGCAAGGCCTGCCATGTGTGGACAGCCATACAACAGGCTGGACGACGGGATTGGGGATCTCCTCGGGCCTGGGGTGGCCTTGCAAGGGGCCCATCTGTCCCCTTTCTGTGACCCTTTCCCCAGATAAGAAGATGATCCTGGAGACGTGGTCAGGGCTCTCTTAGGGTCCTCTGTGCCCGGCTGCCCCCAACAGCTCTTTCCTGTTCACTTGTTCATAAGCATCTGCAGAGCTGAGCACCTACTGTGTGCCAGCCTCTGCAGGGGATGGTGAAGCAGAAATGAATGGACGACAGCAGGGGAGAGCCACGGCAGGAGTGACCGCGGGGTGCTGGTGCCAAGGTGAACCATGTGTTTGACCAGGAAGCAGGTCAGTGAGGCTGGGAGACTGTGGCCAAAGATAAAAAGTCATTTTCTGGCAGGGTAAGGGGTCATTCTGTGGCTTAGTGGCAGTGCTTGGAGGGGATTGTGAATCAGTCCAGCAAGTCCCCAAGCCAGTGGTCACACAGTCCCAGGTGTGATGGCAGATGGCAGTTGCCTTCCCCCACCCCCACACTCAGGACTACCTGGTCATACTCCAAGAAAGCACCTTTTAGTGGGGAAGGGCACTTCCCCCATTAAAATATGCCGATGATGGTTGAGCCAGACGCTGAAGAGAGGAATCTGTTTTTGAGGATAGCTTTTCCATGCCCCAGCTGTGTGACTTTGGACAAGCCCCTAATTCTCTCTGAGCTCATATGTGGGGTAGGGATGAGAATTCCAGCCTGGCTCAGTCCGTCTTGTGGTTGGATGAGAATTTCTGCATATTAACCAGGCCCCTGAGCCTGGATCTCTAAAGGGGGTATTTCTGGAGGAAATAAGCAGGAGAAAAAAGCCTCCCTGGATTCTGAAGGGCTGGGGGGAAATCTGAGAGGCTGGCGGCAGTAACGAGGAGACCCCAGGGCTGAGCGGAATTCTCCTTTCACTCCTACCCAGACTCTCGCCCCCAGCCTGCTGGCCTCATAGCCTGGGCAGGACCGTAAGAATTACACAGCCTACAATCTCTCCCTAAGTATAGATGGGATCTGAGTCCAGGAATTGTCCTTCTCGTGGATCTGTAAGTGTGGGGAGGCCGACTCGACTAAGAGCCAGCCTCAAGCCCCAGCATAGCCGTGCAAGGCTTCCTCAGGCCCCACCACCCCCTGCACAGCAAGAGACTGCCTCCAGCACGGATTGCTCCCGGTCCATCCCCGCACCCCAGTTCTGCTGCAGCTCAGCCCACGCGCCCGCCGGGCTACCGGCGAAGAGCAACATTGCCATCTCGTGGCTGAAACTGGAACTGCGGGTCTAGAGGGCGCTGCAGAAGGAAGGTCAGGGTGGGGGTGCGGGTAGGGGTGAGATGGAGGCGAATAGGCAGAGAGGTTTCCCCACCTCAGCCAACTGGCAGAGGCAATAACAGACCCCTTTGCCCTTGAACGCCAACACGCAGGCAGCTGCTGCCGTGGTGACCACCCGTTGAAATTATTTGCATTTTGTTTGGGACTGTTTGTTGTCCATTGCACACATTGTTTCTGGCATGTTCAGGGAACACAGAACCGACTTAGATTGCATTTGCACCACAGATGAGTGGCAGGGGAAAGGGGCCTCTCAAAATAGCAGCCAAGCTCACTTATATAGGTAATCAAGGATTTACTAAGAATAAAGAATTTCAAGAAATCAGTTACTCGCACACCCGGACATAGGGACCCATGATGGAAGGAAGGAGCCTCTTTATGGCAACTTGCAGTCATCCATATCACTCTCTGTCCCCTCCCCTGCTTTATTCTTCTCCGTAACAGTGGTTACCACCCAGCATCATACGTACAGAGAGTGGCCCAATCAGTCCTGGTTATATTAATGTATGAATGAAAGGAGCTCAGGGCTGGACAGTACGGTAAGCACTGAGCCCTGGGAGGTGAGCTCATGAACACTCAGACCAGAAAGGACTTGACTTCCTTTCCAGGCCCACTCCCAACTTGGAGGAGGCCACAGGGGAGAAATGGCTTCCTGGTGTGTTTGAGCAGAAAGCACCTTGAACAGCTCTCACCCCTGGCTTCCCAGGATAAAATGATTCCTCGACCGGCAGGGGCTGGGAAGGGTGTGAGGTGGCAGCCAGGGGTGAAGGCACCATCGGGATGGGATTTTGGAGCAAATGTAAAGTGTGCTAGAGCAGAACAAGACTAATAACAAATAATAATGATAATAATAAATAATGATGCATCATTGAATATGTACCAGACACTGCTCGAAGCAGTTTGCACGTGTGTTGTTTTTTAATGGTGGTAAAATGCACGTAACACGAAATTTACCATTTTAATCACTTCAAAGTGTACAATTCAGTGGCACTTAGTACATTCACAGTGCTATGCAACCATCACCACTCTCCAGTTCCAGAACTTTTTCATCAGCCAACCAGAAACCTGGTACCCGATCACTCCCCATTCTCCCCTCCCTTCCACCCTTAGCACCCACCAGACTACTTTCTGTCTCTATGAATTTGACTGCTCCACTAACTAATTTAAGTGGGATCATACAGTGTGTGATCTTTTGTGTCTGGCTTCTTTCACTTAGCATCATGTCTTCAAGGTTCATCCACGTTGTACCCTGTCAAAGCTTCACCCCTTTTTATGGCTGACTAATATTCCACTGTGTGGGTAGAACACGTTTGTTTGTCCATCATCCGTTGATGAACATTTGGGTTGTTTTCTACCTTGAAAACACTATTATGAATAGTGCTGCTGTAAACATTCATGTATAATTTTCTGTTAGAACACCTGTTTTCAATTCTTCTGGGCTTGCGTGTTTTGATTCATTTAATCTCATAACCATTTTATTGGCTAAGAAAACTGGAGCACAGAAAGGTGAAGCAATTTTCCCATGGCTGCACTGTCAGCCAGCAAATGGCAGAATCACGTTTAACCCCAAGCAGTCCAACCCCAGGGTCTGTTAACCAAGATGGATGAGTTAAGCCAACCATCACTTCTCCACCCACCATGCCTCAGCACAACTCAAGACCCCCAGGAACTAGATGCAGCCCTGTCTCCCTTCCCAAGAGGCTCCTTATTTGTTTGAGTGGCAACATGCCCAGCCCTGGGGACGGGGTCAGAATCCTAACAGGTCTCAGCCTACCACATTCCCTCAAGCCAGGGACAGTTCTGGAAGAGGCATGGGGGCCAGAGTGACCAATGAGATGTAAAGAGGAGCTAGAGGAGGACCACTTTCCTTGATCAAACAAGAGAGACAAAGTTCCTTTTTGCCCTCTACCCTCTTCCTTCTTGGCAGCTTGTTGAGTAGGTGTGATGGGAAGGGCCCTGGCAGCCTCTTGTGCCCATGAGGCACCACAGTGCCCACTGATGGCTACTGGTGGGAGAGTGGAAAGACAGATCCTGGCAACATCCTCGAGCCAATGTGTCACCTAGAAGTGTGGTCTCAAGGCCAGGGGCATTCAATGAGCTGATATTCTGCATTGAGTTCATAAACTGCATTGTTTAAACACTGCTATTTGGACATCCGTTACTTTCAGCAAAAAGCAGCCTAATTAAGAAAGGTGGTGTTTTAGTCAGGGTCTTCAGAAAGACAGAGAACCTATAAGTCCCAGCATTTTTGGAGGCCAAGGTGGGCAGATCACCTGAGGTCAAGAGTTCGAGACCACCCTGGCCAACATGGTGAAACCCTGTCTCTACCAAAAATAAAAAATAATTTTTTTTAAAAAAAGATACACGGGGCCGGGCGTGGTGGCTCACACCTGTAATCCCAGCACTTTGGGAGGCCGAGGCGGGTGGATCATGAGGTCAGGAGATCGAGACCATCCTGGCTAACACGGTGAAACCCCGTCTCTTCTAAAAATACAAAATTTAGCCGGGCGTGGTGGCGGGCGCCTGTAGTCGCAGCTACTCGGAAGGCTGAGGCAGGAGAATGGCATGAGCCCGGGAGGCGGAGCTTGCAGTGAGCCGAGATCTGCACTCCAGCCTGGGCGACAGAGCAAGACTCCATCTCAAAAAAAAAAAAAAAGATACACAGAAGGAAAGCTATGCAAAGGGATTTATTAGGGGTATCAGCTCACTTGATTGTGGAGGTGGAAAAGTCTCTTAAGAGGCCATCTGCAAGCGGGAGACCCAGGGAAGCCAGTGGTGGGCTCAGTCCCAATCTGAAAGCCTCAGAACCAAGGAAGCCAATGGTGTCACTCTCAGTCCCAGCTGAGAGCCTGCAGGGTTGGGGGCTGCTGTGAGTTCCAGAGTCCAAAAGCTGGAGAACCTGGAGTTCGATGTCAAGGTCGGGAGAAAGAGGGCAACCCAGATGCAGAAGAGAGCAAGCATTCACCCTCCCTCTACCTTTTTACTGTATTGGACCCCCGCCAACGGAGGAGCTTCCGTACTCAGGTCACAGACTCACATCCAGTCCCCTCCAAAAACACCCTCACAAGCGCACCTGGGACAGCCCAATCATCCTAATCAAATACCAAACCACCTGGGCTTCCCTTTCAGCAGAAGAGGGACAGCCCCAATCCCTGCAGGAGCACTGAGGATAAACAGTGCTTTCCCAGCTATCCGGGCACCCTTAATCCAGGCAAGTTGACAGCCAATCAACCATCACGGTGGGTCCAGGAAAAGCCCCAAGTGGACTGTTATATGCATTTATCCCGTCAACAAAATAGCCTGAGACCTTAAGTCCCATGGTTAAAAAAAAAGTAGAAAATTCTATTTCTTTTAAACTGACTTTGTGAGAGTTATATTATTATTATTATCATTATTAGTTCTCTGATGTGGCATAACTCAGTATTTTTCAAATTCTTTGTTCCTCGCAGAAACTCAAAGATACAAATATTCAAAAAGCAAAACTGCTACCTTTAAAAGACAAACACTTCTGGCCAGGCGCCGTGGCTCACGCTTGTAATCTCAGCACTTTGGGAGGCCGAGGCGGGTGGATCATGAGGTCAGGAGATCGAGACCACAGTGAAACCCCGTCTCTACTAAAAATACAAAAAATTAGCCGGGCGTGGTGGCGGGCGCCTGTAGTCCCAGCTACTCGGAGAGGCTGAGGCAGGAGAATGGCGTGAACCCAGGAGGCGGAGCTTGCAGTGAGCCGAGATCGTGCCACTGCACTCTAGCCTGGGCGACAGAGCGAGACTCCATCTCAAAAATAAAAAATAAAATAAAAAAATAAAAGACAAACACTTCTAATATTTTAATGTATTTCTCCAGTCCCTTTCCTATGCATACTCAACATGGTTTTTTTAATTAAAAATGGGTTCACATGACATGCACTGTTTTAAATTGCTTTTCTATGTAATTATATATTGTGAACGTCTTTCCATGGCATTTAAATGTTTTTCCATATAATTTTAATGATGTTGCACAGTCCTATCATTGGATATGCTATAATTTGTTTAACCAATTTTTGTGTTGCCAAACATTTGAGGTCATTTACAATTTTTCACTGTTAAAAAGCAACAGTCTTATTCCTGCACCATTATACATGTGCTAGATTAGTTCTTTGGGATGTATTCCTAAAAATGCATGGTAAAATGAAAATATATGCAGTTTAGAAATTTCACATTAACTGGCTCTCCAAAACCTTATGCAGATTCGAATTCCTGTGAATGTGTGGCAGTGCAGTTTGCTCAAATCTTTATTCAAGGTCTACAAACTCAGCCTGGTTAATTGACTCATTTTAAACCTACACTCTCTGTGTTACACAACTATTAAAAGATTAAAACTTCAGGTATTCATTCTATATCAAGAATTGGTAAATATCAAGATAATTCAATAAAATTTAGAAAATCAGTGAAATCATCACTAGTTGTAATTTTACCATTACTTATTACACTTTTTTTTTTTTTTTTTTTGAGACAGGGTCTCGCTCTGTCACCCAGGCTGTAGTGCAGTGGTGCGATCTTGGCTCACTGCAACCCCCACCTCCTGAGTTCAAGCAATTCTCTTGCCTCAGCCTCCCGAGTAGCTGGGACTACAGGCATGCACCACCACACCTGGCTAATTTTTGTATTTTTAGTAGAGACGGTGTTTCGTCATGTTGGCCAGGCTGGTCTCGAACTCCTGACCTCAGGTGATCTGCCTGCCTCGGCCTCCCAAGGTGCTGGGATTACAGGCGTGAGCCACCGCACCCGGCCTTATTAACCTACTTTTAAGTCCACTACCCCTTGTTAAAAATCTGAAGATCTGTCCAGATGTGAAGGGCCATAATTATGCCATTGCTGAGAAAATGGGTGGGTTGTCCCATCTGCATAGCTCTTTCTCTTGACCACATTTGCCTTTGTATGCTTATAAATATTTTTGATTTCTCCTGCAAATTACATTTATTCTTTAGTCCTTTAGGAGAGCTTCCTGTGGGAAAATTAGAGCGCATTTAGAACCATACCAGGATTAATGTTAATTAGGGTTGCAAAGCACTACAGCTCCATGGAGGTACAGGAAGTGATCCCTTCGGCACGGACAGGATGGAGTGGAATTACAGAAATGTCGTGGGGAGGTGAGACGGCTGCTTGATGGATGTGGTCCTGCACATCCTCTCAGAGGACCTGCCTTGGAGTTGCCTGGCTTGCCAAGTCACTACATTTAGCCTACAAGGGGCCAAGAGTTTTCTTCTTGTCTGGAGCCACAGGGCTCAGAATAGTGTTCTATTTTTATGACGACAAAAAAACGTAAGTCAAAAGGGATTTATTGACTCACATACTCAAAGTCTCCGTGGCTTCAGGATTGGCGGGTTCCAGGGACTCAACAAACTCAGGATTTAATCTCAGCAGGAAAGTGGCAGGAAAGGAATATTATTGGCCACAGTGAGGTCACATGCCTATGCCTGGACCAATCACTGTGCCCAAGGGGATGGACTATGGTAATTGCCCAGGCCTGAGTTACATGTGCAACCTTGCGGCTGGGAGATGAGCCCCATCTGAACTGCACAGACTGAGAGTGGGGAAGGGCGGCCCTCCCAAAATGCAAGTCCTAGAGCTCAGGAAACCCTAATTTTGTTGTTGTTGGGTTTCTTTTTTTGTTTTGTTCTGTTTTGTTTTGAGACAGGGTCTCACTCTGTTGCCCAGGCTGGAGTGTCATGATGCGATCTCAGCTCACTGCAACCTCCAGCTCCTGGTTGAAGCGATTCTCCTGCCTCAGCCTCCCGAGTAGCTAGGACTACAGGCACCTGCCACCATGCCCAGCTAATTTTTGTATTTTTAGTAGAGACAGGGTTTCGCCATGTTGGCCAGGCTGGTCTCGAACTCCTGACCTCAAGTGATTAACTTGCCTTGGCCTCCCAAAGTGTTGGGATTACAGGCATGAGCCACAGTGCCTGGCCTGGGGTTTTTCTTGTTTTTTGTTTTTTGTTTTAAACAAAACAAAAAACAAAAAACAAAAAAAAGCAAGGTCTCACTCAGTTGCCCAGGCTGGAATGCAACAATGCAATCATAGTTCACTGCAGCCTCAACCTACTGGAATCAAGTGATCCTCCCACCCCAGTGTCCCAAGTAGCTGGGATGATGGGCATGAACCACCTCACCCAGCTGATGAATCTTCTTCCAGTGGGTCCAGATCTCATCGTTATGCTTCTCTGGCTTAGAGAGGAAACCTCACCATTATCAGTGCAGGTGTCCCACTGTGAATATTCTCTAACACCTAACCAAATGACTATGATCATTTTGTCCTACTGTTTATTAAGACCTTCCAAGGTGACAAACCCATTAACCATCCCAGGAACACTGAAGGAAGTCATTTATCCCCGTTTTACAGATAAGAAAACTGAGGCTCTAGGGTTTAATCAGTTTGCCCCAGGTCATCCAAATGGCAGAGTCAGGATTTGAACTGAGACCTAGCTGTCCCCAGGGCCCTCTCTGAGCCACCACAGTGCTCTTCCTCCGTCTCTTGAGAAGGGGATTCCAGATGCCAAGACCCAGAGCCAACTACAGAGGGACACAGCACTGTCACTGGGTGACAGTCACCCCTCAGGAGCTGCCCTCGCAGGAGCTGTATCCATGGTGTGGCCCACACCGTTGTTCACCACTGAGTATTATGTAACTTCCTCCATCCAAGTTGAAAGCGAACAGGGAATAACAACCAGGCTATTAGAGCTGATGATGGAACCTCAGGAACAGAATCGGATTGGCTGGGAAAGCCAGGACCTGCTGAAAACACTGGGATCCCTGCCATGAAAATTCATGTGCATTAAAGATGCCAAGGTGCTCGGGTCTGCATCAGCCCCCAGGCAGACCTCACATCTGTTCTGGAACGAGGGACACCACTGCATTTATTAAACACAACTGTTGAAGTCCCCCCTGGGTACAGCATCCTTGAAACCACACCATCTATATTTCATTGTGATCATCTCCTTGACATTTGTAAATTCATAATATATAATGAACTAACCTGAAATGGAAATCTCTTACTGCATAAAACAGAGAGTATATATTAAAGATGAATAAATAAAACAAACAAGATTGAGTTTGTAGACCTCAAACTGGCCATGAAAAGAGCCTTTGTCCACGTGACTCCTTGGGATTTGAGGACTGGGCTGGTCGCTGAGATGGCTCTTGGAGAGGCTAATGGCTTCCCTCATCGAGGAGGTCGTGCAGGCATGTGCAATCTCCCACCAAGATTGTGGATGCTGTTAGGTGTGATGCCTTTTGCTGATTTCTGCTGCAGATTTCAGAAACACGAGTGAGTCTCTGAGCTGGACATGCTTGCACTGCCTGAATTCCCAAGGTATGTTGAGATGCTCTGGACACTCAAGGACACGCACGCCCCTGGACGCAGCAGTGTGTGACATCTCTCAGAGGCCAGCTCCCGCCTCTGCTAACCATCAGCATCGTCTCAGGGTCTCCCTAGTATGCACCATCAGCGGGTTCCTGGGCTGGATGGAAAGGCACCTAGAGCTTTCCTATACCCTCTGTCTTCCTTTCATGGCCATTGCAAAGGAAGAACATCAGAGTCACATCACACTTCTTTCCTTTCTAGTCACAAGTCCTGAGAGAATTCAGACAAGAGCAAGGTAACTGAGGCAGCAGACAGAAACTCCAGGCCGAGGAGCCCTGGAGTCTAGAAAGTAGGCGGGGTTGTTCTATGTAACCTTGAGTCTGTGGACAAGAGGGATGACAAGGAGGGAGAGTTGCTGGGCAGAGGTTCAGGAGCAGTGGGAGGGGAAAATGGAGAGGCACTACCATCTAGTTCTACTAAAGGATGAGAGAACACTGTATCTGCCAGCTATGGCCACAATGATGCTGTGTAACAAACCACCAGGAAATTCAGTGGCTTCCACAATGATTTGTTCTTGCTCACACATCTGCAGTTTGGCTGAGGATCCACTGATCCAAGCTGGGCTCAGCTGGGCTTTTCTATGAGCTGTGGTTTGGTTCCAGTGTCCAAGTGTTTCTCCTTCTCTTTGGGCCAGCAGATGAGCCAGGGCAGGGTCATCTCAAGGCAATGATGGAAACACAATAGGGCAAGCCCAACCACACAACCAGATTTCAAGGGTGTGCTTGCATCATGTCTGCTAATATCCCATTGGCCAAAGCATGTCACATGGGCAAGTGCAAAGCCAAAGTGAAGAAGGATATTCTGCCCTTAGTAGGAAAAATGGCAACATCACATGGCAAAGAGTGTAAAAACAGAGAGAGATGAAGAACTGGGAACAACAGCACAGTCTACCAGAAACATATCCATACCATCCCTTGCACATCACCACCAAGGCAGCGGCAGCTAGGATTTGGTTTAGCTATCAGTAACCAAAAAAAAAAAAAAAAAAAAAAAAAAGGCTTAAACAAGATGTAACTTTGTTTCTCTCAAATTCTTAAAGTCCAGAGGTGGCCAGTATAAAGTGGGTATGATGCTGCATGGTGTCAGGAACCCAGATTCCTTCTATTTTGTTGCCTCACTATGACTGGCCTCCAGTTCCCAAGTCACTTTATAGTCCACAGTGGCTGCTGAGCTCCAGCCATCACATTCAGATTCCAGCAACCAGGAAAGCAAGTAGAGAAGGGCATGGTTTGTCCATTTAAAAACACTTCCTGGGAGGGTAACACACACACTTTCATTTCCATCCCATTGATCAGAACTTGGAACATGGTCGCATTACACAGCAAGGAAGGCTGAGAGATGTACGTTTCTTAATTCTGGGTGGCCAGTTAGAATTAGGTTTCTGTTCATATGCAAAAAGGAGAAGGGAGATTGGAAGAATCTTTGTCACGAAGGCCAGTAAGTAGGGCTGCCCCCTCCCAAACCTGCCTCTTGGCCATTGCATCGATTAAAACACTTTGGTTTGCAAGTAAAAGAAGCCCCATGAAGGGAGGCTGTGTGAAGACAGGAATTTATTACATGAGTCCAGGGCTGCTTCACCAAACCCAAGGGCGTGGGCACAGCCGGGTCTCCAGAGTGAGCTGGAAGCCAGGACTGGCTTTGTAAGAAGCACAGAAAGCCCCACTCTGCTTCTCCTCCAATGCCAGCTCCAGTCTTCCCGCTGGATGCAGATGGGCATTCTCTATGTCTCCATTCATGTGGCAAAGAAAACGGCCAGCAAGAGGCCAGAGTTAGCCACCGTTCTGGTCAAGAGAAGGCTGAGGCTGCCATCTCTTGGTCCTGGGGAGGCCACTGGAGGGGAAATTTATCCCTGGCTGGCCAGTGGCATCCTCCTTATCTCTGTATCAGAGCTAAATCCCTTTGGAGAATCACCTCCCTCGGAACTCCCTGCACGCTCCTAGCCAGGGGTGGACATGCAGCCAGGTCAGACCCATGAGACTCTCCCTTTCAAACACATCCATCATAAGCAGGGATGCAGGAATAGGGCAGGAGGAGCAAGCTCGCCTGGCACCACCCACTTCCAGCCTGGCTTTCCGTTTTACAGATGAGTTTTACGGCAGGTCTCCTGCTGACTCCATGAGCTTCCCCATAGCTTGCCACCATTATCCACAGTTTGATTTCTGTCACTTTCAACCAAATTATCCTGTCTGGCATGGATTACTCCAGCCTCCCTGGCCAGGTATGCTGGGGACAGGGTCACTGCTCCAACAGTTTCTGTGGTGACCACAGGATGGGGGAGGAGGGGGCAGAAAAGTCAATGGATGTCACACAGAAGTCCCTCTCCATGTCCTTTGATACTGCCTCTTGGGAAGCCTTGGGGTGAAGGGGAAACAGCACAGGCTCCCACGTCAGAAACTATCACAGTTCAAATCCCAGCTCTGCCACTCACTGGCTGTGTGATCTCAGGCAGGCAGCTCAGCCTCTCTGAGCCTCATTTTCACCATTTATACAATGGGGTTGGTGATGGCTGTTATGTCTTGAGTTGGGCTGAGGCTTGGAATATGTCCATAGATAAAGTGCTTGGCACATACTAGGTATTGGGTAAGGAGCAGCCATTATTAACTTACTGGGTTTTACAGTGGGGGGCAAGGGATACCCACATTGGAATTTGCTTTGGGCCTTACCCTTCCCCTGCCAGCCCACCCCCCACTCCCACTGCACTCCATCCTCTAAGGCATGGGTCAGCAAAATTTTCCATAAAGGGTCAAATAATAGGAAATAGTTTAGGCTTTGCAAACATACAACATCTCTGTTGTAGATTTCTTCTCTTTCTTTCCATTTAAAAGTGCAAAAACCATTCTTAGCTCAAGGGCCTTTACAGAAACTGGGGATGGGCTGGACTTGGCCCATGAACTGGAATCTGCTGGCCCCTGCCTAAGAAATGGCTCTGCTCATCCCAAAAGAACACCTCCAAGCAAATCCGTGAGAGCTCCCTGGACATTACGGAGCAGGAAGCACAGCATGGAGAACAGAGAAAACCTGGGGTCTGCCATCAGTCACCCCCTGGGGTATGGGTCTGCCATCAGTCACCCCCTGGGGCATGGGTCTACCATCCAGTCACACCCCTGGGGCGTGGGTCTGCCATCAGTCACCCCCAAGGGTGTGGGAATACCATCCGGTCACCCCCTAGGGTATAGGTCTGCCATCAGTCACCCCCAGGGGTGTAGGTCTGCCATCCGGTCACCCCCTGGGGTATAGATCTGCCATCAGTCACCCCCAGGGGCATGGGTCTGCCATCAGCCACCCCCCAGGGGCATGGGTCTGCCATCAGTCACCCCCAGGGCATGGGTCTGCCATCCAGTCACCACCAGGAGCATCTCAGATGTACCTGCCCCTTCTTCAGAACCAAGCAAGGGGCCTCTCAGAACACAACTAAAAATAACTGATTGGTGAAGTCCCTATCCTGTGCAAGACACTGCCCATGAATGATTCCACTGAATCAAGATATGCTGGATCTATCCCCATTCTGCAAATGTGGAAGATAAGGCCCAGAGAGGTTAAGTAACTGGACTAAGAGCACACAGCTAACAAGTGTCAGAACCAAGATATGAACGCCAGTCAGTCTTTCTACTCCCATCCTTGGCTTCCCCATCTCTGTGATTTACAGGACAAACTCACCTTCCATCTCTAGATGTGGATGCTCTGAACCTGACACTGGCCACGGGCTGACCCTGAGGTCAGGGCTGCTTGGCTGCTGCCACCAACAAGTGCCCACCAGTCCCAGGAGCCCCCTCTCCCTATTGAAGCAAGGCCTAATTTCCAGAGCTCTTTGGGAGATCTCATGCAGCTAAAAGGAGAGGCTGTAAACACTAAATATAACTGCTTGAAGCAGCGCTGACAGCTCCTTGCAGAACAGGGCCCTGATTATATAACGAGGCTGCCTGGGGAAGGGAGACTTGCGCCTGCTCAGGTTCTTCCAAAAAGAAAAAAGAAAAATCAGATAAAGAAAGTTAAAAATGTGCTCCTTAAACCTCATTCATTCATTCCCTGGACAGAAACTTATTAAGCCCTGACTGTGAGCCAGGCACTATCACAGGCACTGGGGATGTGACAGCGGATCTCACACACAAAATTCCCTGTGCTTGTGAAGCTGCCAGCCTAGTGCAGGGAGACAGACCATCACCAAATAAATAAGTAAACTACGGAGCAGGGTGGGTGAAAACAACTGCAAAGCCAAACAGGCAAAGAAAGTATTTTTAGAGTGGAAGGGGATGATTTTAAGCAGGGAAGGGAGTCTGAAAAGATGACATTTGAGCAAATACAGAGTGAGAGAAGGAGCCACTCAGGGGTCTACAGGGAGAGGCTTTCAGGCAGTGGGAGCAGAAAGTGCAAAAGCCCTAAGGTGGGACCATGCACCATTACAGAGGCACAACTGAAGACCCATGGCCAGAAGAAGAGCGCTCCCAGCAACCGTAAGCCAAAAGCTGTAGCCACCAACAAGCAGATGTGGTTGGGCTGGCTAGGGTATGGAAATGGCTCTCATGGGGAAGAAGAATGAGCATTGATTCATTCCTACTTTCTTCCATAGGCAGAGTTCTAGAGAGGCCCCTAAGACTCCTGCCCTGTCTAATCCCCAGGGGGCTGTGAATATGATGAATTTTACACCTGTAATTAGGTTGTTATAGGGTGCAGTTAACCCTGAGAAAGGGAGATTAGCCTGGGTGACCCCTTAAAAGAGACTGGACTCTTTCTGAAGTCAGGGATTTGAAGTGTGAGAGATTCAAATTGAGGGAGATTCTCTGCTGCTGGCTTTGAAGATGGAGGAGGCCAATGAGAAGATATGTGGGGGCCTCTAGGAGCTAAAAGCAGCCCTGGCAGACAGCCAGCAAGGAAATGGGGACCCCAGTATGACCACCACAGAAACTCAACCCCCACATGACAGAACTACACGAGCTTAGCAGAGGGTCCCAATCTCCAGATGAGGACACAGCCCAGCCAACCCCTTAATTACAGCCTCGTGAGACCCTGAGCAGAGCACCCTGCCAACGCCATGCCTGGACTCCCCATCTACAGAACTGGGAACTCATAAGTGTGTTTTATTTTCAGCTGCTAAGTTTGGAGTAACTTGTTACATAACAACAGAAAACAAATACGTATTCATTAAATATCTTCAAGCACCTACTATATGCCAGGCCCTGTTAGGTGCTGGAGACATAACCATGAGCAAGACAGACAAGACTCCTTCTACACGGAACTTACATTCAAATTAGGAAAATGGACAATGGGCAAGAAATACACAATGGACACAATAATTCACAAGATAATATGAGAGGGAGGTAATGCCAGGACAGCCTTACAGGCTGTTTCTTTTTCTTTTTAGGGTCTTGCTCTGTCACCCAGGCTGGAGTGCAGTGGCATGATCATAGCTCCCTGCAGCCTTGAACTCCAGGCTCACATGATCCCTTCCACCTCAAACTCCCAAGTAGCTGGGACTACAGGTGTATGTCACCACTTCCCACTGATTTTTTTATTTTTTGCAGAGACAGGGTTTTGCCATCTTGCCCAGGCTGGTCTGGAACTCCTGGGTTCAAGTGATCTGCCCACCTCAGCCTCCCAAAGTGCTGGGATTACAGGTATGAGCCACCATGCCTGGCCAATGGGTTAAGTTTCAATGGCCCAAGCCAACAAACCAGCCCCCAGCAGACAGAATCTTTAGCCCAATCGCCTCTCCAAAGCCCTGTGTGATTTGCCCCACCCATCTCCAACCTCATCTCCTGTTGTTCTGTCCTCTCTCTTTGTGCTGGAGCCTCCTGGATATCCTTTCTCTTCCCCAAACATACCATGCTGTTCCCACATCAGGGCCTTTGCACCTGCTGTTCCCTCTGCCCAGAACACCCTTCCCCCAGATCGCTGCATGGCTAGCTTCCTCTCATCTTTAAGGCTTCTCCTGAAATACCGCCTCCTCTGAGACCTTGTCTGACCACCCCATTTAAAGAAGACCTCCCACCCATGAAGCTAGTGATCTACCATGTTTTACTGTCTTTATAGCATGTGTCATTCTTGTAAGTTATTTGATTTATTAGTTCACTTGATGGCTTATTTCCTCCCCTGGAATATAAGCTCTACTGCTGCAGAAACTGTCTTTTCATCACTATTTCCCTGAGACTAGAACAGTTCCTGGCCCGGCACAGACACTCAGGAAATATCTGTTGACTGAATGACTGGAAAATTCCTTTGATCAGCCAGTGGTTGTTTTTATTTCTTCCATGGGGAATAAAAAAAGCACTGAAAAAAGGAATAATTCATAGAAAAATGAAAATCTTAAGCAATAGTGAGACATCTATTTGCATAATGACAAGCATCTGATTTTTAATATAATTCCACCTCCGAAGTGAAATGTTCGCTATTCAGATGCAGCCAGGCCCCATGAAAGGGCTCGGATACACAGGAGCGGCAGTTACAAGGGTGGGAGTCAAAATCCTCCAGCGGCTGCTTCCCCTCCGTCGCAACAGTCTCAGCTGCTGCCATCTAGAACTTGCCAGCTATTCCCGACACTGTCAGCTGTCTAATCCAACACCCGTTCCCAACTTCTTTCTTTCTCCCTTTTTGTCTCCTCGCTCTAGAAGGGGTGGCAAACCTAAATACCCCCTGCCCCGGACTCTCTTGCAGTCCTACTTCTGTCCCGTGAGATGAAATAAAACAGTCTGGAGATCATCTAGGGATCTCTGCTGCTGGCTCTGAAGACGGAGGAGCCCAATGAGAAGACATGTAGGGGGCCTCTAGGAGCTAAAAGCAGCCCTGGCATACAGCCAGCAAGGCTACCTAAAAAAAGAACAGCGGTGCCTGACCAGGCCCTATCCCTTTTTCCTGCTTAAAAGTAGCCTTGATGGCTAGAGTCACAGCAATCATTTTGTGACCATGAGGAGAAGGGCAAGAGAATTACAGAGATTTTTGGTCCTTATGTCACTAAGCAGCTTTATCATTACCCATAAATAACCACCTGTAGAATTCTTGGTATATGAGAAAAATAAACCCTAACTATGCCACAGTGGTGGGGTTTCCTGGTGTTTGTAAGCAAAAACATTTCTTGCTAATATGCTGACTGTATGGGTACAAATAGCTTCACTTAAGTGAATGAAACTTTGTCTTTTGCCCAAAGCAATTGCATACCCATTTTCCAACCTCATCATGGCAATATCCCCTGAGAGTTTGCATGGGCAGACTTTATATCCCCCACGTTAGGCAAAAAATCTGAGATTCAGAGAGATTAAGTGACCTGCCCCAGCATCACACCACTATGCAATGAAACTTGAAACTTAGAATTAATACCTGGGCCAGGCACAGGCATTCACGCCTGTTATCCCGGCACTTTGGGAGGCCAAGGTGGGAGGATAACTTGAGCCCAGGAATTCAAGGCCAATCTGGACAAAATAGTGAGACCTCATCTTTACAAAAAAATATATATAAATTAGCTGGGCATGGTGGTGCATGCGCGTGGTCCCAGCTACTTACGAGGCTGAGGCAGAAGGATCACTTGAGCCCAAGAGGTTAAGGCTGCAGTGAGCTATATCATGCCACTGCACCCCAGCCTGGGTGCTAGAGTAAGACTTCATCTCAATAAGTAAATAAATACTAAAACCTGGACTTCCAAATTTCCAGTGCAACTTATGGAGAGACAAGCACCCATAATATAAAACAAGATCCCTGGGGCAGCTCTAATAAACCTAAAAAGAAAAACTTTCGTTGTAAATTTCTGCTTTAGGCCAAGAGAAAACTGTCATAACCCACTTAGAAACCCAGGACCCAAGTATTCCAGTCTCCAAGTAGTGTTGTGGTCAGTGTAACACTGTCCATCAACCAAAAGGGAACTCCAACATAACTTATGGTCCTTATTTGCATTTCTTTTTTTTTTTTTTTTTTGAGATGGAGTCTTGCTCTGTCGCCCAGGCTGGAGTACAGTGGCGTGATCTTGACTCACTGCAACCTCCGCCTCCTGGGTTCACGCCATTCTCCTGCCTCAGCCTCCCGAGTAGCTGGGACCACAGGCGCCTGCCACCACGCCCAGCTAATTTTTTGTATTTTTAGTAGAGACGGGGTTTCGTCATGTTAACCAGGATGCTCTGGATCTCTTGACCTCGTGATCCGCCCGCCTCGGCCTCCCAAAGTGCTGGGATTACAGGTGTGAGCCACTGCACCCAGCCCCTTATTTGCATTTCTTGAGTGCTATAAAGGCAACACATGGTCCACAGAAATATTTCTTAAAATTATCCTCCCCTCCCTGATCCATGTCCTTCACACTCCATACCTCCTCTCATTTCTCCAAACTCTCCCCAAACCTCTCCTCCCAGCCTCTTGGGTCCTTCTTCCTGTTCCACTTGTCAATTTATTGTCACTCGGCTCCAAACCCATCCTTCTTTGCCATGTTTGGTGATCCTGGAGCTGAGCCCTGGAAACATTTCTCCTTTGCCAGCTGGTAGAATGTTCGGCTTTGTCCGTAGAAGGCATGGGTTACACTGTGCAGCTATACAGCAGGAGAGCCCGTCCACTCTGGGTTCCCCTCCTCCTCTCCTACTGCAAGCAGCTCTTCTGCCAGCAACTCTCAGGCCAGCTTCTGTGACCTCTCAGGCCATGCTCTCCTCACTTGGTGGCCATTTCCACAGTAGCCTTGAGGGACCCTCAGCTACACTCTCCCCACACAGTGCCCACTTCTGCAGGAGCTCCAGCCATCCCCGCAGGCCATCCTCACCCCACCCAGCAAGCAGCTTCAATCAACCACCTTTGACTCTGCCCTTGAACCATGCTCTCCCCACCTGGTGGGCATTTCCTAGAGAACAGGCCACTCACATGCTCTGGCAATAGCAGATGGTGTATATGGACCAGCTGCAGGCTTCGTCATCTGACAGTGTCCTCATCCAGCAAACTGCATGTTCTTGTAGTAGCCACATTCTCTTCGGAGAGGACTGGTTCTTGGTCTCAGGGACTAGAATAGTTCCATATTCTTCACTCTCCATTTCCCCTCAGTCTAGAGGGAGTAGTAACCTTTTTTTTTTTTTTTTTTTTTTTTTTTTTTGAGAGTCTCGCTCTGTTGCCCAGGCTGGAGTGCAGTGGTGCAGTCTCGGCTCACCAAAACCTCTCCCTCCCAGGTTCAAGCGATTCTCCTGCCTCAACCCCCCGAGTAGCTGGGACTACAGGCATGTGCCACCATGCTCAGCTAGTTTTCGTATTTTTAGTAGAGACGAGGTTTCACCATATTGGCCAGGTTGGTCTCGAACTCCTGACCTTGTGATCCACCTGCCTCAGCCCCCCAAAGTATTGGGATTGCAGGTGTAAGCCACCACGCCCGGCAGTAATAACCTTTTTATACCTAATACTTCTAGACCCCTTAGAGTCCTCTTTGACCCCATTAGTAAGTTAAGCACATCTTATTAGTTAATAATTCTTTTTTTGTTGTCTTGTCTGTGTGTGTGTGTGTGTGTGTGTGTGTGTGTGTGTGTGTGTGTGTGTGTGACAGTCTCTCTGTCACACAGGCTGGAGTGCAATGGTGCTATCTTGGCTCACTGCAATCTCTGCCACCCAGATTCAAGCAATTCTCCTGCCTTAGCCTCCCCAGTAGCTGGGACTACAGACAGGTGCCACTAGGCCCAGCTAATTATTGTATTTTTAGTAGAGACGAGGTTTTGCCATGCTGGCCAGG
This sequence comes from Nomascus leucogenys, assembly GCF_006542625.1. Classification (NCBI taxonomy): domain Eukaryota; kingdom Metazoa; phylum Chordata; class Mammalia; order Primates; family Hylobatidae; genus Nomascus; species Nomascus leucogenys. The sequence continues at coordinate 92,434,021 of NC_044390.1, read as the reverse complement.
CTGGTCTCAAACTCCTAACCTCAGGTGATTCACCTGCCTCGGCCTCCCAAAGTGCTGGGATTACAGGTGTGAGCCACCACACCCAGCCCTGTTGTCTTTTTTTTTTTTTTTTTGAGACAGGGTCTTGCTCTGTCACCCAGGCTGGAGTGCAGTGGTGCGATCACAGCTAACTGCATCCTCAGTCTCCTAAGCTCAAGCGATTCTCCCACCTCAGATTCCCAAGAATCTGGGACTACAGGCACACATCACCATGCCTGTTTTTTTATTTTTTGTAGAGACCCAGGGTGGTCTCAAACTCCTGGCTTCAAGTGATCCTCCCGCCTTGGCCTCCCAAAGTGCTGGGATTACATGTGTAAGCCATCATGCCCAGCAATAATTCTATATATTGGACTTTCCTAGTTCAAATTACCGATGTGGAATCAGTCAGGGTCTCCTGATTGGACCCTGGCTGATACAGAACTAGTTAAGAAAGTGGGTCTAGATAGATACAGACCTCCAGGAGTGGGATTTGGAGACTTGTCATGCCTTTGGAGTTGAATGCCATGCTGGGATTTTGACCATGTGAAATGGGACACCAGTGACCCATAGCATGCAGTGCCATCACAGCGAATCAGTCACACCATCACCTGTGGTTGGTGCTGACAAAGTGCTGACTGAAGCACATGCCTTGGGAAGGTAGGTGGCTGAGGCACTTGACATAGTGCCCGTGACGATGGCCTCAAGGGCTGCAGTGTGGGATGGATGCTTCTGTGTGCACTGGAGCACCTACAGGAAAATAAAATGGAATCTCAGGTCCCTTAACTCATATCAAAGCACAGTCCTAGGGCCAAAGAGCTTCCCTGATGCCCTCAGTGAAAATTCTTATTTATTGTCGCCTGGCTTATTTACATTAGCCAGGGCTAGGGCTACTGAAAATAAAAAACACAATTGAATTGTGTGGGTTATGGAATTACACCAGGTGGATTCACAGCCTCACCACATTTCTCATGTGAAAGGTAGGACATAAAGGCCAGGCACGGTGGCTCAGGCCTGTAAACCCAGCACTTTGGGAGGCCGAGGCAGGTGGATCACCTGAGGTCAGGAGTTTGAGACCAGCCTGGCCAACATGTCGAAACCCCGTCTCTACTAAAAATACAAAATTTAGCCAGGCACGGTGGTGGGTGCCTGTAATCCCAGCTACTTGGGAGGCTGAGGCAGGAGAATCACTTGAACCTAGGAGACAGAGGTTGCAGTGAGCTGAGATCGTGCCATTGCACTCTAACCTGGGCCATAGAGCAAGACTCCATCTCAAAAAAAAAAAGGTAGGACATTAAAAGGGATGGTGAAGCTTAGAATGGGGACATCTGGTGGGACTCAGATGAAACTGAGAATCTTGAACCCACAAGTCACTCTGAGCCTCTGCTGCCAAAGGAAGGAGCTTGCTCTGTTGTATCTAAGGAGACTAGCTGTCCTTTTCTTGAAAACTGTATGACAATCTCACATGAGGAGATGCCCATTCTCCTTCAGACCCACCACAACTACTACCTGTTGGCACCAGACTCATAAGTAGAATCTTAGATTTTCAGTATCCACTATGGCCTCAAATGAGATAGCTTTTTCACCAAGAGAACTGCAAAATTTTGCCAATATATATTGGCAGAAACCTAAGGAGTATGTGAGGGTGTCAGATCAAGGCAGGCAGAAGAACAGGAGCAGAGACCGAACTCACAGACCGAGATGCACTAAGATTTTGGATATCATGTGTTAGTTTCCTTAGCTGGAGGTGGCTCTCAAAGCTTATCTGGTTGGTGGCTGGAACTAGGACTCCATGGTGGCCTAAGTTTAGTGAGCAGAGATGCCAGAGCTACCCTGGCATGTTATGGAGGAGGGAATCCAAAGGCTTAGGGAGATCGGAGTGTTGAAAGGATTTACCATGGCAACCTGCACACCCACCCACCAACTACATCCCCCAGGAGACCCCAGAAAATGCTTTCTCTATGAAGGAACTGCGAAATACATTCATGGGGGGAACACTTGCATCCTTAAAAGGTCTGTGGCTTTCTCCTTTGTAGGCCAGGTATGATGGATCGGGGGTGCGCCCACCACTGGTATGAGCTCCCAAGAGCAGAAGCCAAGAGGCAGTGCCCAACCTCCAGACGCAGTGCGAGCATACCCGCCATAAAGGACCGCACGACATGCCTGTGGTCAGCAAGCCCTGGCCTGTAGGAGGTTTGGCAGAGACTAACTGTCCCAAGGTCCCTGTGACTGAAACAGATGAGAAGCCCGCCAGAGTATTGCTTGGGGACTCATTTCACAACAAAGGGAGTGGAGCAATGAGTTTAGGCCCGTAGAATTAACCTCAAGGAGAAGGAAAAGAATCAGAGGCACAGACGACAGGAGAGGCAAGAAACCAGAAGCCCCAGAGAAAGCAGCAAAGAGACAGCAGGTGCTGTTGACTGTCCAGTTCCCAGGAGGCCAAGCTGTGTGTCCTGCACTGGGGCCACATGTGAGACCTCGATATCCTCATGAGGCTGGGTGGTATCGTGTGGGCTTTGTGTTCTTTCCCCCTGTCTAGCAGATAATAGATCTGTGATTATTGGCTCGGGGCAGGGATGTGACTTTCACAAAAGCAGATACAAAAGCCTTTAAGTTTCATCCTTTTGTTTTTCTTTCTTTTTTTTTTTCTTTTTTTTTTTGTTTTTTGAAATGGAGTCTTGCTGTGTTGCCCAGGCTGGACTGCAGTGGTGCGATCTCAGTTCACTGCAACCTCTGCCTCCCTGGTTCAAGCAATTCTCCTGCCTCAGCCTCCTGAGTAGCTGGGATTACAGGCATGCACCACCACACCCAGCTAATTTTTGTATTTTTAGTAGAGACAGGGTTTCACCATGTTGGCCAGGCTGGTCTCGAACTCCTGACCTCAAATGATCCACCCGCCTCGGCGCCCCAAATTGCTGGGATTACTGGTGTGAGCCACCATGCCCAGCTTCCTTTTTTTTTTTTTTTTTTTTTTTTGAGACAGAGTCTCACTCTGTTGCCTGGGCTGGAGTGCAGTGGCACGATCTCAGCTCACTGCAAGCTCCGCCTCCCAGGTTCACGCCATTCTCCTGCCTCAGCCTCCCAAGTAGCTGGGACTACAGGCGCCCGCCACCATGCCTGGCTTTTTTTATATTTTTAGTAGAGACAGGGTTTCATCGTGTTAGCCAGGATGGTCTCAATCTCCTGACCTCATGATCTGCCCGCCTCGGCCCCCCAAAGTGCTGGGATTACAGGTGTGAGCCACCGCACCCGGCCTTCTTCCTTTTGTTTTTCAAAGACCCTAGCTCTTAGGTTCTGGAATCATAAAGTGAAATGTCCATGGGAATCAGGCTAAGTACCGTATGTGAGTGAAACGGGGCAGTGTAGGGCAATAGGGAGTGGACTAGACTGCGATAAACTGGAGAGTGCACGCCCTGCTTCAAGACGCTCCAATTTAATCTTTTAAAAACAACGCTAGGGAACAGGTATAGGACTCCAGATTGACTGGGATTTTTTGAAATCACAGAGGAATCAGGGCTCAAAATAGAAATAAATCTGAGTGGTAGAAAAAGAACGGGAATTGCTGTGGTAGACACCTGTCTTGTGTGTCCCCCTCCGTACATTTGGAGAATCCCCCACTGTCTGAGTCTTCATGAGAAACAGCAGCTGCCTAGCACAATAAATGCCAAATAATTTTAAAATAATAATGGTAGGCTGGGCACGGTGGCTCATGCCTGTAATCCCAGCACTTTGGGAGGCCAAGGCGGGCAGATCACGAGGTCAAGAGATCCAGACCATCCTGACCAACATGGCGAAACCCTGTCTCTACTAAAAATACAAAAATTAGCTGGGCGTGGTGACGGGCGCCTATAGTCCCAGCTACTCCAGAGGCCGAGGCAGGAGAATTGCTTGAACCCAGGAGGCGGAGGTTGCAGTGAGCCGAGATCGTGCCACTGCACTCCAGCCTGGCGACAGAGCGAGACTCCATCTCAAAATAATAATAATAATAGTAATAACTAAAACTTAAAATGCTTACTCAGTCACCTCTTCTACATGCTTCACATATATTCTGTTATTTAGTTCACATAGCCCCCTCCCCCCACAGAGGCAGGCATGACTACACTATCCCCACTTTGTAGATGAGCAAGCTGAGGCATGCATGGCGTCCAGGCTCACACAGATACGTGGCAGAGCCTGGATTCAAATCCAGTCTGGCTCCAGCATCCACGCACTTAATGCCTTGCCACCCTTCCAATGAGGGTATTAGCTTGAGACAGAGCTCGGCCAACCAGACTTGGAATCTGGAGCAATTGATCTGAAGAAGCAGAGACAGGGAGAAGCTATTCCGGTGGCAGCAACAATGTCGAATATCCAGGGACAGCAGGGCGGCGGTGATGATCGGCACTGATGTTCTCTGGCTCTGTCGCCCATTGCCCGGCAGCAGTGGTAGCGGTGGCCTCATCAGGCGAATTCCGTGGCATGCTTCCCTTTGTCTGCACGTCCTCTTTGGAGTCTATTTTTGCAGTTTCTCAACAACTCTGCGAGCTCTCCAGGTGTTGTTTCAATAAATTCCTTTTCCACTTGAGTCAGCTGGAGTCCGCCTTTGTTGCTCACACCCAACTGATGGGTCCCATTTGATGCACATCTGTGTCTGTGAACCTCGATCTGTGGCTGTGGCACTTACAATAAGCTCCCTTGTGACTCGAGCTTCTGTGGGAGGGATTCTGGTCTTTGCAGCTCTCCAGCCCTGGATTCGAATAACCCTGACTTTCCAAACTCTGAAGCCACACCAGGAGGGGAACAAGGCCGCAGGTCCACCCAGCTCTAGTACAATCACATCTGTTCAGGTGACAGTGGCCAGGACTGCTGCAGATAGTTGCCATTATGGCCAAGTATTGAGCTGACCCAGATGAGGGTTTTTTTTTTTTTTTATCACATTTCACCATTATTAAGAATTAGCTCTGTGTCATTAGCACACCATGCTATCAACTCAAATCCATCCTACCATCTGGAAGAGGCTCACACAAACAGCATGGAGCCCAGATGGATGCTGTTAGGAGAGCTGTGAGCAGAGATCAGCAGAGAGGGAGGGAGGGAGAGACAGAGAAAGACAGAGCAGACACAGAGAGAAATAGAGACAGACACAAATAGAGAGACAGAGAGAGAGAAATAGAAAAACAGAAAGAGAAATAGGGAAGGAAAGGGAGAGACATAGAAAGAGGGGAAGGGAGAAAAAGACAAAGAGATAGTGAGAAATAGAGAGAGCGACAGAAAAACAGAGAGAGACTTACAGAAAAGGGAAATCAGGAGGCTGAGGCAGGAGAATGGCGTGAACCCAGGAGGCAGGGCTTGCAGTGAGCTGAGATCGCGCCACTGCACTCCAACCTGGGCGACAGAGCAAGACTCTGTCTCAAAAAAAAAAAAAAAAAAAAAAAAAAGAAAAAAAGAAAAGGGAAATCAAAGAGGAGAGAGAGATAGAGACAGAGAAGAGTGAGAAACACAGAGACAGAGAGGGAGAAAGGGGGAGAAAGAGACAAAAAGACAAAGAAAGAGATGGAGAGTGAGCAAGAGAGAGTTGTAAGGAGGGAAACTGAGTAGCAGGGACTGTAAGAGAGACAGAAAGTGTCGAGGACACCCCGTGACAAGGAGAGATGGGATGTGTCAGGGTACCCTGGGACAAAGTTCCTGGGACAGATAAAGCCACAGCTGTGCTTCCCTCTCTCCCAGCCACCATGCCCAGCCTTGCAAAGGAAGGTGGGGCCCTCCTATTAAGGGGTCAAAGGTGAACAAGAATGAGGAACAACCCCAAATGTCCATTAATAAGGGAGGGGCATAAATTACACAAGTTCATACAATGGAATACTATACAGAAACTGAATTTTAAAATATTGTTTTTAAAAAAACAAAAAAACAAAAGTTTAAAGGAAGAAATCTCCCTTGGGAGATGTGTTAGTCTATTCAGGATGCCACAACAAAATGCCTTAGTGGGTCGTTTATAAGCAACAGAAATTTATCGCTCACAGTTCTGGAGGCTGGGCAGTCCAAGGTCAGCGTGCCAGCAGATTCCATGAGGGCCCACCCTCTGCATCACAGGTGGCCCCTTCTTGCAGCATCTTTGCTTGGTGGAAGGGGTGAACAAGCTCCCTTGGGCCTCCTTTATGAGGGCACTAATCCCAATCATGACCGTGGGACCCTCATGACCTCGCCAGCTCCCAAAGGCCCCACCTCTTACTACCCCCAAGGTAGGGATGAGGTTTCCACATATGAATCTTCAGACCATAGCAGGAGACAACAGTCCTAATTATGCACATTTGTTTCAACAGCTTCCCCTGCTCCTTCCTCAGCTTGGCATTTCTGGCGGGTGACCTGAGACAACAGAAGGGTATCACTAAATCACATTTGGGGCTGTCACCATGGTTTCCAGAGGAGCATCTGTGAAGCACACGTTTCCGTCTCCCTCATTGGAAGCTGGCCTGAATCGGGGGCCTTTGGAGGAAGGCAGAAGGTTCTAGTGCAAGGAGGTGAACCCCTTTCCCTCTCACCTCCCCCCATCCCCATCCCTACCCACCCCCCAACACACACACACACACGGCCATGGCGGGGACAGTTAGCAAGTCCTTCCCCCAGCCTGGTCAGACCCAGAGCAAGAAGAGCACTGTGACAGAGTCCCCTCCCAGAGCCATGCCTCAGCAGGCTGTTCCCAGGCTGCTCACAAAGGCCCCATGAAGATCCAGGGCAGGAATCCATTTGCCATGTGCCCCATTTTCTAGACATGGACACTGAGTCCCAAAACAGGTGATGTGACAAGCTGGCCAAGGGCCAGGCCTTCTGCACTCACAGCCCGCCAAGGGGGCCAAGGGGGAGCCACGGTTTCTGCCTGCACAGCAGCCGTTCCCTTCCCTGCTGAGAGGAGGAGGCAGCTCTTCTTTGGTGAACTACAAAGGAATGTTGTTGAAAAGGGATGCTCCTGACCATGAGTGGTCACGTGACCCAAGCCTAGCCAATCAGATTCACAGAGAGGGTTTGGGACAAGCCAGGTACCCTAATTTCCACCAATGAGAGTCAGGCCTGGGAGTTTTGCTGGAACCCTTGGTTCCAAGAAGGCCAGCTTCTTGGAAAATGCCCCTGGAGTGTTCTTGGGTTGCTGGGAAGCAGGCCCTGAGAGGAGGCCAGGAGGACAAGGGATATCGGGGATGATTCCTGTGAAAGACAAAAGGTGGAGGAAGCAGAACTGGGAAGAAAAGCCTTCAGCCCCTGACATGAATCTGACAGCAGCTATCACAGCGAGGTCCAGTAAATTTATATTTATATTTATATTTATATTTATGTTTGTATTTATATTTATATTTATATTATTATGAGATATAATACTCATCATCTAAAATATTTTGAGTACCACACTTACACGTTTTTGTTTTTCCAAACTTGACCTTTGTACATCAAAGGAGGCTTCTTTCCACCCCGCACAGCTTGGATGGAGCCAGTGAGCAGAACTAGGCCCAGCCACTGCCTTTGGTTTGTCTTCCTCTGAAGGAAAAATATGCCAGCAAAGACAACGTTCTATAACCCAATTCGAGTGTCTCATTACAATTACATAATGATAATTGCCAGCTTTGTGTTCCATTTGGCAACTTGTTAAAGTAATTGAACAAAATATAACTAATGAACACTTATAATGAAGTTCATAATTAGGTCCTTGAAACACTTGATATAAATTTCAGATTCTTTTTTAAAAAAACTGTACTCAAGTGAGGTGAAGTGAGGCAGACCCAGGAATTGGAGAAAGCTATGAATGGTTCCTCTGGTTTGAAAGGAATAAAGCCCCACAAATCATTACCCAGGTCCCAGCACTGGACTCCCAGAGCTGATACACTAATTTGAAGGAGACGGTGGCTGTGAGTGGCTAACTCGAGGCTTGGCAGGCAGTAGGTGAACAAGAAATACTTGTTCCTTCCCTCCTGTTGGGCAGGAAGTTCACTGAGGGTAGACAGTGCTATCCATTACTGTCTATATTCTGTGGGGCCTTGTCTGGGAGCCTGACACCCGGAGGTTCTTAGAAAGTGTAGCTAAAAAGAGAATATTGAATCTGCTGCTTCCTGAAGACCTCCTTCCCTGCCACTCAAGATGAACAATAACAGAGGAACCACAGGTCCCACACTCAGATCAGCAAGAGAATAGCGGACTCTGCAGTTGGCAACCCAACAGCCATTCCCACGATCAAGGTGAAAAATTCGATACCTAAATAGTAACTTCACAGTGGAGAGGCCTAGAAGCCCCACCCTACCCAAGCAACCAAAGTTAACATCCCCAATAATGGGACTAATGGGCATTAGTCCCATTATTAATAATGAGCATTGGTCCCACTACTGGGACTCTGATGTGTGGCCTCTGATATGACCTACCAAGAAGGCCTCAGCACCACCTCCACACGGTCCTGCCAAAAATTCCTAACTGAATCCAAACATCAGGAGCCATCAGACCACCCAATGTGAAGAGCATGCTGCAAAGTCACTGGCCTATTCTCTCGAAAACATCAAAGTCATGGAAGGCAAAGAAAGTCCCAGAAGTTCTTCTGATTCACAGAGAATAAGGAGATGTTTCAATAGAGTGCACTGTGTGATCTGGGCCTTTATTCTGCTATAAAGGACATTTTTTTTTTTTTTGAGACGGAGTCTCACTCTGTGGCCCAGGCTGGAGTGCAGTGCCGCCGTCTCGCCTCACTGCAAGCTCCGCCTCCTGGGTTCACGCCATTCTCCTGCCTCAGCCTCCCGAGTAGCTGGGACTACAGGCGCCCGCCACCACGCCCGGCTAATTTTTTGTATTTTTAGTAGAGACAGGGTTTCACCGTGTTAGCCAGGATGGTCTCGAGCTCCTGACCTCGTGATCCGCCTGCCTCGGCCTCCCAAAGTGCTGGGATTACAGGCGTGAGCCACCGCGCCCGGCCAAAGGACATTATTAAGACAACAGGCAGGATCTGAAAAAGGTTAGTAGATTAGATAATAGTAGTTTCCATGTTAATCTCCTGATGATTGTGCTATGGCTATGTAAGAGAATATCCTCATTTTTAGGAATTCACAGTGGAGTATTTAGGGACAAAGGGACATTGTGTCTGCAGTTGACTCAAACCATTCAGAAAAAAAAACACATACGTGTGTATGTATGCATGTGTGTGTGTGTAGGGACAGAGAAAAAGATTAAACAAACGTCATATGATGCCAACACTTTGGCAGTTTGAGTGATGAATATCTAGAACTGTTTATGTTATTATTGAAACTTTTCTTTAATTTGAAATTATGTCAAAACACAAAAAGGAAAGGAAAGGAATACAGATACCTGTTTCCCAGTTTCCTCTAGAGCTAGCGGTGGCCAAGAGACACAATTCTAGCCAATGAAATGGAGGAGAAGGCTGCTGAGGATCTTTCTGGGATAAATTTTCCCCTGGTAAAATAAGAATGGGCTTCAAAGAGAATTCTCACTGCACTGGCCACCTCATTGCTTTAAGTATGTGAGGATGTGGTGCCGGAGCTGCAGCAGCCATCTTGTGACCATGAGGAAAAGGCCAAGAAACTCACAAAGCTTTCCCCATGTATGAGTTTCCTTGATACTGTTGCCCCACTTATGAGGTTACATAGGATCATTCAATTCCTGTAATCCTTCAATCCCATTCATCATTCCAGGCCCAATATCAGAACCTATATCACTCAGGACCGGGCAGACAGGGCAGCCCCCATGTCAAACATTACCAAAGGGAAAAGAGAGCTTTGGAGACTCTTACATCAGCAATTAAGTGCTGTGGCCTAGAAATGACACGTCCCTTCCACTCAAATTCATTGGCCTTCATAAAACACAGGGCCTAGCGTTGATTCCACAATTCTTATTCTTCAGGGGTTTGCATGCCTAAGTTTTGCCCCTTTTCCTCAACTATAAATGCCTCATGGTAAGTTTTTAAAGATACTGATGCCTAGACTTTTCCCCAAACTATTCAAATCATCACCTGAAGTCAGGAGTCCGAGACAAGCCTGGGAAACATGGTGAGACCCCGTCTCTACTAAAAACACAAAAATTAGCCAGGCATGGTGGTGCGTGCCTGTAATCCCAGCTACTCGGGAGACTGAGGTACAAGAATCACGTGAACCTGGGAGGCAGAGGGTTGCAGTGAGCCAATATCACAGCACTGCACTCCAGCCTGAGCGACAAAGTGAGGCTCCATCTAAAAAATAAAAAGAAAAATCAGAATCCCTGGGAGTAGGGCCTTACAATTCAGGTATAACATACATTTATAGTCCATAGCAAAAATTTTAACTGTGCATCTCAAATATTTTTATTATGGTAAAATATACATAACATAAAACTTGCCACTTTACCCATTTTTAAGTATACGGTTCAGTGGCATTAAGTACATTCACAGTGTTATGCAAAAGTCACCACCATTCATTTCTAGAACCTTTTCATCATCCTAAACGAAAACTGCGTACCCATTAAACATGCTCTCCCCATTCCTTCTCTCTCCCCGTCCCTCAATAAGCTCTAGTCTACTTTTTGTCCCTATGAATTTGACTATTCTAGGTATTTCATAGAAATGGAATCATACAGTATTTGTCATTTTGTGACCGGTGTCTGTCACTTATGATAACGTGTTCAAGGTTCATGTACACTGTAGTGTGTGTCAGAACTTCATTCCTTTTCATATATTATGAAATAATATTCATTCCTTTTCATATAATATTATGAAATAAAATGTGTTCTACCCCTACAATAGAATATTATTCAGCCATAAAAAGGAATGAAGTTCTTCTATCTTCTACAATATTCTATTGCAGGGATAGAACGCATTTTGTTTATCATTCATCAGTGACAAAAGCTTGGGCTGTCTCTGCCTTTTGGTGATTGTGAATAACGCTGCTACAAACATTAGCATACAAGCATCTGTTTGTGTCCTGGCTTTGGATTCTTTTGGGTATATACCTAGGAGTGCAATTCCTGACTCACAGGGTAATTATAAGTTTAACTTTTTGAGGAACCCCCAGCGTGTTTCCACAGCAGCTGCCCCAATTTACATTTCCACCAGCAAGGCACCAGGGTTCCAGTTTCCCCACATCCTCACCAAAGCCCAGTTGTTTGGTACACATATATGAACTCAAGTAACCACCACATGGATAAAGACATCTAACATTTCCTGCACCCCAGAAGGTACCCTCATGAGAATCAGTATTGTTGCAAGCTCCCCAGCAGCCAGGGTCAAGAACCATGCCCTAAACTTTTAGTGGTTCTATCTCTGGCAAGGCTGGCTAACGCTCAACCTAAAAATAAACCTCGAGTCTGAAGATGGAACATTAAAAATGACACTGTCACCTTGACAGAGTGGCTAATAATGCACCAGCGGGCAGGAGCCCATCAATCACGGGCCGCTGCCTTCTGTTTGGAGAGCTGAGGAAGATGCCAAGATGGAAAGGAGGGATGCAGCACAGGACAAGCCGGGGTGGCTGCCTGGGCACGGAAATCCCAGCCCACACCTCCCCAAACTGGGAACAAGAAATCTAGCAGTCAGACAGAAGCGCTGCCTTCCCTGAATTCAATTTGCAAGGTCAATCATGTAAAAACCCAGGCCTAATAGAATTGTCACATCTGCGTCACGGTCATTTACAACGCACTCTTGCCGCGTCTGAACATGAAAGCAATTATGTGATACACACTTTGGCAAGAACATGAGGTTCCCATCAAGGGGGAGAGAAACACTGTCAAGTCAGGTTATTTAAAGAAAGAAAGAACGAAAAGAAGGAAAGCCACAAAGACACATTCATTACGAAAATTTGAAAATTTCCACTTCCCTAGAAATCACATAAGAAGACTTAAGAGTCGGAATCCTTTTGAAAGCTCCATTGTCTTAAGAGTATAAATAGCATCTTTTTAGAAACATACAATTTCAATCAAGCTGGAATAATGGGAAGTACCATTCCTGGAACGTTGTCTTTTAAAATTTCATGACACATGAAATGATTCTCACTCCAAATCTAATTAGAGGCTCAAGCATATGAGAGTTTGTGACAATGTCAAAGTGCTTGGAAAACGTACATGTAATTGATCTTCTTCACTGGGGTATGATTTCTTTTAATCAATCTAGATATTCAGGAAGTACCCAAAGAAAGGACCATGAGAAACAGGGTTGTCAAAAGAGGGAGTCTCTCTATCCTTTTTGGGAGCTCTTTCCAAAAGGGCTGGCCCTAGCCCATGGGACCTTGGGCAAGTTCCTTTAACTTGAGTCTTATTCCCCATCTTCAAAATAGGGAAAATGATGACACCTACCTCCTAGGGTTATAGTCAGGATCGTGGCCCTGGAACAGTGCCAAGCATATGGTATGTACTTGAGCAATGTGAGCTATTATTGGCACCAAGTGGCTAAGCCCTAACGGCTCAACAGAACCCAGCCCAAAGCCCACACAATTGTGACTCCAGCCCCTGAAGCCAGTGGTCTCAGGCCCTGTTGCAAAAGGACAGATCGGCAGACCACACAATAGAAGCCATATCCTTTAGCCACCAGACAGCCCAGGCTGACAAAAAACTTTAGCAATAGGCACAGAGGGGACCCAGGAGTCATTACCAAAACTGCAGTTCCCTCCGCCCCAGCCTGGGTGAAACATGAGCACCCACCACCCCCCTCTTCAAATGCCTTCTTTCAAGTGCCAGTTCCCACCAACAGTCCTTCAGCACTGCTTGCCTGCAGGCCAGGGACTCCTGCCCAGGCTGCTCAAGGTTTCCATCCTACCTGCGGCCTCTGATGGATCATAGAAGGGCATCTCTGCTCTCCCAGGATATTTTTCAGGGAAATAGGCCATTGATGTAGACAGGTGGCACAGTACACTGCTCACAGAGTCTGCAGCCAGGCTGCCCGGGCTCCAGTCCCCAATCCACTACTGTTGGCTGGCTGACACTGGGTGGGTCAAACTCTCTGCACCTCAGTTCCCATCCTGTAAAAACAAAGATCATAAAAGCAGCTTCTTTGGGGATACTTGTGAGGGTTAAACAAGTTGATGCTTTATGTGCTCAGGACAGCCTAAGAGCTCACTGAGGGTTTGCTCAAGGAGTGGTTTCCACTCTGCTCCACCCACACTGTAGACTTTGCAGAAACATGACTATTTTTTAGTAACCAAAGTTAATTTGTTATGAACTCCCACTCTCGCAAGGATGCAAGGTGAATCTGCCATGGGTGAGACTTCCCTTCTTTCCCCAGCGTCGTGCCTAAATTTGGGCAGAAGTGCGTCTCACCATAGCAGGGGATGGAGGAGACCTGTTCTCACTATCACTTCCCCACCGTGGTGCCCACTGAGGTGGCCTCATTGCTCTCTGGATCTACTCATTGGCCCAGGGAGGCCCTTCTGGCCGAGCCTGGGGATGATGATGATGCAGACCCCACAGGGCTGTCTGAGGGCTCATGAATCAATGCACATGTAGCCCTTAGAACAGGGTCCAGCCCATGCTGGTGGTCATTCCACGTTAGCCACTTTGACCTGGCAATCGGGGACCCAAGGAATGTGGGCCCAGCCTTGCCTGATCTTCCCTTTTATTCCAAGAGAAGCTGTGAAATCTCCCAATTTCCCAATTGGCATTGGATCCAAATAAACAGCGATTGTGAGAAGCAAGAAAGATACAGCTGAGGGCTGGATTTGAACCCTTGGCCATTGGGTTGAGATGTCTGTCCCTTGTTGCTAAATTTGCCATTCATGGTTAGTCCCATTTTACACATGGAAGAGGTGAGGCCCTGAGTGGTCGAAAAACTTGTAGTATGACCCAGCTGGCTGAGCCAGGACTTGAACCCAGACTGTTGGATCCAGGGTCAGTCCTCTCACACTTGTGCCTTCCATTAACATCCACAGCCTTTAGATAGAGCAGGCTCCTGCTGTCCTCAGCTTCCCTGTGGCTGTACCCAACCTTCTTGTATTTACATCACCAAATCCCTGTTCCAATTACGACTGCTGTATAACTATCCCAAAATTTAGTAGCGTACAACAAAAGTGATCTTATTATATTTCACAGAATCCACGGGTCAGGAATTCAGTCAGGGCTTGACTGGGTGATTCTTCTGTTCCACGCAGTGTCAACTGAGGTTACTCAATGATATTCAGCTGGCAGATGGCCGATCTGGAGGCTAAAAGATGGCTCCATTCATATGCCTGGTACCTTGGTGGGGATGGCTGGAAGACTGGGCTCTGCTGGGACTTCTGGCCACAGCACCTCCACGTGGCTTTTCCAGCATGGTGCCTCAGAGTATGAGACTTCTTTTTGTTGTTGTTTTTTTGAGACGGAGTCTCGCTCTGCCGCCCGGGCTGGAGTGCAGTGGCGCAATCTCGGCTCACTGCAAGCTCCACCTCCCGGATTCACGCCATTCTCCTGCCTCAGCCTCTCCGAGTAGCTGGGACTACAGGCGCCCGCCACCACGCCCGGTTAATTTTTTGTATTTTTTTTTTAGTAGAGACGGGGTTTCACCGTGGTCTCGATCTCCTGACCTTGTGATCCACCCGCCTCGGCCTCCCAAAGTGCTGGGATTACAAGCGTGAGCCACCGCGCCCGGCCCGAGACTTCTTAAATGGTAGCAGGCTCCTGCCAGTGAGCATCCCCAAAAGAACCAGGCAGAGCTAACTGGTTTTCCTGGTCCAGCCTATAAGTCACTGAGCGTCACCTCCACTATACTTTATATAACAAACCAGTCACCAGCCCACCTAGATTGCTGGGGAGGGGATACAGACATGCCCCTCACCAAAAGAAGTGTCAAAAATTGTGCAGCTGTTTTTCTTTAACTGCCTCAACCCCTGAGGTAACTGTAAAGTTCAAGAGGACAACAATTGTATAAGATGGATTTATCTTGGAAGGGGTTGCTTCTCCTCAAAAGGTGGCCTCCCACTTAAATCTCACTGATCCTCAAAACCCAATTCTTTCATCTGCATTCTGTGCAAATAAGCCTCATTTGTCTTCATGACCCGTGAACATGCAGACCCAGAAAAACTTTTTTTTTTTTTTTTTTTGGAATTCTGATTGGGAACTCTTCCAGGCCAGAGCCAGGCAATTCTTTAATTCTCCGACCGCCCAAAACAAGGCCTGTCTTTCCGATTTGCATGCATCCACCATCACTGGGGACCTCACTGCCTGAGGCAAAGGTCCCCAACCTTTTTGGCACCAGGGACCTGTTTCGTGGAAGACAACTTTTCCATGAGGAGAACTGATTGTTTCAGGATGAAAGGCATTAGCTTCTCACAAGGAGCGCACAACCTAGATCCCTGACACGCCTGCAGTTCACAATAGCGTTTCCGCTCCGAAAAGACTCGAATGCCGCGGCTGATCTGACAGGAGGCAGAGGTCAGGCGGTAACACTCCCTTGCCTGCTACTCACCTCCCACTGTGTGGCGCAGTTCCCAGCAGGCCACTGGACTGGTACTGGTCCACGGCCCGGGGCTTGGGGAGCCCTGCTAAGCCATCCATAGTTAGGCAGAGAACGAGGCAGTGACCTAAGCTCACAACTCAGCCGCGGCACTTCTTCCTCACCTGGAATTCCGCCTCTTCACCAAAGCCCCATGACTGTTATTAGGTGGAGGTGGTTGTCATGCCTGAGATCCATCCTCTCCCCTTCCAGCCTCGGAGCCCTTATCCTCCCCTGAGGCACCTCCACGCGCCAAGCTCAGGTCACGTGTCTCCGGTTGGACTGGCCTCTCCTCCTGCCACCGGGCAGTCACATGATCCAGTTGCCGCCAATCAGAACCTCCCATTCCCCTGGTCTCCATGATTGGTTCAGAGACAGGCACATGACCTGGGCCAGGCCAATGGGACTCCTCTTCAGGCCTCTTGTTGGAACTTCGGCAAAAAGACAGAGACTGAACCCTATGCAGAAGAAAGAAGGAAGGAGAGATTATAAAATAATAGGAGATAGCATTTATTGAGCACCTGCTATGTGCCCAGCAGTGTTTTATTGGCAACATGGTTATTTCACTGGCATCACAGCCCCACGAGATACATAGTATTCTTTTTTTTTTTTTTTTTTTTTGGAGATGGAGTCTCACTGTGTCACCCAGGCTGGAGTACAATGGCACAATCTTGGCTCACTGCAACCTCTGCCTCCTGAGTTCAAGCGATTCTCCTGCCTCAGCCTCCCGAGTAGCTGGGATTACAGGCGCCTGCCACCACGCCTGCAGCCGGTTCCGCACCTGAAGGGGTTATATGACCCAGGCCTAATCAATCAACATATTTCCTCCTCTTGGCCAGTGATTGGCTCAGGTTTGGTCATATGATCCAAATAGCCA
Organism: Nomascus leucogenys; assembly: GCF_006542625.1. NCBI lineage: Eukaryota > Metazoa > Chordata > Mammalia > Primates > Hylobatidae > Nomascus > Nomascus leucogenys. Next base: position 92,417,741 of record NC_044390.1, on the reverse strand, counting down.
ATAAGCTTCAAGATAGGGCCTCACGTTGAAACTGCTGGGAGGGGAAAAATCTTCCCTTCTGAACACTGTGAGGACATAAGCCTGGAGCTGAAAGAATCCATCTTGTCATCATGAGAGGAGAGTCCATCTGAGAATGTCAACACGGAGGAAAGCAGAGATGAGATGGAGAGAGAGAACACTGATAATGTCATCAGAGCTTCTGGATCCAGCCACACCTGAAGCTAATCCTAGCATTGGAGTTTTCAAAATGGTGAGCCAATTACCCCTTTTCTGCTTGAGCCAGTTGGTGTTGGGGTTTCTGTTATTAGTAGCCAGCAAAATACCTAGTCATGATTGAAAAAAAAAAAAAGTGGATGTCAAAAACAAGCGGACTAGGCACCACAGGTAAATAGTGAGCAGGGCGGTGAGACTGATAAGCACAGAGCCTGCAAAATGGAAACTGGTCCAAGCCTCGTGGTGCCACTTGACAACCACTCCCTTTTACTCTCCCAACAACCCAACATGACTTGTGATCTCACTGTTTGAGCCAGGGAAAGAAAGAAGTAGGAGGGAGTCCCAAGATGAAATCGTTCGGAAATAGTCGCAGAGCATAATGAATTGACTAACACCTATTTCTCCCCTGGAAGTCATCTAATGAAATTATTAGACCATCAGTTTACCACTGTGATGGCCAAGAGTGCTCTCCAACGGGATAAACCATGACAACAAAGCCAGCGTTCCACTTGTCATGTGCCTTACACACCTTTCTTTTTTTAATTTTTCCTTTTTTATTTATTTATTTTTTTTTTTGAGATGGAGTCTCACTCTGTTGCCTAGGCTGGAGTAGAGTGGAGCGATCTCAGCTCACTGCAACCTCTGCCTCCCGGGTTCAAGTGATTCTCCTGCCTCAAACTCCTTAGTAGCTGGGACTACAGGTGTGCACCACCATGCCTGACTAATTTTTGTGGGTTTTTTTTGTTTTTTTTTTTTGTATTTTTAGTAGAGATGGGGTTTCACCCTGTTAGCCAGGCTGGTCTCAAACTCGTGACCTCAGGTGATCTGCCTGCCTTGGCCTCCCAAAGTGCTGGGATTACAGGTGTGAGCTGCCATGCCTGGCCATTAAACACCTTCTTAACAGGCCTTTACTTACTTATGACTCTCTTTGGACACAAATTGGCAAGAAGCTTTTAGAAATCATTTGCACTAATCTAAAAGGCAGTCATGGCTCAGAGAAAAAAAATCTCAGCTCATCAAAGCCAGCTTAGGCTTCTGAGGCCTAGTCAGACAGTCTCCTGATCATCTTTGCTGTGTGTTCAGTGCCTGTCTGCTGGATGGTCAGAACCCTTCTCGTGTTTTGTGCACACATGGTGCTCAGGCACAGTGACAGGAGAAGAGCAAGAAGGGAAGGAGGAAGCTGATGAGCCGACGTCATGGAGCCATTGGGCTTTCACCAGTCAGCGCCCAATGCAGACCCACCTGCTGCCCCTTCTGAGCCCAGCAAAAGGAACTGCCCTCGGCGCGATCCTCCAAATGCTCATCCAATGATGTCACTGGTCTGGGCGCCCTTAGAATGTGGTCCATGCCCAGCACTGCGATCCCACCTCCTCTCCCACTCGCTTGCCCCCTGTATTAGTCAGGGTTCCCTAGAGGAACAGAACTAAGAGGATAGATAGATATAAAGATAGATCTATAGATAGATATAAAGGGGAGTTTAGTAAGTATTAACTTACATGATCACAAGGTCCTACAATAGGCTGTCTGTAAGCTTAAGGAGCAAGGAGAGCCAGTCCGAGTCTCAAAACTGAAGAACTTGGGCGTGATGTTCGAGGGCAGGGAGCATCCAGCATGGGAGAAAGATGTAGGCTGGGAGGCTAGGCCAGTCTTGCCTTTTCACGTTTTTCTGCCTGCTTTATACTGGCTGGCAGCTGATTAGACTGTGCCCACCAGATTAAAGGTGGGTCTGCCTTCCCCAGCCCACTGACTCAAATGTATTTTATTATTTTTTTATTTTTTTATTTATTTTTATTTTTATTTTTTTTATTATTATACTTTAGGTTTTAGGGTACATGTGCACAATGTGCAGGTTTGTTACATATGTATCCATGTGCCATGTTGTTTTGCTGCACCCATTAACTCGTCATTTAGCATTACGTATATCTCCTAGTGCTGTCCCTCCCCCCTCCCCCATGACTCAAATGTTAATGTCCTTTGGCAACACCCTCACAGACACACCCAGGATCAATACTTTGCATCCTTCAGTCCAATCAAGTTGACACTCAGTAGTAACCATCACACCCCCATATTCTCCAAATAGCCTTTCTTGTTCCTGTAGTTAAGTTCATTCCCTTCTCAGGAACTCTGGCTGGCTGGTCATCCTACGATCTTCACATGGCAGTGTCAGGCCTTCCAGGCTACGGCTTCAGTGTCACCTAAGGGAGGCCCCCTGACCACTGTGGCTAAAGAGCATCCTGTCCCGTCAGACCTCCTCTTGTTTCCTGTTGGCCATCTGTCCCCTTCCAGGAGGCATACCCTCTATGGTGCAAAGAGCTCAACTACCCTGGTGATCACTGGGCCCAAGAATAAGCACAGATATATCCACTGGACACATGAGTTAGTACCTGGTCCCCTGGCTCGGCAGAACACCGAAGAAAAGCCACTTGATTGGGACATAGAGCTGTCACTGAACTGAGAACCACTGAGGACACAGGCTGAGGTCCAGGGGCCGTGAGCAGCTGCAGTCGGTCAGTGTTCTATGAGAACAGGGAAATCGTCCTGCTTGCCTGCCTGTCTGAATGGGCACTGGGCTTTCAGGATTCAACTTGAACTAGAATAGAAACTACATTCTGACATACTGACAGCTCTGTTCTTCGGGGTTTGGGGATTTGGGGGTTTTTTTGTTTGTTTGTTTTGAGACAGAGTCTTGCTCTGTCAGCCAGGCTGGAGTGCAGTGGTGCAATCACAGCTCACTGTAGCCTCAACCTCCCAGGCTCAAGTGATCCCCCTGTCTTAGCCTCCTGAGTAGCTAGAACCACAGGTGCATGCCACCACACCCAGCTAATTTTTAAAGATTTTTTTGTAGTCAGGATCTCACCGTGTTGCCCAAGCAGGTCTCAAACTCCTGGACTCAAGCAATCCTCCTGCCTTGGCCTCCTCCCAAAGTGCTAGGATTACAGGCGTGAGCCACTGTGCCTGGCTCTGTTGGGTTTTGATAGGCATGCAATGTCAGCTTTAAGGGCACACACACACTCATATTCACACACATATGTTCACACACACATACACATACATTCACATACACACATAAGGCCAAAGTGTTGTAAAAACCGATGCGGTTGCCTCACAAACCTCACAGTCTACCCTTCAAAATACAGAGATGCGAACACAAGCAGCATCGCCTCCGCACACGTGCACACGCACGCTCCACCCCAGCCGATTCTTCATCTCTCCTGGGCAGGACCCAGCGGTGTAACCCCATCCCAGCTCAAGCAAAGCAGCAGCTGCCCAGGACAGATGGAGTCGGGCACGGAAGCAGCCAGATTCCTTCACTCCTGTGGGAGGGGCTGCGACTGTCCCCCATCACCATTCCCCACCCTTCCTTGTCATAGAGCCATCTCCACCCACCACTAGAGTTCTGGGAGGGCACCCGTCACCCTGCTGGGCAGCACATCTGCCTGCTTCCTACACAGTTGAGTGCAGTCGGGTGACAAGGTTGTGGCTAAGGGGGTGAGGGTTAATGTTAGGTCACCTCCTCCATGACTGTGGTGAGCCAACATCTTCCAAGCGGACAAGACCTGCACACCATGGGAGGCAGCAACCATTTGGAAGCCCAGGTCCTTGGGTGACCTTGCAAAACAAAGCCACCTGCCCGCCCTGGCCCACCCATTCACCTCAGAGCGGTGACGGGAGAGAAGACACATTCCTGATTGAGCCAGATTTGGGGGCACCTGTTAAAGCAGCCCAGCTTGAACCTAGTGACAGATTATCCCCCATAAATCTGCATGTGACATTCCCAATGAAGGCTTGAGCCCATGACGGGATAGGATGTGGCTGGGTCCTCAAAGGGAGTTTTGTTCCCCATGAGCCCTTCTGGGCATTTGCAGACTCGAGGGAAGGGGCTCTTCTGTTCACCTACAGCCATGGTGATGGGGTGTTACAATATCAGGAAGATGCCTTTTCTAAGGCGTGTGGGTTTCAGGCCTTCTGTTTGGGAAACAGATGAGTGAGCCAACCTGGGCCCTATCCTAGAGGGCTCAGATGCCCCTGCGGGGACATGTCGGTGTCTGCCTGCAGCTGGAGTTGATCGGTTCAGCTCCAGTTGAGGAGAATCCTCCCAGGCAAGAAGGTGGGGCTGGGCAGCCCAAGCGTGAGGAGGCCTCCAGCCTGGAGAAGGTTCCGGGAGGTGGGCAGGAAGGGCCTGGAGGAGGACCAGCTGCTCAGAGGCCTGCTGGCCGTGGGAGATAGCAGAATCCTGGCAGCCCTAGCCAGCCTGCGTGGCAGATCCTGATGCCTTCAGAAGCTCCTGATGGGCCAGGCCTGGTGGGGAGCTGGAAGAAGACGAGAAGGCACGGTGCAGCCCACGGCCATCTCAGAGATGAAAAGGCAGCTGGCCGGCAGGTGGTGGGCTTTTTAGAGTGATGCTCGGGCCAAGGAACGTCAAAAGCAGGCTCAGCACCACGTGCACTCAACTGGCTGTTGTTCCAGACCATCTGTCTCTCATTAATGAAGTTGTCCGGCAGGGCTTATTAATAAGGACGCGTGGGCTTATTCAGCCTGGGCCGTCTTGCTGGAACTAAAGGGCACGCTGATTAAGCTGTAATGACTCCTCAGGCACTGTCAACATGAAGGGAATCTCCAGGCACCCGGGAGAGGAGAGGACCTTGCAGGCCCCAGGCCTGACCTGAACCCTAAGGTCCACAGGCCACTCACGGGGGAGGACAATCCCAGTCCAAGTGTCATCAACCAGGGCTCCCTGATGCTCCCAGCAACCACCATCCACTTCTCCCTCAGCCAGCAGGACCCAGACTGTGTTTGCAAAGTGAGGTCAGCAGAGTAGCAGCCCCGCAAATATACCCACATCCTAATCCCTGGAACCTGTGAATGCATTAGGTTACATGGTGCTGTGGGTTGGATGTGACTTGTCTATATGCCAAAACTCATGTTGACATTGACACCCAATGTAGCAGTGTTGGGAGGGATCAGATCCCTCCTGAATACATTAATGCCCTCTGTAGGCGGTGAGTTCTCACCGTCACTTGTGCCTCGTGAGAACGGATTAGTTCCCAAGGGCACGGTTGTTGAAGGGTCTGGTTTCTTCTCTCACCGCGTGATCTCTGCATGCACCTGCTCCCCCTCCATGTTCTGCCCTGAGTGGAAGCAGCGTGAGGCCCTCACCAGATGCAGCTGCCCAGTCTTGGACTTTTCAGCCACCAGAATCATGAACCAAATGAACCCCTTAATAAATTATTAACTTATAAATCACCCAGCTTCAGGTATTGTTACAGCAAAACAAAATGGACTAAGACGTCGTGAGGAGGAGTGAGGGCTGCAGATGGAATTAAGGTTGTTAATCAGCACACATCAAAATAGGGAGATTATCCTTATTCAAGTGGGCCTGCTGCAATCACAGGGGGTTCTTCCATGTGGAGGCGGTGGGTGGGAGTATCAGCGTCAGAGAGCTACAGTGGAAGGAAGGGGTGACCGGCCACTGCTGAAGACAACGGGGCACCAGACAAGAAACACAGTGGCCTCTAGAAGCGGGAGAAGGCAAGGAAATGGATTCTGCCCTGCAGATTCCTGAAGGAACACAGCCCTGCTGTCACCCTGATTTCAGCCCAGTGAGACCCACAGCAGACTTCTGACCTCCAGGACTGTAATAAGCTGGGGCTGTGTAAAGCCACTGCCTTTGTGGAAATGTTACAGCAGCTGTCGGAAACTCACAAAAAAAGGGAACGGGTCCTCTTTGAAGTACTCAGACCCCCAGATGCCCTTGCAGCGAAGGCGGCTGCGTGTCCCCAGGCTGGCTGGTGAGACCCAGCAGATGCTGCCGGCTTTCCAGAAAAGCCATCATTTTGCGGATAAAAAGGGACACACTCCAGAGATGCAGCTTTTTGCCTTTACCCAGCCCCCTTCTCACTCCCACCTTCTTCCTGCCTAGAGCACAGATGAAAGACTAGAGGTGGGGCAGCCATGCAGGGCCAAGATGATGACTGCCACATCCTGAGGACAGCAGAGTGCGGCAGACAGGAGCCAGGACTGCTGCACTGTGGAGTTGCTGCCTGGCCCCGGGAGAATGGACTGGCTCCAACTTCCTGTGACGTGAGAGCCATAAATGCTGCTGGGCCAAGCCTGGATCCCGTGGCACGCAGCCACACACAACCCAAGTGACACGCAGCTCTTGCGATGACAAGAAAGGAGCCAGAAACCTGGCTGGCGCTGGGTGTTGGGGGATCTCAGTGTGGAGGGGGCCCAGGGTGCTGGCTTCACACTGAGCAGCGCTCCTCGTTGGTCACAAGGGAATGTGGGTAAGTACCAGGGCCCTGGGAAGTGCCCCCAACAATTCGAACCACACAACTCCAGGGCACAGATGTTGGCGGGCGCACAAGCACCACCAGCCTCACACACGCAGATGCAGTCCCCCCTCCAGAGAAAACACACAAGCACACTGCACACACAGCATGGGTTCATGTGCACACACGTATAAATTTATTGCATAAAATTCCTCATAGCACTTTCCCCCATATTTTTATAATCCAAAAGGAAAATGATGCAAGAAAGGATTTCATTGTGCTCAGTTTCAAAAAATATAAAAATGAACATCAGATTACAGATACAAGTTCATACGCTGAACTGAATGGTACATACCAACTGCCTGGCTATGGAAACCCGTGACTTAGGGGTGCTGATGACATGATCTCGACAGGAACCCCCTAGCAACTCTCAGGTGGAGGCAGCACAGGGATGCAGTTCCTGGTGAGGACCCTCGGTGACCACGCTGCCTGGGCTCACAGCTGGAGGGCTCACCCATGAGGGACACGGGTGGACACCCACTGCTTCACACACCTAATTCACATTAGAAACATGTAAAGCCATTCAAAGTCTGTGCACTAAAGAGATCCTGTATGAAATCCACTCGTTCCTTGGAGGGAAGCTGGCCCGGAGGCGCGCTCGGGTTGACAGGTGACGCACAGCCCGCCAGGGCCTGCATTCCATCCATGACACAGACACACGTGAGCACCCAGCCTGCCGGTCCTAGCAGCCAGCTGTGAAAAGCTGCGTCAAGTCACGGGGGTTCCTTTGTAACAGCTAAAGCTCAAAGGCATACTGGACCCTGAGGGAAAACAGGAGAGCCTGAGACGGGAAGGGAAGAAAGGGATTTACACCTTCACAGAGCAAAATGGGACGACGGGAGGGGGAGGTTGAACACAAGACCTTGGCTCAGGAGTGTGTCTGTCTTCAGCACCAGCCAGCCCCACCGTTCCCACTGCACTGTGTGTGCAAAGACACACACTCTCACCACAGTGCCACACGTGCGGCCCAGACACTCCCTCCTGGTCTCTGAAGGCCAGAATCCCGCTCCAGTGTGTGGAAGACCCAGGTACCCACCAGATTTAACGACAAAACAGAGAAACGATCCCTCCCCAAGCCTACAGAACACTTGGTGCGAACATCCTTTTACAACAGCTGTAGGTTTCTATATAATTTCTTGAGCACACAAAAGTTACAGTGCACACGGGTGTGGCTGAGTGACACGCCAGCCAGTCTGACTCAGAAGCCCTGCAGCTCAGGGATGTCCCGGTACAGATCCAGGGTCTCGGGGTTCGAGAAGGCACCTCCTTGCTCCACGGCTTTTCCAGCGATGATCTGTTTGACAGCAACTTCCACTTTCTTGCCATTGAGCGTATACTGCGAGGGAAAAGTAGAAAAACAAGAACATTTAAACCTGAAGGGGGGAAAATCCACAGCCCTGGATATATCCAGGCCCCAAAGGCCCAGCTCCACCTGGAGCACCAAGAGTGAATGGGTCTCAGCTCTAAGATGCCCCTCTTCCCACCAGGTCTGCAAACTGCACCGAAGTAAGCTGAACTAACCACTGTCCCCTCTGTTTGGGGGATAAAACCTGTTCTTCTGAAAGGCAATTTCAAGGACTGGTGCTGAAACCCAACTCTGACACTCTCCACACCCCGCCCCCGCCCCCCTGGCATGGCTGTTGGGAAACTGAGGCTATTTCAAAGTCGCCCAGAGGTCACCATGAGCATGTTCATTTTTCATTTTTTTTTTGAGACAGTCACGCTCTGTTGCCCAGGCTGGAGTGCAGTGGCGTGATCTCCGCTTGCTGCAAGATCCGCCTCCCAGGTTCACACCATTCTCCTGCCTCAGCCTTCCGAGTAGCTTGGACTACAGGCGCCTGCCACCACACCTGGCTAATTTTTTGTATTTTTAGTAGAGATGGGGTTTCACTGTGTTAGCCAGGATGGTCTCGATCTCCTGACATCGTGATCCACCCACCTCGGCCTCCCAAAGTGCTAGGATCACAGGCGTGAGCCACCGCGCCTGGCCGAGCATGTTCATTTTTCTAACACTGCACACTCCACTGGGCCCCTTTGGGACCCACCACACGCGTCACATCCAAGCTGGCCTCGAGAGGGCCCTCCAGACACCCCACTGACCCGGGCAGTGCATATTCCAGATGGGAATATAAAAAAAGAGTATCTCTCAGGGTTCAAGGTCTGCCTGACCAGGATAAAAATGCAGGCATAGAACATTCCTAAATCCCAGCAGGCACCCTGGGCAAGAAAGTTTTCAGGGAAGATGTGGCTCCTGCCACCCCATCTGGGGGATGCCAGGTGAATTCCTGAACCTGAGTTCATTTCATCGAATGAAAGTGGGGGTGCCAGCACCTAGGCTGTAAGGCTGTGAGTCACGGGATGAATGAGTCAGCAACGCACACAGCTTCAGAAGTGCCTAGCTACTATGTTTTATGATGATTTGACTTTTATTTATACTTTACTTCTCTATATATTTTATCACATTATTCTATGATAAAGAGTAGTTATTGCCATTACTTCAGAAGTGGCCTAGCTTCCTAGAACCAGAGGCAAGAGTGTCCCCAAGCTCCCATGAACTCCTCCTCGGAGCCAGCCATCTGCTGGGGACGCTGTGTTACTTTTTCTTACAGTTGGGCCCTTTCCAAACATTCAGAGCTCCCTCTAAGATTCATGGCACATGTGTTTCACCTTGAATGCAAACCACCCCTGGCAGTGTTGGTGTGTTGTGGGCTAGGAAACTTCAGGAGCAACAGAGCCCAGTAACGAATCCTCGATCACTGGCGCCCTTTTTTTTTTTTTTTAACCTGAGATGTAATTAAAATTCATTCACTTGAAAATTCAGTCAACGTGTGAACTAATTAAGGATCTAAGCGCCGGCTTCCGAGGGCCTGCCTGTCACTTCATGTGGTGTCGCCGGCCCTCCTGCTGTGAGATGCAAACGTCTCGCCTGCTCTGTGCCCCGCTACGCTTCACACAGGGGTCCACGTGCAGCTCACGGGAGCTAATACCGCCACCTTCCACTCGCTGGCAAAATACAGCAGCATCCTCTTAAAAGAAATCCTGCTACCATTTCCTCTGGGGAGAGGGGAAAGGTAGAGGAAAGGGAAAGAGAAAGGAAGAAGCCACCGCTCCCCTGCCCGCCCCCACAGCAGCTCCTGCACGAGGCCTCCCCAAGTAGACAGGAGCCCAGCAGCCTCCTGTCAGGAAGGGCCAGACATCCCAGCCATGACCTGAGCAAAGGCCCGCTGCACTTGGGACAGCCATGGCTGCCTGAGGGCTGCAGTCAGGAAGCCCTCAAATGCCAGGAGTCCATTCCACTTGGCCATGACCCTCGCGGGGTCCCCAGGTCTTTATTCTGGGTGAGCAGAAGGCGGAGCCGACTATGGACACCCCTTCCTTGGGCAAGACCCCTCATCTCTCTCGGTTTCCTCATCTGTAAGATGGATGTGAGGAAGACAAGCTTGTCCCACCTCACCAGGGTCACAGGACCAGCTCCCCACCCCCCATTCACTCACCAGACACCAAAAGCACCTGCTGTTTGCCAGGCAGTCAGCTGGGCTCTGAAGAAAAGGAGGGAAACCCACAAGGTTCCTGTCCTCAAGGGGCCTCCACTCCACCAGAAAGATGTGAATATACACAAGAACTCACCCTCAGCACCCCCATGGTAAACACTGTCAAAGCTAAAGATGGAGGCCAGGACACTGTTCAAACAGGAAATGCAGGGAAAGCCTCTCTGACTTTTGCACAGAGAGCAACTGAGATCAGGTGTGTGGAAGGGCTCTGACAGCGTGCACACCTACTCCGAATGAAGGCTGATGGCGAGTGGAGGCAGCACAGAAACAGAGGCAGGGGGACTGCGTTCTGGGCACCCTGTGGCCCACAGCACCCACCAGAGAGGCTCTGTTGTCAACCCATCTTAGAGATGGGGAAACTGAGGCTTGGATGCTGAGTTGCCCAAAGTCATACCTCAGGGGCAGAGTGGGGGCCAGGGCTAAGTGACAGAGCCCCTGTGCATAAAGACCCTCAGAGAACCAACCCACTGTGAAGCCTGGCGGCAAGGACTACGCTGGCCAGAGCCTCCCCAGACCCCCGGGGCCGCTCACTCCGATGATGCCACATCACCACCCTGAGCTGTGGCGGGCGGGTGAGGGGCTCCTCTCCTCGTGTCACAGGTCAGAGACGGGATGAGTCTTACTCAACACGAGGAGTGTGGCTGGCTCTGGGCCCAGATCTCTCCTGCGCACTCACCAGGAACCCCTAAATGCTGAAAATGGCACTGACTTCCCAGGGAACAGAAGCGGCAGTGTCTCTCCACGCAGAGACAGAGATGGGCTGCCGCCTATTCCCACTGCTTGGATGCACCCCGGGCTCAGGCTGTTCTCAGAGTAGTGAGGGGAGGGTAGCCCACTCCCCACAAGCAACATGTAAGGGTCAGACCTGCAACACGCTCTCCTGCCTCAGCAAGGTCCTGGGACTTTGCAGGTGAGACCTCAGTTGTCCTCTTCTGACCCTGAAGTGGGTCCAGTTCCTGAATGGGCAGGCTGGGGCCACGCCGTGTCACCTCCCTGTGGAGGCTGGGCCCCTCCCTAGCCCAGCAATAAAAGAGGTAAATCCTCTCCTAAGCCCACCATGAGGGCTCGAAAATGTAAGGACATTCAAATATCTGGAAGAACCCTTCAAATAACCTCCCGAATGGACCCAGGAGAAGACCCTATCTGGGGAGAGAAAGAGCCCAGAGCCCAGCTGGGCGCCCTGGCCACAAGCCCACAAAAGCCAGGACAACCGGGGAAAGAAACGTGCTGAGTTTCCGCCCTTCATAATAAATTGTTCCACTACTCTCGTGATCAAATATGGTTTGGTAATAACTGTTTTGGCAGCAAAAGACCCAAGTTCTTTTTCAATAATATAAAGCCAAGGGGACAAATTCAAATTCCATTTCCCTAAAATGTTCCAGATGAGACAGCACTGATTCACCAAAGGAAAACCTTAGACCCTCATCAGAAAGAGACAATAAGGGTCACTGATTCAAGAATTACCTTCTTGGAGAGCACCAGTGGCCCCACAGAGAGCCGCCAAGAGTCACCAACCAAAAATAAGAGAAAAAGAGATGGATGGAAAGCCCCAAGCTGCAGGGCTCTTCCCATGCAGAACCAGAAAGCCAAGGTAACGTGTGGACACCACAAAAAGCAACCAACACCGCAGATGTAGACAGGTGCCGGGAGGAGGAGGAACAGGGTCCCGAGTGGGCGTCAGCACAGATGTGGACAGAAGCCAGGAGGAGGAGGAACAGGGTCCCACATCAGCACAGATGTGGACAGGCGCCGGGAGGAGGAGGAACAGGGTCCGAGTGGGCGTCAGCGCAGATGTGGACAGGCGCCGGGAGGAAGAGGAACAGGGTCCCGAGTGGGCGTCAGCGCAGATGTGGACAGGCGCCGGGAGGAGGAGGAACGGGTCCGAGGGGCGTCAGCGCAGATGTGACAGGGCCGGGAGGAGGAGGAACAGGGTCCCGAGTGGGCGTCAGCACAGATGTGGACAGAAGCCAGGAGGAGGAACAGGGTCCACATCAGCACAGATGTGGACAGGCGCCGGGAGGAGGAGGAACAGGGTCCCGAGTGGGCGTCAGCGCAGATGTGGACAGGCGCCGGGAGGAAGAGGAACAGGGTCCCGAGTGGGCGTCAGCGCAGATGTGGACAGGCGCCGGGAGGAGGAGGAACAGGGGTCCCGAGTAGGCATCAGCGCAGATGTGGACAGGCGCCGGGAGGAGGAGGAACAGGGTCCCGAGTGGGCGTCAGCGCAGATGTGGACAGGCGCCGGGAGGAAGAGGAACAGGGTCCCGAGTGGGCGTCAGCGCAGATGTGGACAGGCGCCGGGAGGAGGAGGAACAGGGTCCCGAGTGGGTGTCAGCACAGATGTGGACAGGCGCCAGGAGGAAGAGGAACAGGGTCCCGAGTAGGGGTCAGTCTTCCAGGGATGGTCAGGGATTGCACGCCATGGCCATGCTGCGAGCACTCTCCCCAGCCCCCACTCCTGGACAGGTTGTTTTGAAGATGTTGAAGTAACTTTTAAGGCAAAGAGAATGATCTACGGGTTTCAAAGTCAACGGCATCACATATTTCAGCATTCTCCAGGAAGCAGCCTCTCCTGGTAAATCTTCTCTGGTTACACCTCACAGAATCAGGCCTGCTCCCGGGCAACTCAAAGTCAGCTTCCCCTGGGAACCCAGTGAGTGTCTGCTCCCATCTTCTCCTTAACGAACAGCCATTCCGTAGGCTTCAAATACAGCCTGCCACTGTCTAAACTGTTGTGTACATTCACACACATACACACCGTACACACACACACACACACACACACAGCAGCTTCTGTCAGCTTGCGGTGCATCCATTTTGTAAGCAATGCAAATGAAAGCTGTGATCCAATCTGGGTGACCCTCCTTCTCCCCCACTTAGAATCAAAGTAGAGTGTACTGGGGCCAGGGGCTGGGGGATGACGACACAGCCTTAGAAAGACTTGCCTCTAAAAAGAGTCAAGTCTTGTCTGTACCGGCAGAACTTAAAATTAAAAGACAAGAGGAATGGCTCCTAGCAGCACTTTAAAAAGTTAAAATTGGCTGGGTAGAGTGGCTCACGCCTGTAATCCCAGCACTTTGGGAGGCTGAGGTGGGCGGATTACTTGAGGTCAGGAGTTTGAAACCAGCCTGGCCAACATGGCAAAACCCCGTCTCTACTAAGAATATAAAAAATTAGCCAGGCATGCTGGCATGTGACTGTAATCCCAGCTACCAGTTAACTCAGGAGGCTGAGGCAGGAGAACTGTTTGAACCTGGGAAGCAGAGGTTGCAGTGAGCTGAGATTGAGCCATTGCATTCCAGCCTGGGTGACAGAGAGAGACTCAGTCTCAAAAAAAATAAAATAAAAAATAAAAAGTTAAAATTAATGTTCTCATTAAAAATTTTGAGAATACACTAAAACCAGGGGATAGCAGGGAGAAGTCAGTTGGACCTGCAGGGCTGGGCCCGCTAACCCTCTGAACATGGGTATTTAGCAGAAGTTGCTTTAAACGCAGTCTTAGGAAGGGTAGGAGAAAGGATGGCAGGGAGAGGATGGCGTTGCTAGGCAACGTGGACAAACGATATATAAAGCACCAGCAAGCTGCTCAGATGTAAGCACCCCTCAATGTGTGGGCTCGTGGGGCGATGGCTGCGGTCTCCTCGCTGGTGGGAGATGGCCATACCGGGATGCCCTTGGTTTCCAGGATGAGGCTGGGCACGTGTCGCGCAGACAAGCCCACGCGGATGGCGTCGCGGATCCTCTTCACCAAGTCAGGCTGGAAGGCGTGCCCGGAGGCCATCTTCAGGAAGAGGACCACCCTCTCCTCCCTGTACTTGTTGTACTGGGGGACACACAGGCTGTCCTCCACCTCCTCGAAGGATTCCACTGTGGAGACAGGAGAGGGCGCACATTCACGCAGGGGGCCCCTCAGTACAGGGTCGGGCCTCACAGCAACCTGGCAGAGCAGGGGGGGCAGGCTGGGTCCCCCAAGCCTACCAGGGGTACCTGTGTTCTCCCAGTCCACCCAGGAGGAGTGCCTTGGAGGGACATTTGCTGAGGAAGCTGTTTCACAAGTGGAAGAAAACCCATCACTGGGGAGGCAGAGAGAGCTTCAGCTTTGGCAGGATGGGTGATGGTCTACCAGGAGGCCAGGTGTGGGCCTTACTTGATGAGAAATTAATTCAAGATGAAAAAGAGGGCCGGGCATGGTGGCTCATGCCTGTAATCCCAGCACTCTGGGAGGCTGAGGTGGGAGGATCACTGAAGTTCAGGAGATTGAGACCAGCCTAGACAACATAGGGAGACTGTGTCTCCACAAAAAATTAAAAACTAAGCCAGGCATGGGACACACGCCTGGAGACACAGCTACTCGGGAAGCTGAGGCAGGAGGATCGCCTGAGCCCAGGAGGATGAGGCTACAGTGAGCTATGATTGCGCCACTGCCCCCCAGCCTGGACAACAGAGTGAGACCCTGTCGGCCTCCCAAAAAAGGAGGCAGGTGGCCGGGCACAGTGGCTCACACCTGTAATTCCAGCACTTTAGGAGGCCGAAATGAGTTGATTACTTGAGCTCAGAAGTTTGAGACCAGCCTGGCCAACATGGCAAAACCTCATCTCTACAAAAACTACAAAAATTAGCTGGGCATAGTGGTGCACGCCTGTAGACCCAGCTACTCGGGAGGCTGAGGTGAGAGGACTGCTTGAGCCCAGGAGGTGGAGGTTGCAGTGAGCTGAGATCATGCCACTGCACTCCAGCCTGTGTAAGAGACTAAGACCCTGTCTCAAAAAATAAAAATAAAAATAAAAATAAAAAGGAAGCGGGTGCCTGTGGTGGGGACTCCACTGCAGTGAGGAACAAAGGCTGGAATCAGACATCAGGATTTATCTACCCTGGCCACACAAACGACCTTGACGTAAGTTTAGGACTCTGACCTAAGCACTAGCATATGAGGCCATCTGACTGACTCTGCGGCCTGGGCTGGGTCTGGGTCCCTGGGCCAGGGAGTTTGAAGGCCCACAGGTGACTCCACTGTGCAGTTGTGAGACCCACAGGCCTACACTCTCTGTGCTTGGTGTCCTGCATGGTGCTGTGTGACCTTCAGCAATCCTGAACCCTCTCTGTGTTTCTGGTTTCTTCAACCATAAAGAGTAGACACAAGTCGGCCGGGCGCGGTGGCTGACGCCTGTAATCCCAGCACTTTGGGAGGCCAAGGCAGGCGGATCACTTGAGGTCAGGAGTTCGAGACCAGCCTGGCCAACATGGTGAAACCCCATCTCTACCAAAAATACAAAAATTAGCTGGGCATGGTGGTGCATGTCTGTAATCCCAGCTACTGAGGAGGCAGAGGTTGCAGTGAGCCAAGATCACACCACTGAACTCCAGCCTTGGTCACAGAGGGAGACTCTGTCTCCAAAAAAAAAAAAAAAAAAAAAAAAAAAAAAAAAAAAGAGTAGATAGACACAAGTAACCAACCCAGCAGAGCTCACCAGGAGGATGAGCTATAATGAGGAAGGGGATGGGCAAAGGGACCTTAAAGACCCCATTTGAGGTTTTATAAGGACAGCAGTGTGGGCAAGGTTATGTTCTGGAAAGGAGGTCAGGCTCACAAACATCCACTGTCACACCAGAGACCAAGGGGCCAGAGTTGTGCCAAAGGTGGGGCCTTTGGAAAGGGCCCTGGGGCTCCCGCCAGCACCCTCCTCCTTCCTGGAGACTGGAGAACGCTCAGGGAGGGGAAGCACGTACCAATGTTATAGATTTCCGAGCTGCCGAACCGCACCCCATTGGGGTTGAGTGTGCCGTCACTGGAAAGAGAGAAGAGGTCAGGGCCACACCGCAGCTCTGGAGTGAAGCAAGTCCCAGGGGTCCCATGGGAGGGCAGTCACCCCCCACTTCCCCATGGCACCCCCCAGGACTAGTCATGGACACTCCCCTCCGTAGCTCCTTGCCCTGCCACCTGGCTCTTTCTCCCTCTCAGGTTAAAGCTCTACATCAAGGGAGGCACCTCTGTGCAGGAACATCTGTCACCTCACTCCCTTCCCACCTGCACGTGTCCCCCATTGTGGGTGTGGACACTGCTGTGCCTTTACTGTGGGACCCTTACTGTGGGACGCCCATCCTGACACCCCCTACCCGAGAACCCCATCACAGGGCAGGGAGACTTGGATCACGCCCAGACCCAGCCCTCGGGAAGGAAGCTGGCACAGAGATGCCCCACCCCAGGAACGACACAGGAAGGGTCCAAGATGGGGGACAGTCAGCCATGTCGCAGACTGAGCAGACAATGCTTCCTCGGAGGGGTCTTCAGGCCCAGGGATGGTGTGTGCATGGGCACAGGGGTGGGGAAACACGGCGCACCAGCCGGTGGGGGCTTGGGGGTCCCAGACACCAGCAGAGGTGTGGGTGGCGTGGACACCCTGATGCTGGAGTGGAGTGGGGTGCCCAGGAAGGGGGTCACTGACTTTTACAGAAAGCGCCTCCTCCCCCACCCCCCTGCCTCTGGAAGGTGGGGCTCCAGGGAAGAGAAGCCAACCCCGAAGCTCTTACCTCCGGCCAAGCATGATGATGCCCCCGGTCTTGGGGTTGATTCTGCAGTAGTCTCCATGAGCCCAGATACCTGCAAGGACAGCAGAGGCACCTGGTCACCCCGAGGAGAAGGGGCCGTGACAGCCTGCCTGGACAGGCGCTGGATGTAGGTCCGCAGACATCACTGGGGCCCAGAGGCAGCTCTGGTGTGGGGCTGGGGGCCGGAGACAGCCAGACTGTTCCTGCCCCAAGGAACATGCCCTCTAGGGGGGGCTGCTGCCCGGGCAGCTCTGACACAGCCGGTGAGGAGGAACGCAGCTCCTCGGGCACCAGCAAGGACCTGGGAATTCACAGAGGGCAGGACCAAGCTCGGCCAGGCCACTGGGGGTCAACAGGAGTGTCTGGAGACAACCCTGAGCGTAGCACAGGAAAGAATAAGCCATGTCTTGGGAAGCAAGAGTGGGCAGGGGCAGTGGAGGGCACAGGGTGTGCAGAGGTTGGGGCCAGATCTTAGAATGGAATACATAAGCTCATGACCAGGAAGGAGGCTACTGCGCCAGTCCACGTCATGCAGGCTTGAACCAAAGCATTAGCCACATGGACAGAGAGCCGATTAGTAGGTAAAACCCAGGGGATGAGGAGACGGGGAAGAGGAAAGAGCCAGGGGTGACAACAACACAGTGTCAGCAGGCCACGTGTGCAGCTGTTCAGAGAAGGCCTGCACGCTGGGGTGGCACCATGAAGCTGATGGACCAAAGGGATCGAACCCCAGCTTTGGATGTGCCTCTAAGGAGAGAGGTTCCTTTACCACATCCTCCACCAAGGCGCCAAACAGTGAAGAGAAGCCACACGGCCGAGAGTCACCAAGGGAGCACTTCACCAGCTGGGGGCCTCCTCCTGCTGACACCCACCCCCAGCCCTTGATCAGCCACACTGAGGGGAACTGGCTGTCCGTAATCAAAAGCGCATCTCTGCCATTTTGCAGTGCCAGAAGTCATCTGCCGCAGCAGCAGGCTGGCCTCCTGCAATAACGCCCCAAAGATTTCCTGCGATCCGCGAAGGGAAAACAGTAAAGACGCCAGCTTCTGTGTCCTCACTGACAGGTGGCAGCCTCAGAAGGCATCTCTCCCTCCCAAATCTCGAGACACTTCTCCACTCTGTGGCAAGAGCTAACCCAAACAGCTTATGACTCAACAGCTACCTACTCTATTCACGCGTTCATGTGACATCGTGAAGGAGACACTGCCACAAGCCACCACCAAGCCTTCTATGGGGACGAAGGCCAAGGGGACTGTGTACAGGGAGTGCACAGTCCCTGGGAGACAGCTGAAGAGAATGAAATGAGCCCTAAGCTACTTATTCCGATGCAAAAAAAGAGAATTGCAGGCCTTCAGGTCTTTCCTCCTGCCTCCCCAAGCTAGAGAATGAAACCAATTCTTTCTTATTGAACTTTTAAAAGATTCACATACACAAATAAGGGAAAAAAAAAAAATCCACTCCTAGGCTTGCAATTGATGTGCCTGGCTTCTGCAGGAGCACATCTGTATGGCTACTCAGCAAACTGAGTTTATGAATGGCAGCCCTGGAAGATGGGAGCTGCAAGCCTGTGCCGCTCACCTGGGAATCCTTCCTCATTCTGGAACTTCAGTGCCAGCAACAACATACAGTCTTGTTTGCCTGGAGTCAGATCTCCCTTTAATCGGATGGGAAATTTCTGGGTTTTCTGGGCCATCTGTAGTACTGTGCCCTAATTACTGAGACCCCGGAAATGCAGAGAAAAAGGAGGATGTAAATCCACTCTGAAGAAATGTTTTTTGTGAAAACTTCCCTGACACACTTTGATCCCTTGCAAAACCACGCTGAGAGGAGGAATCCACTAGTGGCTGGCTCCAGGGCACCACAGAGGAAGTGGCCTGATGGCAAAACAAAGCCGCAGAAACAATGTCTTCCTTTCTACAGCAGACTGAACAGATTTAGATCATTCTCATTCTTCAAGGCACGGACTTAAGCTTTGAGTCTCCTGGGGGCTGAGGTGAAAGCGGAAATACGGTGGGAACAGGTGACTGCCGATAACAGACCAGGCCTGTTTGGAATGTGGCATCTGCAATGACCTAAATCTTAAGTCTGCTTTTACTTTCTTTTAAAATTTTAAGTTTTTAAAAATAATAAAAAGTGGTTAGGCCTGGTGGCTCATGCCTGTAATCCCAGCACTTTGGGAGGCCAAGGTGGGTGGATCACAAGATCAGGAGTTTGAGACCAGCCTGGTTAACATGGTGAAACCCCATCTCCACCAAAAATACAAAAATTAGCTGGGCGTGGTGGCGCACGCCTGTAATCCCAGCTACTCAGGAGGCTGAGGCAGGAGAAACTGAGATCGTGCCACTGCACCCCAGCCTGGGCAACACAGCGAGATACCATCTCAAAAAATAAAAACAAAAAGCCATAAAGAAAACCAAAATGGGCTCATAATCTCACCACTCATGTAAGCCCTTATTCACACTCATTATTCATTTATTCACACAATCACACATATGTACTTCCTTTTTAAAATTTACACAAGGCCAGGTGCGGTGGCTCATGCTAGTAATCCTGGCACTTCAGGAGGCCGAGGCAGGAGGATTGCTTGAGCTCATGAGTTCGAGACCAGCCTGGTCAACATAGACAGACCTCATCTCTACCAAAAATACAAAAATTAACCAGGCATGGTAGCACACACCTGTAGTCCCAGCTACTCAGGAGGCTGAGGCGGGAGGATCCTTTGAGCCCTGGAGATCAAGGCTGCAGTGCACCGAGCTCACACCACTGCACTCCAGCCCAGGGCCAGATGGAGACCTTGTCTCTAAAATAAAAAAATTAAAATTTACACTAAAGGGATGCTATGTCCTCTGTTCTTAAACTCTCATTTTCACTTACTAACATCCTGAGTATCTTTCCATACCAGCACATGGCCTGTTTACATTTTCACCTGGCATCATTTTTTAAGGTAACGATGTCCATAAACCCACTCCGAGTTGTGGAAAGGAAGGCTTGCTCTTTCTGGGAAATTTCTCTTCACTTGCTTGGTTTTGCCATCACGCCATTTCCTATACAGCCCAAGAATGTCTCAGCGCTGGTGCTTGAGGAATGGTCTAAGTGCAGCTACATTCACCCTGTCCATGATAAACAGCTTCAGATCTCATTATCTGATCTGCCTTTGTCTTTCCATATTTATTCATATCTCTCACCTACACCCAGAAAGTATTGGAGGAAGCTACCTTTAAAACTGACTTCATGATAGGATTATTCAAAGAGAAGCAAAATCTTACCCTAAAGGTAAGAGGACTACAAAAACAAAGCAATGATTTCAGCTCTGAGTTTCCTGGCAGCCTAGGCAAAAATGGAAATATAACACGTCACAAAGTATTTGTCTTCTCCAAGAAGGAATATCAGTTTCAAAAAAAGATTATTCTGAAATTAATCCTGAGAGACATCTATCACATGAACCCTTGCACATGTGACAAAAAAAGGGACAGAAAAGAGAGTTTTCAAAGAGCAATGTTACAGAAGATGAAGGTCTGTCATTTCTTGGATGGATCCTCAAACTGAGATTCTAATCCTTCTGGCCTCTCCTCCCAAGGCAGGAGCCCCTGCCCTCCTCTTCAGGGTCATCTGAAGAGTGTTTCTCTACATCCACTCTTGCTTTTCTGCATTCATCTGTCTGCACAGCTGCTCACGGCAGGAGCCAAGGTGAGGCATAGGTGCAGCAGGTATGCAGTGGAGGCTGAGCCACCCCTGGGGGGATGCCCCACGCTGCTGCAGGAAGGCGCTATTCCAGGCACAGTGGCTTCAACGGTGACACGCAAACACGCAAGGC
This sequence comes from Nomascus leucogenys, assembly GCF_006542625.1. Classification (NCBI taxonomy): domain Eukaryota; kingdom Metazoa; phylum Chordata; class Mammalia; order Primates; family Hylobatidae; genus Nomascus; species Nomascus leucogenys. The sequence goes on along the minus strand of NC_044390.1, from coordinate 92,397,288 downwards.
AGGAAGGATACCTGGCAAATCCTACCACTTGCCGCTTTCTGATTCTCCATACGTGGTCTGTGCTAAACCAGATTACCTTTTGAGAGACTGCAGAAAGCAAGTACTGAGTATAAATAACTCTAGAACAGAAGGCTTGCTAAACGATGAATTACATAGCAGCAATAACTCGAGCCTGCTTATGAAATAAGATTAGAGGGAGGCAGGAATCAGAGCTTTAAATAAAAGACTTCCCTGCTTTGGGGCAAGGCACCACTCAAAAGACGACACCCAAGGGTGTCAGTCTATGTGAGAGTGACGTGTCGGGTTGTAAATCCTTCCACCGCAAAAGCGCTCTTCCTCCAGCATCTCCATGAGGACTGGATGATGGTGAGAGACATGAAGGAAGAGACCCGAGCCAGACACCACTTCCACATGCCACTCCTCTTGAACAGGCAGGCATCACCCTGTTTCAGCGAGTGGGCCCTGTGCCCTCCACCCTCCCACATGCAAACCAGAGGCTCGTGCCAGCTCCCAGCAGCAGGGGCTGGGGCCAAGAGGCTCTGGGCAGAGGTGGCTGAGATTCAACTAAACCAGATTACAGTTGTGCACGATAGCTTCAAGCTGAAGACAACAAGATATTGATCAAAAATTCATTATCTCCCCACTGGCGGAATGAGCTATAAGCAGCTTCTCCAAGCCCTGGTGGGGGAAGGAAGAGGGGAGGGGCACGATGGTACAGAATTAGACACAGAAGGCCCAGCCAAGGCAGAGGCTGGCCAGCTCTGTCTGCATCTCTCCAACCGACCTGGGAATTTGGAGAAATACGCCTTCCTGTACTTGTTGCCGTTCTCATCGTTCCAGAAGTGTGTGGGCTGGCAAGGGATCGGCTTAGTACACACCAGCTCGCCGCTCTCTCCCCAGACCGCCTTTCCTGGTATGGGAGAATTAAAAATAAGCCCAACACACACCACAGCCACACACCCTGGCTGTCTCTCTCTCTTTCTTAAGCTATTACTTATTATGCAATATACCAGACATATACAAAGGTACAGAGATGGTCCATGCCCACACACCTGTCAAGGCAGCCTAACAATGCGTTCCTCCCAGATGAAGTCCCCTTCCTGTGTGCTCCCCAAAATCGCTGTCTCGGACGTAGTGATTTGTTATTCCCATGTGTGTTAACATTTCTGCTCCATCCACACGCATCCCTGAATAGCATATGTCGTCACTCTGCATGCCTTTGAACACACACACGCTGTCCTTCTATGTGTCCCGTGTCTTCCTGTGCTCACTCAGCATGACATCTGGGCTCGTTCGGGCTACTAGGGCTCGCTCTGGTTCATTCATATTCACCACGTGGTCATTCTCCACATGTGATCACAGAGTTTCTTCCTCCCAAAGATGGACATTTCTATTGCTCCCCATTTTGTTTTCCATTACAAATCATGGGGCGCTACAAACATTCTTGCATGGATCACAAGTAAGTCTTCTGGGGGTGGAATTCCCAGATCACAGGGCACGTATGCATCTTCAGCTTCACTGACTCCTCCCACACTGCCCTGCAGAGCAGGTGCACTGAGCCCTGCTCACCCCTCCTAGCACAGCTGGATTTCTAGCTGCCAGGCCCGGCATAGCGGGAGACTATCCCTTCCATGACCAGGTTCTCAGAAGCTCCGAGCTGGCTGCTGCCTGTGTATCCAGCACCAGGGTTCAGATGCAGGGCAACGACCACCCACCTGCCCACTGTTCCTGAGCACACAGCTCTCCATCTGTCCTCCAGCTCGACCCTGACCTCTCAGGGGCTGGGGACCAGAAGCCCGGTGGGTGTTAAACCAAGCTGGGGGGAAAGGACATCACGCTGCAAGTGACAGGGGCCTCCCCTCCAAGGGCTGTTTTGGAGAACTATGACCAAGCAAAGTTACACATCTGAACGCTCCCAAGCTCTCAACTCACGCCTAATCACAGAAAGAAACAGTTGGTGAAGCCATCACCTTCCTCGTTCCACGCCTCCACGGCCATGCCCAGGTTCCGGGCCTGAATCTCCCCTTTATACACAGGAAGAGAAAAATTGTGGCCCATGAAGCAGGAGATGATGTCGGTGCCTCCTGCAAGCAATGGCAAAGGGAGATTCAAAATTCAGAAGCCCAAGACAAATTGTGTTAAATTAGTGAGCAACAAAGGAGAAAGTGCCAAGAGGACAAATATCTACTCTCCTAGACAAATACTGCAACATCCCAGACAGGTGGGGCTTCTTTTCAGGGAGCAGTGGAAGAGGTGACATGGAAATTAGAATGAACCCCCGACATCTGGTGATTGACATTTTGGCCGCGACTGCCTGCTAGAGGATCCGCTAAGTAAACGACCTCCTGTGGTCATGCTGAAATTCAAGACTCAGGATCGCAGAAAATGGAAGCTTTGCCTGTGATACCTACCTGGCAGGCACTGCCTAGACGGACCCGTCACATGGGAAGGCTCGAGCACCATGGTTTATGTGGACTCAATGGTTGGAAAATCAGAAATGTGGCTGGGGCGGTGGCTGACGCCTATAATCCTAGCACTTTGGGAGGCCAAGGTGGACGGATTGCCTGAGCTCAGGAGTTTGAGACAAGCCTAGACGACATGGTGAGACCCCATCTCTACTAAAAATACAAAAAATTAGCCAGGCGTGGTGGCACATGCCTATAATCCCAGCTACTCAGGAGGCCGAGGCACAAGAATTGCTTGAACCTGGAGGCGGAGGCTGCAGTGAGCCAAGATTGTGCCACTGCACTCCAGCCTGGGCAACACAGCAAGATTCTGTCAAAAAAAAAAAAAAAAAAAAAGTTCCCAGCTGCAAGACCGTGGAGTGTGATTTTATTTCTTCCTTCAGGCAGAGAATAAAATGTGATGTCTTCTCTGCCATTTCATGTCACTGACTGATGTGTCCCACAAAAATGAGTGAGTCACGTTTGTTTCTGCAACCGTCAAGATTGAGCAGGGCTCCTGACCTCCTTCCTGCTGCTCACTCTGCTGAGGGGAATGGCTCAGACCCCCCACCTCAGGCCGAGGAACCAACGGTGGGGAGGAAGGCTGGGGGGCGGCCTCAGGCTTCGGGCAAATGGCACCTATTTTTTCTTTTAGACGGAGTTTCGCTCCTGTTGCCCAGGCTGGAGTGCAATGGCATGATCTCGGCTCACCACAACTTCCACCTCCCAGGTTCAAGCGATTCTCCTGCCTCAGTCTCCCTAGTAGCTGGGAATACAGGCATGTGCCACCATGCCCGGCTAATTTTATATAAATGGCACCTCTTAAAGAGGTGCTTTGAGAGTATGTTTTTAAATCACAAGGAGAAAAATCAGAACTACAAATATGTAAAAATAAAATAAAAGTGACCCAGGCCAGGCATGGTGGCTCATGCCTGTAATCCCATCACTTTGGGAGGCCAAGGTGGGAGAATCACTTGAGCTTAGGAGTTCAAGAACAGTCTGGGCAACATGGTGGAACCCCGTCTCTACAAAAAATAAAAAAAACACAGCTGAGCATGGTGGCGTGCACCTGTGGTCCTAGCTACTCAGGAGGCTGAGGTGGGAGGATCACTTGAGCCCAGGAGGTGGAGGCTGCAGTGAGCCATGATCACGTCACTGTGCACTCCAGCCTGAGCAACAGAGCAAAACCCTGTCTTACAAAAAAAAAAAAAAGTGACCCAAAGATTTCTATGGGCAGCAATGGAATCAACTCTTTTTTTTTTTTTGAGATGGAGTCTCGCTCTGTCGCCCAGGCTGGAGCTCAGTGGCGTGATCTCGGCTCACTGCAAGCTCCGCCTCCCGGGTTCACGCCACTCTCCTGCCTCAGCCTTCCGAGTAGCTGGAACTACAGGCGCCCGCCACCACGCCCGGCTAATTTTTTGTATTTTTAAAAGAGATGGGGCTTCACCATGTTGGCCAGGATTGTCTTGATCTCCTGACCTCGTGATCTGCCCACCTTGGCCTCCCAAAGTGCTGAGATTACAGGCGTGAGCCACCGCGCCCGGCCAGAATCAACTCTTAAGTCATGTGAAGGGGAACTGAGGTGTGTACCCTAAACTACATCTGTGTAAAAATGTAAACACACACTCACACACACTCAAGCACACACGCTCACCTACGCACAGAACATCTCTGAAGGGAACAACGTCGGCTTCCTTGGGGAAGGGGGCAGCAGCAATGAGGACACCTTTGTGGACTCTGAATTTTTTTACGACGTGTGTGAACCATTGTCTAAAGCACAACTTTATGTTAAGAAAAAAGTTATGAGAAAAAATGCACTTGGGGGCCAGACACAGTGACTCACGCCTGTAATCCCAGCACTTTGGGAGGCCAAGGTGGGTGGATCACCTGAGGTCAGGAGTTCGAGACCAGCCTGACCAACACGGTGAAACCCCTTCTCTACTAAAAATATAGAAAAATTAGCTGGGCGTGGTGGCACATGCCTGTAATCCCAGCTACTTGGGAGGCTGAGGCATGAGAACTGCTTGAACCCAGGAGGTACAGGTTGCAGTGAGATGAGATCACACCCACTGCACTCCAGCCTGGGTGATGGAGCAAGACTCTGTCTCAAAAAAAAAAAAAAAAAATTTCACTTGGAATCCACATATAATACACCCATATATATACATACATGAGTGTGCACGTACACATCCATATATACCTGTTTTCCACTTGCAAAAATGACCGCACCTTGTAATTCTGCAATCTGATTTTTTCATTCATCATGACCATGTTTCAATGTCCATCAGTGTATTTCATGCACTTCTAATGGCTGCATAAATTAAGACTGTACCCTAAATTATTCAATCAATTTCCTTCTGCCGGGCATACAGGTAGTGTCTACTTTTTTACTTATATGAACAATGTTGCAATATTTGTCCTTCCATACAGTGGATTCTCACTATTTGCGGATTCTATTTTGGGGAATTTGCCTGCTCACTAAAATGTATGTTACACCTCCATATCTATACTCTGGAGCTTTTGCGGTCACTCTCAGACATTGCAGAGCAGTCAAAACCCTAAGTCACCCAGGCACATTCCCACTGAGGTCACACAAGGTGACACAGCCTCCCTGCTTCGCTCTCACACACAGGAGCCTGGGGCAGGGTGGGGCAGGGTGGGGCAGGGTGCTCTGTTCCCGGGCGTGGCATCCCAGCTGTGGCACCTGACAGTGGGGCAGCCTTGGGCAAGTCACTGAATGCTTCTGAACTGCATTTCCTCTTTTGCAAAATAAAAAATGTAGAACCTACCAAGATGTATTGTTTTGGATTTTAAGACTATAATCGATGTGAGAGGTGTGTGTGTGTGGATATAAATATATTTCCCCCAGGAGCAAGGGTTCTGTATGGGCTCAGTGTTCACAGTGACTTTGTGGAACATCACTGCCTCAGATCATGAGAAGGGACCGTGCGTATTGGCTGCCCAGCGGACCATGTCCTTGGGATGAATCCAAGCACTGGGCAGAGGTGTGCATAACTCATGGGGCCGGCGGGGATGGCTGGAAGGACCGTCCCCGCCGGGGCCATACCTGAGATGGAGCCCAGGAGGATGCTGCTCTTGACGCACCTGTAGACATACTCGTAGCTCTGGGCTTTCAGTGGGGAGCCAGTGGACAGGATCGTATGGAGCATCTGGAGACTGTGGGTTTCCACTGGGGTGCAGAATCACCAAAAGATTAAAACTAAACCCAGTGCCTGAAGCCTTACTCGCAAGCAGGAAATAGGATGGATTTAATTTCCTTGATTGGCAGTATAGGGAATGAGTATTAAAGAGGCACACTCACCCGGCTTCATGGCCTTCTCTTCCAGCACCGACAGCCACTTGGCCCCGGTTACCAGGACAGTGATGCTAGGGTGCAGGCGGGAAAGAAAACACCTGAACTATTCAAGGCTTTCGCACCAAAGCTTTCTAAAGTTAGTGATTTATTTCTGACAAGTTTGCAAAACCCAAGAGAGAGCAGTTTTCTGGGTTGAACTCATACTTTCTGTTTACTCAAGTCTGAGTCACGGCACCTGCCTTGCTCACAGGTGCACCTGACTGACTGCTCTTTACGCCGATTCCAGCATGCAGGGCCAGCTCCCTTTACCGCAAGGCTTCATATAAAACAGTCGCTCACCCGAACCCATTATCTTCCCAACTGCAGAGTATTGTATCTTGGGGGACCAAAGGAGGCCATAAAATCAAGTCCCCTCAAATTCCATCCTCACACATTCACTCACCAATGAAGAGAGGGCTACAGAATTACTATTATCATTTTTTTAGACAGGGTCTCCTTCTGTTGCCCCAAGCTGGAATGCAGTGGTGCAATCACAGCTCACTGCAGTCTCCAACTCCTGGGACCAAGTGATTTTCCCACCTCAGCCTCCCAGGCAGCTAGAGCTACCGGTGTATGCCACCACGCCCAGCTGAGAGACAGGGTCTTGCTATGTTGCCAGGCTGGTCTTGAACTCCTGGGCTCAAGTGATCCTCCTGCTTTGGCCTCCCAAAGTGCTGGGAGAATTCTTTCTTTGTTAATACATGTGCCATACTTGAAACTCTCCACCCATCCCCTTTTCTTAAACAAGTTCACGTTTTTTTGAAACTTAGAAAAGTGCAGCTCTTCTTGAACGTTCAGAATCCACCGTTCTATGCATTTGTGCTCACAGAACGACACAAGCTGCTGAATATACATCACTGCATTTTCAAGGGCAGCCCTGTCTAATATGCTATTTCCTTCCTCAGCTTTTCCTCCAGCCAGGCGGCCCTTCACATGTAAACTCAGTCGGTCCAACTAAAGAACACTGTTCTCTTCGGGGCCTAGAGGAGGCTGTGAGATTCAGACTCTTCTGGGTCACTGGGCAGTAGAACCTCAGTCCTGCACATTCGGTGGAGAGACTCATGCCAGGGAAGACTGTCATGGCACTTGCTGTCTGAAGCCACGAGGCAACATGGCACAGAACATCCCGGAATTCAGGGCTGGCTGAGCTGGGCGTGGCTAAGGCAATGGCAGGGTGGGTCTCCCTCCATGCAAGGAGGCAGGTTACCATGGTCCTTCCACCTCCCACACCTTCGTTCTCTTACTTCCCCAGACCCACCCTGCCACCAACAAAGCCACCACTGTACCCTAGAGATGGCTGGAGTTTTGGGGGAGGGAAACTAGCTCCTCCCACCGTCCCCCATGCTTCTTTCATAAACTCAGAGTTTGATTAACTACTTCAACTTCATAGCCAAGGATTAAGGTGTCACTTCCTTTGCAAGTATCACTAACAGAGGATGGAGACCTCATGACTCTAATGGTGATCACCCGGCCCTGAGCATCAGTGACCTCCTCCAGCTACAGGTACAAAGCTCTCCAATCAACAGCCACGCCCAAACAACACATGGGTTTTGTGCAATCCCCCCACTGCCCACCCACAGAAAACTTGAAGGCTTTCTGTGGTTCTAAAGCGCATCTAAGTGCAGGCAAGACTCTGCAAACCCTGATCTTGGTGAGGCTCCGCCAGCACTCAGAGGTGGTGCTCTCCGGCCTGTGAGTCACAGCCCTGCTTGTCTGAAGACGCGGCAAAGTCCTCCATCTATCTCCAGGGTGCACGTAAGACAGTTAGGAAATGCAACACCATTCAGCTCTTGGAAGCACAGAAGCCCACCTGCGGGCACTCATGCCACATCTTATTTCTAGCCAGTACTGTAGGGGTCGCTGCACCAAAGCATGAGACAGTCTCAGGGCCCTAAACCGTTGGGACCTGGTGCCTGCGACTGCCCAGAGCCCTGTGCGGAGCCAAGTGTGGATCAGCCCACAGGCAGCCCCTCCAGGGTCGCCACTGTGCCTGTGGGCTCCAGCAACCTCAGTCTCTCAGCTTCTGCCCCTACCCCTGCCCCGGCAATGCTCTCTTCACTCAGGTGCTACACTGCCTTTTTTTTTTTTTTTTTTTTTTGAGTTGGAGTCTCTCTGTGTCACTCAGGCTGGAGTACAGTGGGGCGATCTCAGCTCACTGCAACATCTGCCTCCAGGGTTCAAGTAATCCTCCTGCCTCAGCCTCCCAAGTAGCTGAGATTACAGGCCTGCGCCATCACACCTGTCTAATTTTTGTATTTTTTGTATTTTTAGTAGAGATGCGGTTTCGCTATGTTGGCCAGGCTGGTCTCGAACTCCTGACACGGTGATCCGCCCACCTCAGCCTCCCAAAGTGCTGGGATTACAGGCGTGAGCCACCACGCCTGGCCTACAACACTGCCCTTTTAATAACATGAACCAGATCAGTGTTCTCCTGATTCAGTGTCCACTGCTGTTCCATTCCACTCAGGGAAAAACTCACCCTCCAAGCAGCCCCAAAAGTCCCCACCCCTCTGACCCCTGCTCCTGCCCCCAGCCCCGCATCAGCCCTTCACACTCAGGCCACAGGAGGTCCCTTCCAGCTTCCACAACACATGGATCTTAGGCCCATCTCCTCACGGTTCCCTCTGCCTGAAGAACACATCTCCCGTCCTGCAAAAGGAGTTCCTGAACCTTTCGGCCTCAGCCCAAATGCCAAGACCTCTCGAGGACTCCCTGACCCCAGGTCTCTGACAGCACTCCTCAGAGCCTGAGGTTGGTCTCTTTTCCTTACCTTCCCCCTCCCAGTGCCAGCCCCATGAGGACAGAGCGTGCTGGCCCCTGGTCACTGCTGTGTGGCCCCCAGGACCCAGCAGGGAGCTTGGCTCAGAGCACGTAGTCCAGCACAGACGGGGTGCAGATCCCGGCAAAGTGCTACCCAACCCATGCACTTCCTTAGAAGGACAAGCCTGCTCGCCCGCGAGGCCCCTGCCCTCTAGAACCATCTTAGACAATGGCCCCATTCAGAGACGGGCAAAACCGGGCAACCTAGACAACATCCACACCTGCCCCGCTACTAACAAACTGGACAAAGTCCCCGGGGTCCTGGCCCTAATTCTATCCAGAATAGTCCCCTCACTAGAACCCAGAAACACACCCCCGTGAAGAAGAAAATTCATCTTTTAAAATTATCTTGTCTGTGCCTACAAAATAAAGGCTCTTTGATCGAATGTGTCAATAAGGCTGGGAGCTGACATGCTGGTAATCAACAGAGATCTCACCCCACATTTACTAACAGACATGGGTTTTAATCAGAGGAACTGAGACAGCATCACGAGGACTCTGCCTGTCCCACACGCCTCTTGCCACAAAACAGGGTTTGCCATAACTGCTTTCAACTGTTGCACAATATTCAGTTTCCAGGAGGTGGACAGAACTGAGCTGAAGTGTCCTGCCCCACCCAGCACCCACTCCCTCTCACTGCTGGTGGCGACCAGTGCAGTGGTTTAAAGCCTGCATCCTTCCGAGAGCCCCTCACCCGCAGCCCCTGCCCGGGTGCCAAGTTACACCTGCCTCACCAAACTGCACAGGACGCTCTCCCAGAGGGGCGAAGGCCACACCCAGAGGGAGCCCTGCAACAGCACGACCACACCTCAGTCAGCCTCAGTGCTCTGGCCAACCCAGGGCCCGTGATTATGGCACGGAACCAGCCACCGTGCTGTGAACACTCGCACATGTACGCGTGTACACAGGCACATGCACACATACACAAGGCACACATGCACCCACATGTACAGCAAACATTCACAGCTGCATGCACACGCGCACACATCCGACACCTATACACGCACACACATCCATGCACTCACTTGCACTCACACATGTATGTGCACATACTCATGCACATACGCACTCCCATGCTCCCTTTCACATGATCACGCTCCATGCACGCGCACACACACTTTCACATACACTTTTGTGCACACACGCAGACTCACACCCATGCACACACAGAGCAGGGTCGCCCTGGGACGCTTCATCGCTGGATCTCATTAGCACCGGGCCCCACTGATGTACATTTCCCTCTCCACCCCTCCTCCAGTAACCCCCGACCCAGTGCCTGCCTCCCCAACACACCAATAGAAGTTCCTCCACGTGGAGCCTGGCTTAAGGGTAAAAGGGTAAAGATTCTAAAGCCATCTGAAGTTCCCGGGGATTTGATTAACCTTTTGCTGGAAACAATCTCATTAGGAAATAGCCTTCCTCACTAAGATTGTGAGCCAAATGTCAGGATTTAAATATTACCCAGGCCAAGTTATATTTAAAATGTTTAATGGCCAAGGATTTAAAAACATGAGTGGCTCCTGATCCCCCCATGAACAGATTCGATGTAATTAGGACATTTCAGAGCATGGTTGTTTCTGGGCCCCTGGAGCTCTGGCAACTTCTATATTCTTATCTCTGGAAACACTGTCATTAGGCCAAGGGTGACCAAGACCACAGTGGCCAGAACACGCCAGCCAGTTGTGATTAATTCATCAGCAAAGTGCTGACGAGACTGGATCTCATGATGCCTTCTAATGATGATGATGAGAAGGAGTTGGGGTCGGGGCGGGGAGGGGGGGCGGGCAGGGACCACTACACCTATCCCCATTTGCAGAATTCTCAGGCACCAGGAGGGTACCCAATGTGTCTCTCCTAACTGGCTCCCGCCTCTGCTCATGGAATTCCTGTCTACCATCCAGCCAGGGCCACAGGAAAGAAGTGACCACCTCCAGGGGCCCCAGGAAGCACTCAGTGCAGTTATGATGAGGTGAGGAAGACCCTAGAAGACAGGTGGCCGCCAGCCCCTGGGGACGGCTAGGGACAAACAGGGCTCTCCTCCTGCCAATGGGCTCAGGAGAAAGGTGGCAGAAAATCCAAATGCAACGCAGTCCCCCAGTCACAGGTTCTGCACCCACCCCTCATGAACTTATCCACACACCTCCCCTGTGCATTCAGCCTTCACCTCACTTCATCTCTGATATGTTTTAGCTGTCCCCACCCAAATCTCATCTTTAACTGTAGCTCCTATAATTCCTATGTGTCGTAGGAGGGACCCAGTGGGAGGTAACTGAATCATGGGGGCAGGTTTTTCCCGAGCTGTTCTCTCCACAGTGAAAAAGTCTCACAAGATCCGATGGTTTTATAAAGGACAGTTCTCCTGCACACGCTCTCTTGCCTGTTGCCAGGTAAGACGTGCCTTTGCTCCTCATTCACTTTCCATCATGATTGTGAGGCCTCCCCAGTCATGTGAAACTCTGAGTCCATTCAACCTCTTTTTCTTTATAAATTACCCACTGTTAGGCATTTCTTCATAGCAGTAGGAAAATGGATGAATACAATCTCACTCCTGAGTCTGCAGAACCTGTGTGAAACAGGACTCTAAGCGACCCTCAGTTTTCCTCCTTTTGCTGGGAAATGCCACAACTAGAGAAACAAGATGAATGCACAGTACGATGACTGCAGCTGACAATGCCGTACTATGTAATAAGCGCTGGAACTTTGCTAAGAGAGTCCATTTCAGGTGCTCTCCTTGCTAAAAACAAACAGGTAACTGAGAGGAGATGCAAATGCGAATCTGCCTGACTGCCGTACTCATTTCACTATGTGTATACACCGCAAAATACCATGCCGCGTGCCTTATGATACAATTTTTACTAAAAAATAATCTTAAAAATAGAAATAGATTCTTAAAAGAAATGAGATCGCATGCTGCCTGTAGGATTTTTCTCAGCCCTCACTCTGGAGGGAAGAGCCCTGGCCCTTGGTGTCCCTCCCTCTTCACCTTCTGCTTCTGGCACCTCCCATGCCCTCCTCTTGGAGAGGAGGCGTCCACAAAGGCAGAGCATGCCGGAGGCGCCCCGACCATGGTAGAAGGCAGGCACGGCTCTGCATCTGATCCCAAGGAGCCTTCCTGGTGCTGCCTGTCCCTTGCTTTGAGCATGGCATCTTGGTACCTACCCTATCCTGTCAACCAGGTCCCAGAGCACGTTGGGCGTGGGCACCAGGGGGGAGCCATCGTACAAGACTATGGCCGCTCCTGTGGCCAGAATGGACACCATCCAGTTCCACATCATCCAGCCGGCCTGCAAAGATAGGAGGGGTGCGGCTTCAGCGGGTGCTAGGCAGCTCCCCCGAGCACTGCCCCCTCAGCTTCCCGTGTCCCTGAGAAACCACCTAAGATGGAGTCACAGGTTGGCGCTAACTGCCCATTTCAAATGCAGGACACTCTGGCCCAGCAACTGCACATCTGAGAGTGAATCGCACAGACATATTCACACATGTGCATGAAGACGCGTCACAGAACATCTGTTGCACCCTTGCTGGTGACAGAGACGAAGCAATGTAGGTGTTATCGACACGAGCAAGGCCACAGGAAGTGCACACTTGCTACTGACACTCCTACACAGTCACTGAACCCACATGAGGCATTCCCAACAGCACCTGACCCCCAGCAGCATGACGGCAGCCATTGCGCAGCCATGAAACAGAATGAGGTCTGGACTGACACGGAACCATCCCCAAGACATTGTTCATCCATGATGAATGGTGTCGGGAACCTGCCTCCCATCCACCACAGCCTAGTGCCGTCCCCAAATCATGCGGGCTACAGTGACCCAAAACCAACGTCCCCTGGAAGGCCCACCCACACCTACTTCCCATGCACAAAGGCAGAGGGCACAAGGACACAGCCAAAGGTCTCCATTTAGTTGAGTTGCTTTCTTCTTCTTTTTTTTTTTTTTTCCCCTGAGACAAGGTCTCACTCTGTCACCCAAGGCTGGAGTGCCATGGCACAATCAGAGCTCACTGCAGCCTCGACCTCCTAACCTCAAGTGATCCTCCTGCCTCAGCCTCCCATGTAGCCGGAACCACAGATGTGAGCCACCACGCCCAGCTAATTTTTTTATTTTTTGTAGATGAGGTCTCACTTTGTTGTCCAGGCTAGTCTTGAACTCCTGGCCTCAAGGGATCCTCCTGCCTCAGCCTCACGAAGTGCTGGGATTACAGGCATGAGCCACCACACCTGTCCATTGAGCTGCTTTCTCAACAAAGAGGAAACCAGTGCCTGGAAGCCCCGAGCAGCATAGCATTCCTGGCCACCTCATTGTCCAACAAAGCTGCTAAAAGTTGAGTCAAGGCCTGGTGGCTCACACCTGTAATCCCAGCATTTTGGAGGGCAAGGTGGGAAGATCACTTCAGCTCAGGAGGTTGAGACGGGCCTAGGTAGGTAACACAGTGAGACCTGGTCTCTATGGAAAAACAATTTTTTTTTTTTTTTTTTTTTGAGACGGAATCTCACTCTGTCACCTAGGCTGGAGTGCAGTGGCACAATCGTGGCTCACCTCCTGGGTTCAAGTGATCCTCTCACCCCAGCTTCCCAAGTAGCTAGGATTACAGGTGCCCACCACCACACCTAGCTAACTTTTTTGTTTTTTTAATAGAGACAGGGTTTTTCCATGTTGGCCAGGCTGGTCCCGAACTCCTGACCTCAAGTGATCCACCTACCTCATCCTCCCAAAGTGTTGGGATTACAGGCGTGAGCCACTGTGCCTGGCCTCCAGAAAAAAAATTTTTTTAATTAGCCAGGCATGGTGGAGGCTGAGGTGGGAGGATCACTTGAGCCCAGGAGTTTGAGGCTGCACTGAGCCATGATCACCATTGCACTCTACCTTGAGCAACAGTGAGACTGTCAAAAGAAAACAAGAAAGGCAAAGGGAAAAAGGGGGACAAAAGGCAAAGGGAAAATGGGAAAGGAAGGGAGAGGTAGGGAGGGGAAGGGAGGGAAAGGAAGGGGAAGGAAGCGAGGGAGGGTGGGTCACAGTATAGGCTGGGCCCAGGGCTGCAGGACATGAAACAACTGCCACCAAGGCTGCTGTTAGAACCCAGGTGGGGAGGCCGGGCGCAGTGGCTCACACCTGTAATCCCAGCACTTTGGGAGGCTGAGGCGGGCGGATCACAAGGTCAGGAGTTCAAGACCAGCCTGCTCAACATGGTGAAACCCCAACTCTACTAAAAATACAAAAAATTAGCCAGGCGTGGTGGCGCACACCTGTAGTCCCAGCTACTCAGGAGGCTGAGGCAGAAGAATAGCTTGAACCCAGGAGGTGGAGGTTGCAGTGAGCCAAGATCAAGTCACTGCACTCCAGCCTGGGTGACACAGCTAGACTTCCTCTCAAAAAAAAAAAAAAAAAAAAAAAAAAACTCAGCACAGAAGCACCACCCAGGACCTGTAGCTAGATCATTGTGGAAGCTCTTGATGTTTTGAGTTCTCCTCCTCTGGGTAAAATACACTTCCTTTAACTTGTCCTAACCTTCTGTCTGTCAGTGCTCAGCAAGGGCAGGAAGGCCTCCAACACCTTGAGTTGAGTTCTGGTTTCAGGGAATGGACTCTACGCTGCTGAGGCAGGGTGGGCGGAGGAGGGGACCCAACTCGACACTGTGCGCTGGGGAAGCCCTCACCACAGAGCAGCACAGGCAGCGCCCCAGGTAAGCCCTTACCGGGGCGCAGCACGGCCGGCGCCAGGGGAAGCCCTTAGCATGTGTCATGGGCCGGTGCCCAGGAAGCCCTTACTGAGAGGTGACAGCGTGCTGGCAGTCCTCACAGCCCTCGCTCGCTCTCAGCACCTCCTCTGCCTGGGCTCCCACTTTGGCGGCACTTGAGGAGCCCTTCAGCCCACCGCTGCACGTGGGAGCCCCTTTCTGGGCTGGCCAAGGCGGGAGCCGGCTCCCTCAGCTTGCGGGAAGGTGTAGAAGGAGAGGCGCGAGCGGGCAGCGGGGCTGCGCGCAGCGCTTGCGGGCCAGCTGGAGTTCCGGGTGGGCGTGGGCTTGGCGGGCCCCTCACTCAGAGCAGCCGGCCAGCCCTGCCGGCACCGGGCAATGACGGGCTTAGCACCCGGGCCAGTGGCTGCGGAGGGTGTACTGGGTCCCCCAGCAGTGCCAGCCCACCGGCGCTGCGCTCAATTTCTCACCGGGCCTTAGCTGCCTTCCCACGGGGCAGGGCTCAGGACCTGCAGCCCGCCATGCCTGAGCCTCCCACCCCCTCCATGGGCTCCTGTGCGGCCTGAGCCTCCCCGACGAGCGCCACCCCCTGCTCCACGGCACCCAGTCCCATCGACCACCCAAGGGCTCAGGAGTGCGAGCACACGGCACGGGACTGGCAGGCAGCTCCACCTGCAGCCCCGACGCAGGATCCACTGGGTGAAGCCCACTGGGCTCCTGAGTCTGGTGGAGATGTGGAGAACCTTTATGTCTAGCTCAGGGATTGTAAATACACCAATCAGCACCCTGTGTCTAGCTGAGGGTCTGTGAATGCACCAATCGACACTCTGCATCTAGCTGCTCTGGTGGGGCCTTGGAGAACCTTTATGTCTAGCTCAAGGATCGTAAATACACCAGTCGGTACTCTGTATCTAGCTCAAGGTTTGCAAACACACCAATCAGCACCCTGTGCCTAGCTCAGGGTTTGTGAGTGTACCAATCAACACTCTGTATCTAGCTGCTCTGGTGGGGCCCTGGAGAACCTTTGTGTCCATACTCTGTATCTAACTGATCTGATGGGGACGTGGAGAACCTTTATGTCTAGCTCAGGGATTGTAAACACACCAATCAGCACCCTGTCAAAACAGACCACTCGGCTCTACCAATCAGCAGGACGTGGGTGGGGCCAGATAGAATAAAAGCACGCTGCCCGGGCCAGCAGCGGCAACCCGCTCGGGTCCCCTTCCACACTGTGGAAGCTTTGTTCTTTCACTCTTTGCAATAGATCTTGCTACTGCTCACTCTTTGGGTCCATGCTGCTTTTATGAGCTGTAACACTCACCGCGAAGGTCTGCAGCTTCACTCCTGAAGCCAGCGAGACCACGAGCCCACCGGGAGGAACGAACAACTCCAGACGCGCTGCCTTAAGAGCTGTAAAACTCACCGCGAAGGTCTGCAGCTTCACTCCTGAGCCAGCGAGACCACGAACCCACCAGAAGGAAGAAACTCCGAACACATCCGAACATCAGAAGGAACGAACAACTCCAGATGCGCCACCTTAAGAGCTGTAACACTCACCGCGAGGGTCCGCTGCTTCATTCTTGAAGTCAGTGAGACCAAGAACCCACCAATTCCAGACACATTACCACGTGCCATGGGCCGGCGCCCGGGGAAGCCCCTACTGTGGTATAGCATAGACCAGCACCTTGGGAAGCCCTTATCACGGTGAAGCACAGGCCAGCACCCGGGCAAGCCCTTACCGTGGTGTAGCACAGGAGGATGTCACTGCTGGTCATGTTGCCGTGCAGCAGGTGCTCCTTCAGATGCTGGATGAGGGTGCCCTGCAGGGGAGACACGGGGGAGCGGGTGCTCTCTGTTAGGCATACAGTACCAGGAACCTGGTACCTGGTCCACGTGCTGCTCAGATGCTGCCAGGAAGAAGCCCCAGCAGATCCCCATTTTCTTTCCTGGGAGAAGCAGACTTTGGAGGCTCCCCCCCTCCAATGGATCTCCATGTGATGAGCCATGGACCATGTCCCTCTGCCCCGAGAGCTGAGCGTGGCTTGTAGTCTGGAGAGGAAAACCCTGACACTCCGGTCTGCCCTCGAGCTCTCGGTGCCCAGGACATCAAGGGCACCACGGAGGCCCACCATCTTCAGGCAGAAGAGAAGTGACCCTGAGAAGAGAGTCAACGGGCAAAAGACCAGGGCCTAACCCTCCAGGACGGGTGCTAGCCCAGCCTCATGGGGGACAGGGAACAGGGGGGTGAGGGGGACGTGGTGAGAGTGGGGCACCGGCAACGGAGCAAGACTGTAGCTGGGACTCACGTTCGAGATCGGATTTCAGGAATGCCTCAGCTGAGGGGACAGCACAAGACCCTGCTTCTGGCTAAAACACCCAAGCAGGCCCGCTCCCTCCCACCCACTATGCCCTATTACCTTTTAATTTTGGTGCTTAATAGGCAATATATTTGCACGGTCCAGAACTCTGAAGCAGATACTAGGAAAATCCATCTTCTCTCCCTGTCCTGTACCCAGTTCTCCCCAGAGGCAGCCAGTCCTAGCAGTTGCCTGTGAATGTCTTTCTTGCTGATGCCAGCACATAGTTATTAATGCCATTTTGTTCATTGTGACACAGTGTCCTGCACTTTGCCTTTCCCACCTAACAGCACACCTGGGAGATCTTCCTTGGCATGCCAGGAGCTCCCTCATGTCTGTTTACAACTATATAATCTTTCACTGCCCAGAACACACTTGTTCCAAGCAACTCTGTATGTCCAGCAGGGGCAGGGAGGAGAGGAAGCTTCCCATCGCCAGGCACAACCCAGAGAGCAGAGCCAGTGGCCCCTGCACCCGTCAATCCACGCTCCCAGCCTCGGTTTTCCTATCTTTCCAATGGATCTCGTACAAGATCCTGAGGAAAGACAGTGATGCTGCTCCTTCAGTGACCACTGCCCTTCAGTCTGGTCCACCAATGTGAGCCTCTGCCTCATGACATGGGTGCTCCTGGTTGTGGAGGGCCTAGAGGGCTGAAGCAAGGACTTGTGTATTAAACCCCAGCCATGAAGGCCCTCATCATACCCAAGGGAAAAGCTTCCAAAAGCCAGTTGCAGGAGATGATCCCCTTTAAGAGCTCACCAGGAACAATCCTATCCAACACAGGCTCCCATTCAGGAGCCACAATTCTTATTCCAGAGTCCATCTCAAACAGGCAACCACCACCTAACCCACAAACAGCAGCAAGTGAAGCCTCCAGAGACTGCCAGGCAGACGGGCAGACACTGCCTGACATGGTTTGGCTCCATGTCCCCATCCAAATCTCATCTTGAATTGTATTCCCATAATCCCCACATGTTGTGGGAGGGACAAGGTGGGAGGTAATTGAATCACGGGGGCAGTTTCTCCCATCCTATTCTCATGGTAGCGAATAAGTCTCATGAGATCAGATGGTTTAAGGGGAAACCCATTTCATTTGATTCTCATTCTCTCTTTGCCTGCTGCCATCCATGTAAGATGTGACTTGCTCCTCCTTGCCTTCTGCCATGATTGTGAGGCCTCCCCAGCCACATAGAACTGTTAAGTCCATTAAACCTTTCTTTTGTAAATTGCCCAGTCTCAGTACGTCTTTTTTTTTTTTTTTTTTTTTTTTTTTTTTTTTGACAGAGTCTCGCTCTGTCACCAGGCTGGAGTGCAGTGGTGCGATCTCGGCTCACTGCAACCTCCACCTCCCAGGTTCAAGCGATTCTCCTGCCTCAGCCTCCCAAGTAGCTGGGACTACAGGTGCACACCACCACGCCCAGCTAATTTTTTTAGTTTCAGTAGAGACGGGGTTTCACCATGTTGGCCAGGCTGGTCTCGATCTCTTGACCTCATGATCTGTCCACCTTGGCCTCCCAAAATTCTGGGATTACAAGGGTGAGACACCACGCCCAGCCCTCAATATGTCTTTATCAGCAGCATAAAAACAGACTAATACACTGCCCTTTTCTGCAGTCCCCCAAGGCTGCCTCCAGGCTCTGGAAGCTGAGCTGCAGGGTGCAGTTTAACAAGAATCCCCAAGTCATGGTCAAGAGACAGCCTCCCCTTCCCTTCCCCAGGCACTCAAAAGCTTCTTAGAAAGTTACATGACAATCTGTTCTCCTGCACAGTGGGTAGGCAATAATTTGGGGGTGACGAACTTTTCAGGAACTGTCTCCATGAACTAAATCTTTCCACGAATCCACTTAAAGGACAGGGAACTCTGATTCTAGGAGCCTGTGGCAAATCCCTCTCCCACTTTCTTTTTCACTTAAAATCAGCACTTAACTCTACAGCTTCACTCACATGGTCTGCTGAGAGCACAGCGGAGCTACAAGCCCACCTTCGTTCAGTGGTTCATTAGCCTCATTCTCTCAGATGGCACAAAACAAACGATGGGCCCTCCTCCTCTCTCAAGAATTTCTCTGTGTGAATCTTAACTAGTTACATCCATCGTTTTTCCCTTAATTCTTAAATATTTATGGTCAAGTCTGAATGCTTTCCCTGAGGGTAAGGCAGCGTAAACAGTTTCCTGGGTCTCAGCGCAGGAGAGTAATTTCATGTAAAGGAAGAGAAAGGGGAGCCACTTTCTGACACCTTTCACAGACTTAGGAAACGCAAACCAACAAACCAGTAACAGAACCCCACCCCACTAAATCGGGACGATTATGAGCAGCCCTAGGACTCTGGCCTGTGTTGCCTCACTGTTTTCAAGTTTGTGGTCAAGATAACTCTAGAAAACGAGCAAGATGCTTAGTCACTTCTCCAGAGATGCAAGAGCCCAGTGAAGATGGAGTACATATAATTTTTCCTGATTTTTCCACACTCTAAATATACCAGGCATGACCATTTTATGAGCAAGCTATATTATATCTAATACATTTGTATGCTCCCCTTAAAAAATGACATGCAGTATGCAAAGAGCACTAAAAATAAAAGTACAGTTACACATTTCCATTTTTCCTAAAATGTCTTGTTTGGCCACATACACCTGCCCCCGCCCCGACCCTTGTCTGCAAGATTTCTAAAAATGCTCATCTCGGTGGCTCATTAACAGACCTACACCCAGGTACACCAGGGCTGACCTTTCACAGGGAAAATGTGATTCCAACTACACCTTAGTCTGTGAACACACCCCGACTGGCTTTCATAAAATCAGATGATTTGAGCAACAGGACAGCTCACTGCCTGCAAAGAGGCAACTTGGTTGAGCCAGTGTAACTGCTAGAAATAAGGCCTTTGCCCCCCACCACTGACCTCAGCCCCTCGCTCCCACCCCCGGGTTTCTTGAGAATTAACCTGCTGTGCGTGGACAGGCTCTTGAACCTTCGGATCTATTTCACAGCCTGCAACAAGACCTTCAGTGAATCCAGATCTAGGTGATGATGAAACCACACTGACTCCTTTCCACATTCTGATGAAAATACTCTGTAAAAAGCCTAATAGGGCTTTCAAATGATTCCAATGTAAATGTTTCCTTTTTATGGAAGGGATTCAAACTGCTTCTAGGTAGAGGGAACATCTGTAAAAGCTAAATGAGCTAGAATAAGGGAACTTGTATATTTCCTTTTCAAATGCCACTGTCTTATCAAGCAAAGGTTTCTCCACTTGGAGAATTCTCTTCTTCTGAGTTTGGGGGGAAAAGTGGTGATCAGAAGGTTTGACCAAGATACGGTGGATTTTTCTCCTCCCTATGGGCTGAGCCAACTGAGAGGGAAATGGGGAAATGAGCTATGGGGAGAGCTGAAGAGCTGGCCCAGAGGAGAGCCTAGAGCAGCGTGAGGGCGAGAGCCACGGCGTGGAGCAAGCATCCTGACTCCCACAGACTGGCCCAGAAGTCTGAGTGCAAGGTAAGGATTCGGCCGAGTCAGGAAGAAGCTCTCTTATCAAGGCCAGGGGCAGAGGAGGATCAGAGGAAGTGAGATGTGATAGCAGTTATTAGAAAAGCACTACATTCAGCTGGGTGTGATGGCTCACGCCTGTAATCCCAGCATTTCGGGAGGCCAAGGAGGGCGGATCACGAGGTCAGGAGTTGGAGACCAGCCTGGCCAACCTAGTGAAACCCCATCTCTATTAAAAATACAAAAAAAAAAAAAACTTAGCCAGCCGTGGTGGTGGGCGCCTTTAATCCCAGCTACTCAGGAGGCTGAGGTAGGAGAATCGCTTGAACCCGGGAGGCAGAGGTTGCAGTAAGCCAAGATTGCGCCACTGCACTCCAGCCCAGGTGACAGTGCCAGGACTCCATCTCAATTAAAAAAAAAAAAAAAAAGCAAAGCACCACATTGACCCAGGCATTTCATTTCTGAAGAGTGGCCTAGTGAAATCACAGAAATGAAATACACTAACGTTGTATCCCCCCCGATAGATGCACGGAGAAGAACACAACATCATTTCCAGCGTGTTCCCACCAAAGCTGCATCACCTGGACCTAACCACGAGGAGACACCAGGCAGACCCAAACACAGCCATTCTGCCAAACCAGGAGCCTGGGCGCTTCGAAAATGTCAGTGTCACGAAAGACGAAGAAGCCCGAGGAGCTGCTCCAGACATGCACGAGACCTGACGACTGACGTGCCACCGCCCGAGCTGCTAGGACACTACTGGGAAACTGGCGACCTGAATGTGGACCGTAGATGAGGGGGTGGCACTGCACCAACGCCAACCTTCCTGAATTTGATGAGCGCGCTACACACTCTTCTGTAAGAGAATGCTCTTGTTCTTGGGAGATATGTGCTGAAATATTAAAGAGTGAAAGATCATTGTGGCTCCAACATACTCTCAACTGGTTCAACAAAAAGCAAAATAACAACGTGTGTATATACGCTGAGAGAGAAAGAAGGCGTAAGTGGCTTTTAGGACATGTTAAAAATGGATGTTGACATCAGGCACAGTGGCTCATGCCTGTAATTCCAGCACTCAGGAGGCCAAGGTGAGAGCCCATGAGTTCATGACCAGCCTGGGGAACATAGCAAAACCCCATCTCTACAAAAACAAAAAAGTAGCACGTGCCTGTAGTCCTAGGTACTTGGAAGACTGAGGTGGGAGGATCGCTTGGGCCCAGGAGGTAGAGGTTGCAGTGAGCCATGATCACACCACCTGTACTCCAGCCTGTACAACAAAGTGAGAAACTATCTCAAAACAAAACCAAAAAAAGGACGTTGAAAATATTAAAGACAGAATGTTCGCAATGGAAGAATCCAGCTGAAGGGTACCATGGAGCTTACTATTCTTGCAGCTTTTCTAGAGGTTCTCTAGGTATTTTATTTTTTTCAAAAATAAAAGGTTTGGTTGAGCATGGTGGCTCACATCTGTAATCCCAGCACTTTGGGAGGCCAAGGCAGGTGGAATACATGAGCCTAGGGGTTTGAGTCCAGCCTGGGTAACGTGGCAAAACCCGGTCTCTAAAAAAAAAAAAAAAAAAAGCCACAAAAATACAAAACAAACAAACAAACAAAAACAGTAGGGCATAGTGGCACATGCCTATAATCCCAGCTACATGGGAGACCGAGGGGGGAGGACTGCTTAAGCCCAGGAGGCAGAAGTTGCAGTGAGCCAAGATTACACCACTGCACTCCAGTCTGGGTGACAGATCAAGACTCCATCTCAAAATAAAATAAAATAAAATAAAAGGTTAAAAGTCACTAACCTATACGTATACATTCTATTGCATAATAGTAACATATTATTTCAGGTGCTTTAATAAAGTTAGACTTTCGGTGAAATAAGAAAAATTAAAAGCATGCGTCATGGGCTGAACTGTGTACCCCCAAAATTCGTATGTTGAAGCCCTAATCCCCAGTATCTCAGATTGTGACTAAATGGGCCTTTAAAAGGTGATGGAGTTTAAATGAGCTGTCAAAGCAGGCCCAGATCCAATCTGACTGGGGTCCTTAGGAGAAGAAGCTTGGACACATACAGAGACACCAGGGATGTCATGTGAAAGATCACACGAGGACACAGCAAGAAGGTGGCCAAGGAGAGAGGCCTCAGACAAGAGCAACCGTGCGGCACCTTGGTGTTCCACATGGCCTGTGGTATTTTGTTATGGCAGCCCTAACAGACTCACAGCATGGGTAGGCTCTTTCTCAGTTAATTAGACTCTAATAATAACCTAATAACCTAGTAACTTAGCCTTCTAATAACCTAACCAGTGGCTTTCAAATATTTTACCACAACCCACGGTCAGACGTAAGTTTTACAACGCCCCCAGCACATGCACACATTCCACTCCATGTAATGACAGCTTCACAGAACAACACCCATACCTCTTATGAGCCTATTCTGTGCTAATACTTTATTTTATTTTTATTTTTTGAGACAGGGTCTGGCTCTGTTGCCAGGTGGAGTGCAGTGGCATGATCTCAGCTCACTGCAACCTCTGCCTCCTGGGTTCAGGCAATTGTCCCGCTTCAGCCTCCCGAGTAGCTCAGACTACAGGCATGTGCCACCACGTCCAGTTAATTTTTGTATTTTTTAGTAGAAATGGGGTTTTGCTATATTGGCCAGGCTGGTCTCAAACTCCTGGGCTCAAAGCAATCTGCCTGCCTCAGGTTCCCAAAGTGCTGGGGTTATAGGTGTGGGCCATTGCGTCTGGCACTGTGCTAATATTATCTATTCTTGTCTATTCTGATTCGTTCTTTTTAAAATGCTGGCAGGGCCCACCTATTGAGTTCACAATCCGCCAGGTGGTCCGGACCTGCAGGGTGAATGTAGCTGGTTCAGCCAGCGCACCCCCTACCCCCAAGGCACACTGCGCTGTACAGTGACCTCCAAGCCTATCACCATGGTGGTAGGTGCCATCCCAGCCTTTGAAGTGGCAGCACTCCCCTGCCCTGGACCCAGTGCCGGATTTCCATGCAGCACCCCACTTGGAGAGAAGCTGCACGTTGGACTCTCTGGGGATGGGGTGCAGTTTGACAACTCCAACACTGCCATCAACAGCTGGGAGGCCCTGTTGAAGCAAACAGACAACGGGAGGCCCTGCAGAGCCTTCCCCAGAGACCTACCCCAGCGGAATGCACCATGCACTTGGGTGCACCCGTGGTGCCCGATGAGAACATGATGAACAGTGGGTGGCTGAAGGGCAGCTGCTCGAACTCCAGCTGCGGGGCCTGCTCGCTGGTGCCGGTGGCAAGAAAGTCATCCAGAAACACACTGTGGGCCGAAACGCAGGGAAACACACCATGAATGTCCCAGAATGCTGGACCAGACTCGCTGATTCCACCCGTGCACTTCCCTCTGTTTCTACCCCAGAAAAGCCAGGATTCCAGGGGGATGGTGGCCTGATTTGGAAACTTTCTGGGACCAGGGGAGACAGTCAGATCTCAGAGATTCAAGCTAATTGAAGGAAAACTCATTGAAAGACTGAAGGTTTCAAGTTGCTTAATCAGCACTGCTGACAGGGCCAAGGGCTGTCTTCTAGAGAATCTTTTAAGTGTTTTCATAACCACCATGGAGAAGGATCACTTACAATGAACAAGCCATGTGTGTACCAACACTGCTGAAGGAGGCTTTGGAAATGGCCTTGAAGTCTTCTGAGCCCATGTCCTTTGTTTGCTATTGATCACCTGATTAGCAAATGCTTTGTTTCCAATGATTGCCCAAAAGGAAGCACTCACCAAGTGGGTCTGAAGTAAGATGCTTCCCCCATGGAGAAGGGAGAGGAGGAGATGCTAGATTAATGAGCCCTTCCTACAGATGTGGGGCCAATTTCCTGAACCACAGCTCAATGACAGAGAACCGCTCAGCAAATATCGTGTGTTATCACTAACTTACTAGATCCTGAGGTTTACAATAGCAAGATACAAATATCTGTGCAAGAACAAATAAAATTAATCGCAGCTATTGACTGTCACCCAGGAAGTGTGCCTAGGCTTACCCCCAAAGCTGACAGGCAGCATTGTTGTAGGTGGCCAAGAACCACCAAAGGGGCGACACAAACAGGAGATTTGTTTTCTGCACTAGAAACAGCCGCAGAAGCCACAAGCCATCTTGGGAAAAGGTGGTTTTCTATTTTGAGATCAGCAGCAACATCCATCTCAAAACATTGGCCCTATACTCAATTGACAAATGGACTTTCTCTCAGGGAAGGAGGTGGGAATCAGTTAAATGCAGCCTGCAGCCATTTGCTAGGGATAATTACTCTGAAATACAAATGCCATACAGACTAAAATGAAGAATTTTGCTGTCTTGCATGAGAAGGCATCCTTAAAGATAAAGGTTTCTCCTGGGGAAGACACGGCAGTTTAAAAAGGGCATCCAAAATAATTCAACTCTAAGCAAGAAACAAACAAAGCCGTCTGCTCCAGCATGTCAGGAGAACTATTCACTGTGGAACTTTACAGCCAATGAAAACCCCGTCCCACCTCTACCTCCTGTAAGAATCCCATTATAAAGTGCCGGATCTAATCAGATACTTCACACAGAGAAAAGCCTTTTCTGTTAAATGGCCCATAAATCACAGTACATAATGATTCCCTTTGTTAAAGCCCTTCTAAGAATGAAAAGCCCACAGGGTGGCTCCCTCGGCCCTGTCAATTCTCCACAGATGGGCATGGACCCGTTTCTGCTTTATCTGTGGCATCCACAGTCAAAGGATGGACTGCAGTGGGAGTCCAGCCCCTGGGGTGTCGGGCTAAATGAAGTGGCTAACACGAGTCTGCTGGATGCCCTCATTTTATATCAACTGCTGATGAATATTATTCAGAAAAAATAAAAGCAGGGCCAACCAGGGGGCTGGTAAACCCTGTCTGGTTTTCCTCCTAGCCTCCATGCATCATGGCCTCCATCCATACACCTGGGACACTAAATCCGAGGTTGCATGAAATAAAGCCAGCGCTCTGGCACCTGGTTGTAATTTATTAAGGTCGGCAGGGTCCCACAGTCCACAGGGACAGGCACCTGGGCCTGCCTGTGAAGGATCTGCCCATCCTGACTCAGGTGCTTCAGGCGACAGAGCCCACCGCAGCCGCACAATGACAGGCCAGGATCACTGAAAGCTGACTGTGCACGCTTTGCAGAGCAGCGGCTTATTTAATCCTCCCAGCCAGCCTGAGAGGACGGTGCTGATAAGAGTGTGGATGTTTGTCCCCACCCTCATCTCGTGTGGAAATGTAATCCCCAATCTGCAGGTGGGGCCTGGTGGGAGGTGTTTGCATCACGAGGGTGGATTCCTCGTGAATGGCACGGACCATCCCCTTGGTGATGAGTGGGTTCTCACTCTGAGTTCACACGAGACCTGGTCATTGAAAAGTGTGTGGCACCCCGCCCCCTGACCCCCTCCACTCCTGCTTTCCATGTAAAGTGCCCTCTCCACTTCCCTTCCGCCATAATCACAAGCTCCATACAGCCTCCCCAGAAGCAGATGCCGGCACCAGGCCTCTCACGCAGCCTGTAGAACCATGAGCCAATTAAACCTCTTTTCTTATAAATTACCCAGTCTCAGGTATTTCTTTATAGCAAGGCAAGAACGACCTAATACAGGTACCAGCCCATCTTCATTTTACAGATGGAGACACAAGTCTCAGAGAGGTTACTTGCACAGGGTCACACAGCTGAGAGCTGAACCTGACAAGTCGCATCTGGAGACCATGGCCCTCGCCAAGCCACCACTTTGCCTGCAGCACCCTCCAGGCTCCGGAATGTGCCCTGCACACACAGCTGTCCCCAGATCCTACTTATACCTCAAAGCCACCCCCAGATGCCACCTCCCCAGATCCTACAGAGAAGCAACCAGGCCCTGCTGTCAACTCCTGGGCACATCCTGTCCTTCCCACTCCTAGTGGTCACAGCTCATCCTCCCTGCAGGTGGGTCTCACCTCTCCAACTAGACTGCAACTCCAGGAGGACAGGACACATGATTTGTACCTTGTGGTGCCCCTGAGAACACCCTGACAGACGGTAATAAGCCATGCACCAACTACCGCTTGCTGGAACAAAAAGGTCTCTGCCATCTCCTCCGCTCTTCCACCTCTGGTCCCTGTGGCTGGTATGAAGACACCCTGCCATGTCTACACAGCCCCTCCTCACCAGGCCTCAAGGAGCCGCGTACGAGGCGCCCTCCAGTGGCCCAGACCCAAGGCTCAAGGGAAAGCTTACCCCGCGGGGGTAAACGCCTGAGCTCAGAACCCTCTCCCCACAACTGTTTCAAGAAAAATTAAAGGAAGGTAACTCCAAGAACTTTGGGATAAATTCGACTTTGACTAAACCAGAATCCATTTCCTTAATCTCTATTCAAAATTAAGAGTCTTACAATTCTATTTGGTACACAAAACATGCGGTTTATTCTCTTATAAATGTCAGAAAAGCCAAGGAAGATGTCATCAGCAAACACGTGCATGTCCCAGAAGGTGAAAAATACATATACGACTCGTATATGTATTTTTCACCTTCTGGGACATGCACGTGTTTGCTGATGTGCATGTGCACCTGTGCGCATATGCACATGTATAAATGCACATGTATGTGTACACATGTAGATGTGTGCCTGCATCGTGTGCACGTGTGTGCAGCACATGCACCCACATGTGCACATACATGTACACATGATTTCCAATGCAGAATTTCTGTGGCCAATCTGGGAAGTTGGGCTTGGCCCCATCAGAGCCCCCTACACAAGGAACACCAGATCGGAAGAGTGAGGGTTCCTGGGACCATCTCTCTTCCGCCACTCATTCACTATGTGGCCTTGGGGGATTCGCTCTGGGGCCTCAGGTGCCTTATCTACAAATGCTTTTAACTAAAACCTCCTCCACTTCTAAAATTCTCTGAGTGACCCCAAGTGGAAGATCCAGAGGCCTACTTCCCCGCAGGAGCTCCAGTGGGTTCCACACGGACCTGAGGGTCAGAATGCGGTACATTACCTGTTTGGAATCTTTGAAAGGTCTATGTTCTCTCTGGAGGACACGTAAGGAATCACCACCACTTTCTTCAAGTCTGGTAGGCCTGGAAGGAGCAAGAGGAGAAAACACAAGGTTACAGGACAAAGATGCTTGGCTGCTGCTTTTTTTTTTTTTTTCCACAAAATGTAACACAATCTGGGGCAGAGAATATAACACAATTTGGGGCAGAGACTACCCAGGTTGACTCCTGGTAGACGCTTATGTACCCACACACACACCCAGCCATGCCGGCTGGGAGCTAGAAGGGCCACACACCTTTAACCACCTGCTGCAGCTTTTCCATGTGGTTATGCTCTTTGCCATTATAGACAACAGCCTCCACAGAGAAGATGAGCTTTGGCTGAATTTGAGAAAACCGGTCCAGCACACCCTGAAAGCAGGAGGAAAAACTCATCATTGATCATCCAAAAGGCAAAAACCAGCAGGCATGGTGATGGATGCCTATAGTCCCAGCTACTCTGGAGGCTGAGGTGGGAGGATTGCTTGAGCCCAGGAGTTCAAGGTTGGAGTGAGCTATGCTTGCACCACTGCATTCCAGTCTGGGCACGAGTGAGACCCTGTCTCTAAAAAAACAAAACGGCAAAAACCTTCAGTAGCCAACAGGACCACTGCATTTCACAGGAGAGAAAGGGCAACATCATCAGTGCATGACCAGGTCCCTGTGTCCCCAGCACCCGTAGCCAATAAAGAAAGTCGATGAGGCCAGGCACGCTGGCTCACACCTGTAATCCAAGTACTTTGAGAGGCCGAGGCAGGTGGATCACTTGAGGTCAGGAATTCAAGACCAGCTGGCCAATATGGTGAAACCCCATCTCTACTAAAAATACAAAAATTAGCCAGGCATGGTGGCACATGCCTGTGGCCCCAGCTACTTCGGAGGCTGAGGCAGGAGAATCGCTTGAACCTAAGAGGCGGAGGCTGCAGTGAGCCAAGATCGTGCCATTGCACTCCAGCCTGGGCAACAGAGGGAGATTCTGTTCTTTGTTATTTTAAAAAAAAAAAAAAAAAAAAGGCAGGCATGGTGGCTCATGCCTGTAATCCCAGCACTTTGGGAGGCCAAGGTGGGCGGATCATGAGGTTAGGAGTTCAAGACCAGCCTGACCAACAAGGTGAAACCCCATCTCTACTAAAAATACAAAAATTACCCAGGCATGGTGGTGTGCACCTGTAGTCCCAGCTACTCGGGAGGCTAAGGCAGGAGAATCGCTTGAACCCGGGAGGCGGAGCTTGCAGTGAACCAAGACAGCGCCACTGCACTCCACCCTGGGCGACAGACAAAAAAAAAAAAAAAAAAAAAAAAGTTGATCAAAGCACAACTTATATCTGAGAACAACCACCATGCCAAGGAAGGCATCAACATCAAGAAATACCAGAAGTATTTACAGACATACACTGAAATAGGAAGAGTATAGAGTGTGTGTTTGCACTACCAAAAAGATTCCCCACTTTACAGAAAGAGCCTGTTAGCACAGCTCCGCTAGTGTATACAAAAGAAGATTCATCTTCCAAAGAGGCCACAACAGCAAAGCAAACATGGCCCACCAGCAAAGTGGCCCCATATTTTGGTTCTCGGAATCTTCAATTAAAGAGGAACCTGAATCCTCCAAGCAGTGCATTTATGCCAACCAATGGCATAAGCCTACACGTGCATACACTAGTTAACAAGCCCTATCTTTTTTTTTTTTTTTTTTTTTTTTTTTGAGACGGAGTCTTGCTCTGTCCCCCAGGCTGGAGTGCAGTGGCGCGATCTCGGCTCACTGCATGCTCCGCCTCCCGGGGTTCACGCCATTCTCCTGCCTCAGCCTCCCGAGTAGCTGGGACTACAGGCGCCCGCCAACACGCCCGGCTAATTTTTTGTATTTTTAGTAGAGACGGGGTTTCACCGTGTTAGCCAGGATGGTCTCGATCTCCTGACCTCGTGATCCGCCCGCCTCAGCCTCCCAAAGTGCTGGGATTACAGGCTTGAGCCACCGCGCCCGGCCAACAAGCCCCATCTTAAAAGGCAGGATCGCCACACCCATGTCTCTGGTCTGTACTGCACGTGCAGTCTGCAGTCCAGCCAGGGGCATTGCTTTCCTGAAACAGGGGATTCCTCCCATGCAGGCATGGGCTTGTTCTTGGAACTCATAACATTCACTGACACTCCCTGAGTGTTAATCCAGATTATTAATTATTAACAGACTATTAATGTTAGTAACAGATTAAAGCACTCTCAGACAAGGCTTCTATTCACTTCCCTCCTAGCCATCCTCAAGGTTACACTGTGTTAAGAGACTGCCATCTGCAAACATGGGTAGGCATCGCCCAGATGGCTGCTATTCCCTCGCACATGAGCCTGATGCAAGCAGTTCAAGACCAACACCTGGGGCTACCCCCAGGGCACATACAGTGGCCCCAGAACCTCTGAGTAAGGACTTCACAGGACAGGGCTCTCCACCCTGGCTGCCTGGTAGCACCACCTGCGGTGGGACTATTAAGTTAATTAAGCTCATTAGGATAACTAATTAACGGGTCAGGAGCGGCGGGGCATTTGTTTTCAGAACTCCCAGGTGACTCTTAGCAGGGAAGCAGAAGCGCTGACTCCGCGGGACTCTAAGGGGCAGAGTGTTGGGGGAGGGAGGCTGGGCAGCTCAAAGTGTGGTCGGTCCCCCGGGCAGCCAGTTGGCCTCACCTGGAGCCCCAGACCTAATGAATCGGAAACTCTGTAGGGCACCCAGCAATCTGTTCTCACCAGCCGTCCAGATGATCCTGAGGTGTGATAAAATTTGAGAATCTCTGTGCTAAGAGTTCTAGGACTGAGAGTTTACTCAACACTGTCCGATTTCCCAAACTAGAAGCTGAATTAACAGAGAAGAGTAGGGAGTAGAAAGCATTTGTTTATTCCATGTGCTAGGTGCCAGGCACCATGCCAGGGAACCAGACAGACAGGGTTCCCACTCCCCGGAACATACGATCTATCAGAAACACAACAGGAAAACAATTGCAAATGTTATTGTTTTCCATTTCCAATGTTTTCAGTAAACTACACTCAAAATTAGGTAGCCAGGGAAAGAAAAAGAGAAGGAATTAAAGCCATAAGGAAAAACTAATGATGGACTTGACCAACAAAACCAAAAATCATTTTTCCAAAACAACCAATAACATAAGCTTCTTAGCAGGCATGGTGGCTCGCGCCTGTAATCCCAACACTTTGGGAGACGAGCTTGGACAGCTACAAAAAAATTTTTTTATTGAATTAGCAGGGCACCTGTAATCCCAGCTATGCGGGAGGCTGAGTGGGGAGGATTACTTAAGCCCAGGAGCTCGAGGCTGCAGTGAACTATGTTCGCACCACTGTACTCCAGCCTGGGCAACAGAGAAAGACCCTGTCTTAAAATAAAATAAAAGTAAGCTTCTTGAAAAATCTGATCAAGAAAAAAACTAACATTTCAGCCGGGCACAGTGGCTCACGCCTGTAATCCCAGCACTTTGGGAGGCCGAGGCGGGCAGATCACTTGAGGTCAGGAGTTTGAGACCAGCCTAACAAAAATTGAGAAACCCCGTCTCTACTAAAAATACAAAAATTAGCCAGACACGGTGGCCCATGCCTATAATCCCAGCTACTCGGGAGGCTGAGGCAGGAGAATCGCTTGAGCTGGGGAGGTAGAGGTTGCAGTGAGCTGAGATCATGCGGCCTAGTTGATAGAGCGAGACTCCATCTCAAACAAACAAACAAACAAGGAAACCTAACATTTCCAGCTGCCCCTTGCAGAACACTTACTGTGTGTCAGGTGCTGCCCTAAGCACTGGACCGATATTCGCTCATTTACTGCTCAGAATAACCTTGGACATGGGTGCCCTTATCACCCTCATATTGCAAATGACTAAGCTGAAGCATGTGGCCTCTCAAAATTAGAAATCACACTTGACTACAGAATAAAAGATTCATGAGCCAGAAAACAATGTTTAATAGGTTTTGAAATCCAGATAGAATGGATGACTTCTCAAGAAAACATAAATTACCAAAATTTATTCAAAAAGCAGCACCACAGCTGAAGTGACAAAGGTCTACCTCCTTCAGGGACACCAGGGTGGGCAGCTCTGCAGGCAAGCACCACCAAGTCTCTAAGCTACAGCATCCCTTCTGTGTAAGCCATTACAGAAGGCAGAGAAAAACAGGAAACACACAAACCAAAAGAGAGAGAGACTACAGACCAATGTTATTGACGACAGCAACAGGCTAACGGAGGGGGAAATGGCCTGATTATCTTGGAAGCTTCTGATAAAAGGCAACATGCTTTCCACCCATGCTTTAATCAGCTGGAAACTGAAGGAAACTTTCTCACTGACAAAAGGTATCTGGCAAACACCTGACGGCACATATCGCACTTGGTAAAAGATGAGATGTCCAATGAGAAAAGGACATGCAAGACACCCTCCCCCAGCCCACCTGCACCTGTGCCGAACACCCCCACCTATGTCCCGGGGTGGGAACTAGAAACAGTTTGCCCCCTGCACACAATGGGAACAGCTGCACACAAAATCTGTGAAAGTCACCGGAAAAACCACTAGAACAAATCAAAGTTAGGCAAGGTGGCCACATATAACTCAATCCAGCAAAATAAACAGTGGTGTTAAACCCCAGCAATACAGTTTGAAAAGGTAATGAGGGCCAGGAGCGGTGGCTCACGCCTGTAAACCCAACACTGGGAGGCCAAGGCGGATGGATCACTTGAGGATCAGGAGTTCAAGACCAGCCTGGCCAACATGGTGAAACCCCATCTCTACTAAAAATACAAAAATTGGCCAGGCGTGGTGGCGCACGCCTATAGTCTCAGCTACTTGGAAGGCTGAGGCAGGAGAATGACTTGAACCTGGGAGGCAGAGGTTGCAGTGAGCTGAGATCACGCCACTGCACTCCAGCCTGGGTGACAGAACAAGACTCTGTCTCAGAAAAAAAAAAAAAAAAAAAAAAAGGTAATGAGAAAAACAGAACAAAATAAAATCAGAAAGTCACTAAAGGATTTTTTTTTTTTTTTTTAAGACAGGGTTTTGCCCTGTCACCCAGGCTAGAGTACAGCAGACAGATCACAGCTCACTCAGACTCAACCTCCCAGGCTGAGGATCAGGCTGTGCACCACCACACCCAGCTAATTTATTTCTTTTTTGTAGAGATGGAGTTTCGCCATGTTGCCCAGGCTGGTCTCAAACTCTGGGACTCAAGTGATCCATCCGCCTCAGCCTCCCAAAGTGCTGGGATTACAGGTGTAAGCTACCCAGCCCAGCCCTCTGAAGAATATTTAATCTGGGAGAGAGATAGAAACAAACACTGGTTCGGATCCACTTGTTAAAGGGTGTATACTGGATAGTAGAAAGGTGATGAAAGTTAAAAAAGAAAGCAAAGAAAAAGATAAAAAGGTGTACAGTGGAGAGAAGCAGAAACGAGACTGGTCTGAAGCTACTGCGATGGTCTGAAGCTACTGCGATGGCACGCGTGGGAGATGGCAGTGCCTAGCCAGGGTCACGGAGGAAACGAGGAACCGCTCAATCAAACGTATGAAGGAGGACAGTGGAGAGGCGGCAAGAATAGCCAACAGTAGGGAAGGGAGTGAAAAGGTGTGGGGCACAGCCCGAGCTCCTGGTTTGGCAGGGGTGTAGTGGCGGGGGTTACTGAGATGGGGCTCCCCCTGGGGACTTGTGAGCTCATCTGGGGCTCCCTGAGTCTTGAGAACTTCTGGCAGCCCCGCCAGTGCTGACTGGACAGGGGGAAGGAAGGCTGGAAGTGGTCTCAGGATGCACAGTCATGACAGGAACGAGGGGTCTTCCTCCAGCTGAACACCTTGACCACTGCGGAAGGCACGGGAGGAGGCACAGACCCAGCCAAGCCTCTCTCTACTCCCGCCACTTCTCTGCCCCTCAGCAAAGCTCATGGCGGGCAGGTGGGGGACAAGGGAATGACTGTGACATTACAGAGATGGCCTTGGAGCCGCCCCAACGCACCTTTTTTTTTTTTAAGTAAAACCATTAAGTAAAACATTGGCCAACTTCAGCATCAGTTTAAAGAAAGTGCATGGGACATGCAGGTGACAGGAACTTGGCCCCTGGCCTCAGGACATTGGGCCTTCGGTCACCGTCTACCTCCTCCCTCCTCCATTTCAAGGGTACCCCCAGTACCCCTTCCTCAGTGACGCCCTTGGTGGACAAAGACTATTTCCTACTACTTCTTCTACTCTAAACTGCTACACAGAGGTGGCTGCAGAAAGCCACAAAATGGTGCCCCCCAGGAGTCCAGCAGCAACAGGCCGAGTCTGCAGGCAGGTGGCACCCTGGTCCCACCAGCATTTACTCCACAGGCCACCAGGGCTGGTCCTCCTTGGGTCTGATGCTAACATACACCCTGCCCAAAATCATCAGAAGA
Organism: Nomascus leucogenys; assembly: GCF_006542625.1. Lineage (NCBI taxonomy): Eukaryota > Metazoa > Chordata > Mammalia > Primates > Hylobatidae > Nomascus > Nomascus leucogenys. The sequence goes on along the minus strand of NC_044390.1, from coordinate 92,363,680 downwards.
TAATGTCCAGAAATGGCCCTTCCTGGCACCAAACCCTCCTGGACTGAGAATGCCACCCCTTCCTCCTCCCCAGCCACCTCTGATGGGCAGGAGACCGGGACAGAAGCATCCGGGAGAGAAGCCTCCACCCCCTAGACCAGTGCCTGGGCACTGGCACTGGAAGAAGGCATCCAAACAGAAGCTCACCCCCAGCCAGGTGTGCCCCTCTTCCCCATTCTCAGTGCCCAGATGCACCCCCCAAGAGCAAGTGCCTGCCCTTCCTGGAAAGACACCACGTCCACTTAACCAAGTGCATGCACAGCGATTTCTCAGACTCTTTCATGTCCTGCTGGGACTTGGGTGTCCCTCTGTTTACTTCTGACACTGTCTCTTTGCAAATATCAAGGTAACACATTCAACCTACTCTAAGGCCATGGTCCTTACTCCTCCCTTTCCTGGCCACATGGCCCTGGACAAGGTACCCCTGCACCTGGCTCCCTCCAGCCCCAGCCACCCCTTATGCAAAGTGAGTCCCAACACTCCTGACACCCAAGCTCCCTCACCCACAGGTAAGGGGCCTGTCCAGACCTTGGCTGTGGCGAACACACAAACCCCGAATGGCATGTCTACACTGGCGCCCTCTCTGTGCCCAGGATTCTAAGATGGACTGAGAGTTCTTGGTTTAGTGGGGAAGAAATGATTGCCAGTAAAACATATTGAGCATTTACTGAATCCTTACTATGTGCCAGGCCCCAGTCTGAGCTCATTAGAGGCACTTACTGCCCTTCACAGCCTTAAGAGAGGGGCAATAAGGCCGGGCACAGTGGCTCACGCCTGTAATCCCAGCACTTTGGGAGGCCAAGGCGGTCGGATCACGAGGTCAGGAGATCGAGACCAGCCTGGCTAACACGGTGAAACCCCGTCTCTACTAAAAATACAAAAAATTAGCCAGACATGGTAGCGGGCGCCTGTAGTCCCAGCTACTTGGGAGGCTAAGGCAGGAGAATGGTGTGAACCCAGGAGGCGGAGCTTGCAGTGAGCCGAGATTGCGCCACTGCACTCCAGCCTGGGAGACAGAGTGAGACTCTGTCTCAAAAAAAAAAAAAAAAAAAAAAGAGGGGCAATAGTATCCACTCCCTATCCCTGATAAGGCAGGAACGGGGTGAGTGACTTGCCCGAAGCCTCACAACTGGCCAGAGGCATGGCTGGGCTGCAGCCTGGCTTGTCTGATGTGGGTGGTGGTGCTCCTCACCACTGTGCTGGCTCCACTCAGAAAAAACTAATACCATACATGGAACAGAAAATCAAAACAGCAGAACAGATTCGGGTGCTGAGATACTGCAGCAGACTGAATCAGGAGGAAGAGGAGGAAACCCAGAAAGCTGCTGAAGACAGCATCTCCTAAGCCTGGCATCAAGAATAAGCGGGTCCCACAGAGTAGGCGGGAGGGAGAAGAGGCTGTTCTGAACAGAGGACATAGAGATCAACACCCAGGGTCAGGTGGAGTGGGGCCCAGAGGAAGACCTGCCAGGAAGCCTGAGGCCAGGGAAGAAACAGAGGGAGCAAGCCTGGGAGAGCCCCAGAGGGCAGTAGAGAATTTCCACAAGGAAACTGGGATCTCAGAGAACCAGCCCAGTACAGGGTGACCAGGATCTCAGGGTGAAAGGACTGAGACTGCCAGTGATCTGGGGCTCAAATACCACAGGACCCCAGGCGCAGTGACAGTGATCAGGCTACAAGACAAGTGTTTCTGAATCAGAGGTCTGGCCCCTGGCCCCATGAAAAGACTCAGGGGTCCTCTGACACAGCTGAAGTTTTCCTGGCTAGACCAGCAGGGATCAAGATCTCGAGCATCCAAAACCAGCTGTCAGCCTGTCCTGGCCCAGGAGAGCTGCTCGAGGATGGCTTTCATGTTGCAACAAAACAAACACACCTATGAACATGTGTCTGACCTGAATACGGTGCTTAGCAACCAATCAAGCATTGAAACCAACAGCCGGTGTTGAATCATGCTGACAGCCACCCAGAGCGAGCGAGAATGGCTGTCCTATTTACACACACACACACGGCCACCTGATTGCACTTCAGGAGGACGAGGCCTGCAGGCTACAGGCTGGGCTCTCTGCTGTGCAGGGATCAGAGGGTGGCCTTCCCTGACATCTCTGAAAATGGCAAGGCTCAAAGGTAAACAGTGAAACAAAAAACCCAAAGCCATCTAAAGACTCAGGACCTAGAGATCTTGCTGGGGCTGGAAAGGTTGGGAACCCTGAGAACAGAGCACTTCCCCAACCTGGCGACGCCCTCCGAGACCAAAAGCATTAGTAAGGCAAGCTGGGATGCCCAGGCAGCCAGCAGAGAACGGGCAGAAGGAGGTGGGCAGCGGTGGGAGAGAGCCCGGAATGGGTAGAAGTAAAGCACAGGGGAGTGACGGAGGCCAGAAACGCGTTCCCCCAGTGTCATCGAGTAAAGATGGATGCCCCAGCACTCCCTGGACAGCCCACTGCGGTCTGTGGCTCTGCAGCAGAGAGGGTCCCTTCAGCACCCAGCGCAGCCAGCCGAGGAGCTCTCAGTGGAAGGCATGTGAACCCACAAGTCTAACGATGTGACTCCATCAACAGAGACCAGAAGTCAACGCAGGATTTGTAGGAGAGTGGCAATTTCCCTTTACAATATTCTCTGAGATTCAAAGAAATATAATTTCAAAGCAAGAGAAAACATGATTTCAAAGGGAAGACATTCACGTTTCATTGCAGTTGCTGAAGAGCGCCCCTTACTGAAAACGGGGCACCATCTGAAGTTTAACACAGTGATGCTGGAAATTAAAAACAAGACCTCTTTTTTAAGTAGAGATCTGCAAACCGATGCAGGGAACTGTCCACGAGCCCAGAACCCATCAGCCTTGGCTCAGTTCCAGCCCCACCTCGTCAGCAACTCCAGGAATTCATCCCTGTTCGTTTTAGCCCCTGAACAAGGATGGTAAACGGAGGGTGAGCAGAGGCTTTGGCGCAGTTGACCTGTGCCAGGTCCTTACTCAGCTCTGACAGCGGGTGTCCAGGTGTCTGTGGGACCAAGCGCTGTGAACATGGCATCCACGCAGGGCCTCCCACGCTGGGTGCATGCGGCCAGGAGTGCTGCCCAATAATGCCTGCCATGAAGCCACCAAATGCCGACAGACTCCCTGCCAACCGGCTAGATCTCAGTTCGAGTGCGAGTAACATGCGTCACACACACCCCCGTCTCTGGCAAGATGGAGTCTATACCTCAGACACTAGCAAAATGAGGGATAGAGAGAAGCGTCTCAGCAGGAGGGCAGGTGGCCCTGTTTTCTGACCTGAGACGTAGCCGCAGGGCCTGGGACTATTCACTTCCCAGAAGCTGCGGGAGCCACGGGGCAAGCAGAGCCATGCTGCCATCTAGTGCGCCCAGCAGCACGGCCAGCACTTCCCGCTCCAGAGGCGGCTCGGGGAGGCTGTGATTCCAGAAAACCCTGGACCAACCCCGGCCAGGAAGCAGTGTCCCAGAGACCATGTTTGCTACAGAGCCATGCATCCCTCCTGGGTCCTGCCAGGATGGGCAGATCCTGCCAGACTGGAGTCAGCGGGGAGTGACGTGCACAGGACAATGACCCAGAGAGGCTGGATGCCGCTGTGAGACAGGCTGGGGTCCAGCCCTGCCACTGCAGCCATGCAGAGTCAGAGGCTCTCCCTCTCTCCACCCTCTGGCCTAAGACAAACCACCAAAGGCCGATTCCAGGAGCTCTGACATCACCTCTCCAGGGGGAGGGGGCTACACTCCAGCCCTGGGAGGCCATGATCACTCCCCTGCCACACACGGCTCTCCCAGCCTCTCACAACCCGTTTACAAAAGGTTAGTCATAATCTAACTCAAAACACACCCATCTCCCAACTAGTTAAAACAGTAGCTAACACTTACTGGGCTGGCCTGGGGGGTCACACCCTGTCCCCAGCTCCACACAAAAGTGGCTCCTGCCGTCTGCACGGGCTCCCTGCAGTTGCACTAACATTGCTGCTGTTCTCCCTCTGGGGACACCAGGACGCTTGCCCAAGGACACTGATCAAGGAAGCCACATGGAGCAGAGGCAGCCAGCCTGCCCGGCCTTGAGCACACCCTGTCTCGCCCTGGGGCCCTTCCCTCTGCCCTGGACAGCCTGGCTCAAGGTCAGCTGAGGGGTCTGAGTGTCCAGGAACCCCACCACTCCAGACCCTCCCACAAGGACACCATTGGCCCCAGCAGCCCAGGCAGCTCCCACAGAGGGCCCTAGGGACAGGAGAAGCCACAGGTTGAGTTTCTGTCTCAGGTCAGTCCCTGCTGACCTGGGGAGGTCCTGGGGTGAGATGGCCTGGGAAAGAACACAGGAAAGTTCCAGAAGGCAGGGCACGGCCATCCAGCCACACAGTACAGATCTACAGGGTGGCCACACACACCCCTGAACCCAGCAGGGCTCCATCATCAGCCCAGCTGGTGCTGTGGCCTGATGCATGGCTGGCCAGTCTCACTTCTCCAGGCCTGTGTCTGATCTCTCCTCCCACATTGTAGAGAAAGGACACTCCTCCTCCAAAACCTTACTGAAAAAGCAAGCCTCTAAGTGGACATGATTTCTAAGCTCATACCCAAAAGCCTCACCTGTGGACAAGCACAGACACCTACTCCGGGCACTGGGTTTTAAAGGGCCAGCGCCCACACCTGCAGCTAGTGCTGCTGACTGACGCACGGCACAGGGCCCGGCCCAGAACAGAGGCAGCTGGCACCAGGAGGAGCGGTCAGGGACATGGATGCTGCATGTCCTGTAACAGGGTCTCACGGCTCCTGAAGGTCCCTGACGCCCCAAGGCTCTGCGGCCAGGAGAGGGCCCTGGCTGGGGAGTGGGGACCCCAGGAAGACCCACTCTGTGGTTGCTTCATTTGCCCCGTGGAGAGACCTATAGGCTGGGGGGCCCCAGTGGGGATCAGCACATGCTTCCGGCCCTGCCTGGGCCACTCTGGGCAGCTGGACACTCTGGGGCAGTCTGGGGACAGAGAGGCCACCCTCCCGGGGTGCACACCCACACAGCACGGGTCCAGAGGAAGGGGCTGGTAACAGCAGAAACCAACACAAGGAGGTCCCGGGGAATTTCTGCAGGAAGGACTTTGAGAACAAAAATCTAGAGAACTGTCCTCAGAGGACACACACTTCGCAAACCTCACGTGGTCACTAAATCCCAGGTAAGGAAGACAGGGCTCGACCTTACCAGACCTTAACAACACTGGCTGCTGCATACGCCACCTGCCCACGTCTTCGATGAACACGGCGAGGCGCAGGGGAACGTCAGGACTGCTTGAAAGAAGAACCAGACGCAAGTCCTTCTG